>NC_092227.1:77064011-77336511 GCF_036320965.1 Panulirus ornatus | reverse complement strand
ACTGTGAAAATTATAGATAAGCTTCGTAGAGAAAATAAAATAGAACTGGTTAATAAACACCAGCACAGACCTCGAGGTTAACGAAAGACATTATGATCAGTGAGAAGAAACATATAATGAACACAATTGTACCATATCAAAAAAATCCAACATCCCGTCATCTAAGTAGGGAGAATCCCTTTCCATTAGTCCTGGATGTGGGAGCTCTCTGCCTAAACTTGCCTGTTAGTACCATAATAAAATTCGTTAAGAAACCAACCTGTGATGTGAACATATTAGAACTTACTTTTAGCTCATAAACAATGAGGATCTCGTCCATACTGTTGTCGCTGGGGAAAAGTTTGGTTCAGGTGATTGATAAGGAACTACTTATGAAAAGGTAACTTTCAAAACTACTTATAATGCTGGTTAACATGAGAGAGAGAGAGAGAGAGAGAGAGAGAGAGAGAGAGAGAGAGAGAGAGAGAGAGAGAGAGAGAGAGAGAGAGAGATTTTAGACTTGCAAATTCTAATGACTTTCTCATTCCTTTCAACATGAAAATCTAATATGATGTCTTTGGTGAAAACGATGCTTGGGGAAACCTATTATTATTACATGTAAAGTAGCAGAACGAACGCATGCGCAACATTACGGTCACATTCTAAAGCTAAGTCAAAATGGCAGAAAATATTAACTGAAAATATGCCTCTAATCTAAAAACATATCTAAAAAAAAAAAAAAAAAGATAAAATAAAAGATTCAAAGATCAGGTAAGTTGCGTTAATTTCCAAAGAAAATCTAAGAGCTGAAAATGTCATTACCAGCCGCAGCCACCAGCGAAGCGGCGTTTAAAGCATCGCAGGAAGCCCTCCAATTTCGTCTATGCAGCCAAGGTTTGGGATGACTGCGGATAATTAGCCCAGATCCTCTCCCCTCGTGGACCCACAAGCTGGGATTAAACCTTCGTGGAGAGCGCGGTTTCAGCCACACTGCACCGAGCTTGCATCTTACATGGAGGACCAAACTAATGGTCGTATAAGGTTCCCAAACTCTTCCCCACACCCCTCCATCACCACCACCATCCACCACCAACCACCCTCCCACCACCCATCCCCCGGCATCCCCGTCTTTAATCACATGCTCTGCTCACTGGTATAATTCCTACGTCCTGGCCGCTCCTGTGGACTGTCAATCCCGCTGAAGCAGAGACAGAGAAGTGACTGACCAGAATGACACAAAACCCTCCGAGAGGTGATGCGAGCGATCTCTTGGTTCGTTACGACAGACGTATTATTCAAGATGTCTTCTTCTGTCACTCATATTGTAGAGAGAAAACCCAAGCAGCTCCTCGAGGGGGAAAGACGGGAGTGGCAAATGGCATGACCAAGAAACATTGTAACCCTAGATGAGGGACAGGCAGTTGATGTAAGATCATGAATGTGTTTCCACCTTCGTATATAAAATGTTTAGAGAGGATTTCGAAAACTCAAGGGTGATGATGCTGTATTCACGGAACGACAAAAGCATGTAAAACATTAGGGAACTGAAACCAAACTATCATTTTGCTCTAATTACTTTTGAGACGCAGAGACCCTGAAGGGAAGAGAGCTCTTCAGATGTCTCAGTGACCTCGATTCCTGGCTAATTGAATTAACTAAGGACGCGTGGAAGGATGGCTTCCTTTCACGGCGCTTCAGCGCAGCTATCTAGCGAGGGCATGCGGGTTGTATTATCCTATCACGTCCCCTTAGTGAGGAACAAGAGGAACTTAACATGCCGTAATGCAAACCCTTTCCATTTGAAAGATTTCTTTGAAAGATTCAATGATATTTCTCGTGGTACTGGAGTTAAAAGTTAATAAGATGGCATTACTCCAGTCAATATAATGATCATAGTTTTTAACGTGATTAAACAAGGCATTTGAGTCTCGTCCTGTTCTAATACTATATTCATGTTGCTTAAGTCTAAGAGAAAGATCCTTACCAGTCTGCCCATCATAAAACTTATCACAAAATCTACATGGCACTTTATAGATGCACCCAGGAGAATTTTCTAATGAGTTCCTGATTAAGATATTTTTTATAGTATTATCGTTGCTGAAGGCAAAATATATTTTTAAGGATTCAAACAACATGGGAAGTAAAGAATATTGTTCTTAAAAGGGAGAACTAAAAGATTCTTGGCGTCAATGGGAGGTTTGGGTTTAACTCTTTAAAATGATTTCTTTGCTGACTTAAAGGATTTATCATTGAAAGATCAAGGGTACTTTAACTTAGATCCAATATATAAATATATATATATATATATATATATATATATGAGTGTGTGTGTGTGTGTGTGTGTCTGGCTGTCTGTCTGTCAAGCTAATTCCTTGAAAACTCTATACCTAAATGAATAAAATTCCCTCGTCCAATTAAATCAAAATATCTTATTTCACTAGCAATGGCTGTCATTCTCTCAATAGGCTCTAGAAACAAATTCAAGTTGTCTAGCAGGACACTGTATATGACTAGCCAGACGAAGGTGATGCCACCTTCTTGTAACTAAATCAAACTCCCACTTCGATCTTAGGTGACGGTAACGTTCTTTACAAGATAGTCAAAATCCTTCATATTTATTCACCTATCGTTAAAACCTTCAATCAATAGTTATAGATTAAGAAAACAGACAGGAGAGAGAGGCTTAGGACGAGAGTGATGCTGGACAGGAGAGAGAGGCTTGGAACGATAGTCAGGCTGAACAGGAGAGAGATGCTTAGGACGAGAATCAGGCCGAAAAGGAGTGAGGGTTTGGGACGTGATTCAGGCATGACAGGAGGGAGAGGTCTGGGACGAGACTCAGGTAGGAGAGGAGAGTTTTATTCAATGAGTTCAACTTCTGTCTCGTAATGATTTAAAACGCTGTCAACGTCGACCATAGGCGTCAAGGACCTCGGGTTCGCAAGAGGGGTCCGTCGTGTTAACGCCGATTCGGGAAATCAATCAGTAGTACAGGGAAATACAACAATACTAAAGGTCCATATACGGAAATTCTAAGGCCTAATATATATACATTCACATGACCAGTACAACGCTTATTCATACTTAATATTTCAACACTAAGGACGTAACTGGCTCTATCGATGGAGAAACATATTCTTATTTTCATGAAATTGACATCATCTGTCGTTGTTGCTATTATAGTGTGGAAGAAGAATGTCACACCGTGCAGCTGACAACCCAGTACAAAGTCCAAGCTGTGTCCTACTGGAACTCTGCCCTTCTCGCAGGTCATTTTGACATCGAGGCGAACAAAAGGCGCATATGTGAAGCTTACGTGACCAAAACACAACAAACAGAATGCTGAAGTCATCAGACAGAGACGCGGCTCTTCACTAGGAAGCAAAATGACAATTCACATATAGTGATGTATCACATGTGAGAAAATGATTTTCATGAAGTACTCATTGTTTGTTTAATGTTTTTTTTTTGATAATAAAGAAATAGAATGCAGAGATGGACAAATAACCCGAGATGGGGTCTCATACCATGGTAGGCTCAGTACTTTAAGCCAGTTATGTTTAGATTTAATCAAACAAGTCACTGGCCGCTCCGTCTGAGCTCAATGCGACGGCGTTCTTAGGCATATTGTCCCTTGAGGAATCTCCGGAGCCTCATGCCTATGTCGTCGTCATCATCATCTGAGTCCTCATCCTCGTCATCAGAATCCGAATCCTCGTCATCAGAATCCTCGTCATCAGAATCAGAATCCTCGTCATCAGAATCAGAATCCTCGTCATCAGAATCAGAATCCTCGTCATCAGAATCAGAATCCTCGTCATCAGAATCAGAATCCTCGTCATCAGAATCAGAATCCTCGTCATCAGAATCAGAATCCTCGTCATCAGAATCGGAATCCTCGTCATCAGAATCAGAATCCTCGTCATCAGAATCAGAATCTTCGTCATCAGAATCAGAATCTTCGTCATCAGAATCAGAATCCTCGTCATCAGAATCGGAATCCTCGTCATCAGAATCCTCGTCATCAGAATCAGAATCTTCGTCATCAGAATCGGAATCCTCGTCATCAGAATCCGAATCCTCGTCATCAGAATCCTCGTCATCAGAATCCGAATCCTCGTCATCAGAATCGGAATCCTCGTCATCAGAATCCGAATCCTCGTCATCAGAATCCGAATCCTCGTCATCAGAATCGGAATCCTCGTCATCAGAATCGGAATCTTCGTCATCAGAATCGGAATCCTCATCATCAGAATCAGAATCCTCGTCATCAGAATCAGAATCTTCGTCATCAGAATCAGAATCCTCGTCATCAGAATCAGAATCCTCGTCATCAGAATCAGAATCCTCGTCATCAGAATCAGAATCCTCGTCATCAGAATCAGAATCCTCGTCATCAGAATCAGAATCTTCATCAGAATCAGAATCCTCGTCATCAGAATCATCACCATCCAGATCCAGTAGTTTGGCGATCTTTAGATGAAAATCTTGTTGAGTAGACTCTAGTTGATGAAGTGTGCTTTGCGTTTTCTTATATAACTCCTGAAGATGATCGCTATTTCGTTTCCCTTTCAGAAGGAACTTCCTCACAACGTCAACAAGAATGTCCATGTTGGATTCCACATCCTTAACGGTTTTGCGGAGCTTTTCATTTTCAATTTTAAGTTTGTCATACTCTCGACGATGATCTAACTCCATTTTATGTGAATTCCGACGAAGTTCAAAGTTCTCCTCACGAAGGATTTCCAGTGGCTTTCGAAATTCCTCCTGTTGAGCTTTCAATCTTTCTCCAAAATCGCGACGAAGGTCTGAGGTAATTTGACTAATGTTCTCGTTCATTTTCGTCCATTCCTTTTCTTCCTCCTTCTCTTTCTCTTGAAAGTAGGCGAGGAGACGCTCGTTTTGACTACGAATGTGACTCTTAAGGTCATCCCATTTATCGTTGTCCTTCTCCATCTTCCCGGGATGTTCCGAGGTGGACATCTCCCTGGGCTCAGCGGTTACAGCTGCAGGGGTCTTGTCCTCGTACACCCCACGGGAGTAGAAGTAGTCCTGGACCTCTTGGAAGGTCACGGGCCTCTTGGCGCCCCCGGAGATGGGTGGCTGGTAGTACGCGCTCACCCCGACGCACAGGTAGCTTATCAAGCCGATAAGGATGATACGATTGATACGCATTTTATTCATATTCACTTTTCAATTAATCAACAGGGATGCAGGATCTGGGGGTTTTGTGTTAATCAAAGATATGAAATAAACACAGATGGTCTCTAGTGGTCTCCATGAGGGAGGGTCACGGAAGATGGGATGTCAGCCCTTAGCTCAGGTGTCAGGATGTACCTGAGGATACAGCAGTAGTTAAGGTGGTGACTGTGGTGTATGAAAGTAGTTTAGATGTTGTCTCTGATTTGTGGAAAATAGGATGGTTTCGATAGTGTTCGGTGCATAGGTGAAAATCTTGGAAGGAGGGGTGCCTTGGTTGGGGAGTAAGTCAGTAACTGGGGTATTGGATAGTGGCTGGGAAGTTGGACAGTAGCTAAGGCTCGCAGTAGTTGGGATGTCAGACCATAGCTGGAATGTCAGGATGTACCTAAGGAGTATGGCAGTAGTTTGGGTGGTGAGTGTGGTGTATGAAAGTAGTTTAGATGGTGTCTCTTATGTGTGGAAATAGGATGGTTTCTATAGTGTTTGGTGCATAGGTGAAAATCTTGGAAGGAGGGGTGGCTTGTTATAGTTGGGGAGTAAGTCAGTAACTGTGGTATTGGAAAGTGTGGGGAATACGGCAGTACCTTAGGCGATAGGCAGTAGCCGATAATCAGGAGGTAACTATGGCTTTTGGGAAGTAGCTGGGAAGTACGGCAGTAGCTGGAATGTCAGGATGTACCTGAGGAGTATGGCAGTAGTTTGGGTGGTGACTGTGATGTATGAAAGTAGTTTCGATGGTGTCTGAGATTTGAGGAAATAGGATGGTCTCTGTGAGGTCTGGTGCATAGGAGAAAATCATGGAAGGTGGTGTGCCTTACTATAGTTGCGGAGTATATCAGTAACTGCGGTACTGGGTAGTGGTTGGGGAGTAGGGCCGTTGCGTAGGCGTTGCGCAGTAACTGGAGAATCATGAGGTAAGTGAGGCTTTTTTAAAGCAGCTGGAAAGTAGGGCAGGAGACAAGGCCTGATAAACATAAATTACTACATCATGAAGAGGCACATCTTCACTAAAACCTAGACAAACGCATCTTCACTACACCTTAGGCAAACGCATCTTCACTACACCTTAGACAAAAGCATCTTCACTACACCTAAGACAAACGCATTTTTACTTCACCTAACCTATTCGCATCTCCACTATACCCAAGGCAAGCAGCTGGGAAGTAGGGCAGGAGATAAGGCTTGATAAACATAAATTGATACATCATGCACAAACACATCTTCACTACAGCCTAGACAAGTGCATCTTCACTACACCGTAGACAAACGCATCTTCACTACACCTAAGACAAACGTATATTCACTACACCTAAGACAAGCGCATTTTTACTTCACCTAACCTATACGCATCTCCACGATAACCAAGACAAGTAGCTGGGAAGTAGGGCAGGAGATAAAGCTTGATAAACATAAATTGATACATCATGACAAGCACATCTTCACTACAACCTAGACAAACGCATCATCACTACACCTGAGACAAACGCATCTTCTCTACACCCAAAACAAAGGCATATTCACTACACCCAAGACAAACGCATCTTTACTTCACCTTACCTACACGCATCTCCACTATAACCAAGACAAACGCATCTTCATATCACCTTACCTAAACACATCTCCACTTCACCCAAGACAAATGCATCACCTTAGCTAAACGCATCTCCACTCCACCCAAGACAAACACATCTTCATATCTCATAAGGCAAATACATCTCCACTAAACACAAGACTAGCGCATCTTCACTTTATCATGGCAAACACATCTGCACTACACCCGTAACTGCGTCTTTGTGTTTAGTTGAACGAACTAATTCACAATACCTTGCAAAAGAATCAGTAATTACTTAAACATATCTGCAGCCTACCATGGACTTAGGAGAGCAAACCATCCTAATACGTCCACATAAACCCTTTCCCATGGGTGTGAAGGTATAGGATATTTCAACGCAGTTTGAGGGGTAGTGGGACCACCCTTGTGTGTGTTACAAATTTGGCACATTAAATGATCTGTCATGTTTTCCTGCATTTTTGTCCAAAAATACCTCAAGCCAGTCTGCTTATATCATCTATCTGAGCCTGGGTGTGTAGCCTGAGGTGAATCATGTGCTAGCTTCAAGAAATCATGCATAAATGTTTTTGGAATTACTGTCTGTTTGACAACACGGGCGCGTACTCCGAACCTCGAGTCTCTCTATAAGACTTCATATGCTAGATTCAATTCCCTGTGTGGAACAGCCGTCTTCCCTCTAAACTTTCTATGACAGGACCCCAAACTGGGTCGTCTCGTTCAGGTTGTTTCACCTTCTCTATATCAAAATCTATAGGGCTATCGTGTTCAGTGACTGCTCCCACTCTGCGGGAAATCGCCTCCGCAACAACATTTGATGAGCCCAAACAATACTAAAATCTAGGTCAGAAATGTGTACATTTAGAAACCATCTTGAAACTTTTTTTGTAAGATCTTGACGTTGAGAAATGCTTAACAAAGCTTTGTGGTCTGTATAAATTGTGATGTGGTAACTAAGTACACATTCTTTAAAGCTTGAGTGCCCAAACTACTTGCAAAGGCCTTCTAACTCAATTATTGTTTCGATTCTGCCTTTGAACATGAAGGACTGGCATAATCTATGGGCAAACGTCCTGCAGAGGTACACATCGAAGACCTTGTTTACAAGCATCTCTGTACAAAATTAAGGTTTCTCAAAGATGTAGATAGAAAACCCAAGCAGCTCCTCGAGGAGGAAAGACGGGAGTGGCAAATGGCATGACCAAGAAACA
Source organism: Panulirus ornatus (assembly GCF_036320965.1). NCBI lineage: Eukaryota > Metazoa > Arthropoda > Malacostraca > Decapoda > Palinuridae > Panulirus > Panulirus ornatus. The sequence goes on along the minus strand of NC_092227.1, from coordinate 77,328,549 downwards.
TTGTAACCCTAGATGAGGGACAGGCCGTTGATGTGAGATCAGGAATGTGTTTCCACCTTCGTATACAAAATGTTTAGAGAGGATTTCGAAAACTCAAGGGTGATGATGCTGTATTCACGGAACGACAAAAGCATGTAAAACATTAGGGAACTGAAACCAAACTATCATTTTGCTCTAATTACTTTTGAGACGCAGAGACCTGAAGGGAAGAGAGCTCTTCAGATGTCTCAGTGACCTCGGTTCCTGGCTCATTGAATTAATTAAGGACGCGTGGGAGGATGGCTTCCTTTCACGGCGCCTCAGCGCAGCTGTCTAGCGAGGGCATGCGGATTGTATTATCCTATCACGTCCCCATAGTGAGGAACAAGAGGAACTTAACATGCCGTAATGCAAACCCTTTCCATTTGAAAGATTTCTTTGAAAGATTCAATGATATTTCTCGTGGTACTGGAGTTAAAAGTTAATAAGATGGCATTACTCCAGTCAATATAATGATCATAGTTTTTAACTTGATTAAACAAGGCATTTGATTCTTGTCCTGTTCTAATACTATATTCATGTTGCTTAAGTCTAAGAGATAGATTCTTACTAGTCTGCCCAACATAAAACTTATCACAAAATCTACATGGCACTTTATAGATGCACCCAGGAGAATTTTCTAGTGAGTTCCTGATTAAGATATTCTTTATAGTATTATTGTTGCTGAAGGCAAAATATATTTTTAAGGATTCAAAATCCATGGGAAGTAAAGAATATTGTTCTTAAAAGGGAGAACTAAAAGATTCTTGGCGTCAATGGGAGGTTTGGGCTCAACACTTTAAAATGATTTCTTTGCTGGCTTAAAGGATTTATCAATGAAAGATCTAGGGCACTTTAACTTAGATCCAATATATATATATATATATATATATATATATATATATATATATATATATATATATATATATATATATATATATATAAATGTGAATAAGAGCAAGGTTATTAGGTACAGTAGGGTTGAGGGTCAAGTCAATTGGTAAGTAAGTTTGAATGGAGAAAAACTGGAGGAAGTAGTTTTAGATATCTGGGAGTGGATCTGGCAGCGGATGAACCATGGAAGCGGAAGTGGATCATAGGGTGGGGGAGGGGGCGAAAATTTTGGGAGCCTTGAAGAATGTGTAAAAGTCGAGAACATTATCTCGGAAAGCAAAAATGGGTATGTTTGAAGGAATAGTGGTTCCAACAATGTTGTATGGTTGCGAGGCGTGGGCTATGGATAGAGTTGTGCGCAGGAGGATGAATGTGCTGGAAATGAGATGTTTGAGGACAATGTGTGGTGTGAGGTGGTTCGATCGAGTAAGTAACGTAAGGGTAAGAGAGATGTGTGGTAATAAAAAGAGCGTGGTTGAGAGAGCAGAAGAGGGTGTTTTGAAATGGTTTGGGCACATGGAGAGAATGAGTGAGGAAAGATTGACCAAGAGGATATATGTGTCGGCGGTGGAGGGAACGAGGAGAAGTGGGAGACCAAATTGGAGGTGGAAAGATGGAGTGAAAAAGATTTTGTGTGATCGGGGCCTGAACATGCAGGAGGGTGAAAGGAGGGCAAGGAATAGAGTGAATTGGATCGATGTGGTATACCGGGGTTGACGTGCTGTCAGTGGATTGAATCAGGGCATGTGAAGCGTCTGGGGTAAACCATGGAAAGCTGTGTAGGTATGTATATTTGCGTGTGTGGACGTATGTATATACATGTGTATGGGGGTGGGTTGGGACATTTCTTTCGTCTGTTTCCTTGCGCTACCTTGCAAACGCGGGAGACATCGGCAAAAAAAAAGAAATTATATATATATATATATATATATATATATATATATATATATATATATATATATATATATATATATATAATCCCTGGGGATAGGGGATTAAGAATACTTCCCACGTATTCCCTGCGTGTCGTAGAAGGCGACTAAAAGGGGAGGGAGCGGGGGGCTGGAAATCCTCCCCCTCGGATTTTTTTTAATTTTCCAAAAGAAGGAACAGAGAATTGGGCCAGGTGAGGGTATTCCCTCAAAGGCCCAGTCCTCTGTTCTTAACGCTACCTCGCTAATGCGGGAAATGGCGAATAGTTTGAAAGAAAAGAAATATATATATATATATATATATATATATATGGTGAGAGTAAGTGAGCTTGGGAAGGAGACTTGTGTGAGGAAGTACCAGGAGAGACTGAGTACAGAATGGAAAAAGGTGAGAACAATGGAAGTAAGGGGAGTGGGGGAGGAATGGGATGTATTTAGGGAATCAGTGATGGATTGCGCAAAAGATGCTTGTTGCATGAGAAGAGTTGGAGGTGGATTAATTAGAAAGGGTAGTGAGTGGTGGGATGAAGAAGTAAGATTATTAGTGAAAGAGAAGAGAGAGGCATTTGGACGATTTTTGTATGGAAAAAATGCAATTGAGTGGGAGATGTATAAAAGAAAGAGACAGGAGGTCAAGAGAAAGGTGCAAGAGCTGAAAAAGAGAGCAAATGAGAGTTGGGGTGAGAGAGTATCATCAAATTTTAGGGAGAATAAAAAGATGTTCTGGAAGGAGGTAAATAAAGTGCGTAAGACAAGGGAGCAAATGGGAACTTCAGTGAAGGGCGCAAATGGGGAGGTGATAACAAGTAGTGATGATGTGAGAAGGAGATGGAGCGAGTATTTTGAAGGTTTGTTGAATGTGTTTGATGATAGAGTGGCAGATATAGGGTGTTTTCGTCGAGGTGGTGTGCAAAGTGAGAGGGTTAGGGAAAATGATTTGGTAAATAGAGAAGAGGTAGTAAAAGCTTTGCGGAAGATGAAAGCCGGCAAGGCAGCAGGTTTGGATGGTATTGCAGTGGAATTTATAAAAAAAAAAAAAGGGGGTGACTGTATTATTGACTGGTTGGTAAGGTTATTTAATGTATGTATGACTCATGATGAGGTGCCTGAGGATTGGCGGAATGCGTGCATAGTGCCATTGTACAAAGGCAAAGGGGATAAGAGTGAGTGCTCAAATTACAGAGGTATAAGTTTGTTGAGTATTCCTGGTAAATTATATGGGAGGGTATTGATTGAGAGAGTGAAGGCATGTACAGAGCATCAGATTAGGGAAGAGCAGTGTGGTTTCAGAAGTGGTAGAGGATGTGTGGATCAGGTGTTTGCTTTGAAGAATGTATGTGAGAAATACTTAGAAAAGCAAATGGATTTGTATTTAGCATTTATGGATCTGGAGAACTCATATGATAGAGTTGATAGAGATGCTCTGTGGAAGGTATTAAGAATATATGGTGTGAGAGGCAAGTTGTTAGAAGCAGTGAAAAGTTTTTATCGAGGATGTAAGGCATGTGTACGTGTAGGAAGAGAGGAAAGTGATTGGTTCTAAGTGAATGTAGGTTTGCGGCAGGGGTGTGTGATGTCTTCATGGTTGTTTAATCTGTTTATGGATGGGGCTGTTAGGGAGGTGAATGCAAGAGTTTTGGAAAGAGGGGCAAGTATGAAGTATGTTGGGGATGAGAGAGCTTGGGAAGTGAGTCAGTTGTTGTTCGCTGATGATACAGCGCTGGTGGCTGATTCATGTGAGAAAGTGCAGAAGCTGGTGACTGAGTTTGGTAAAGTGTGTGAAAGAAGAAAGTTAAGAGTAAATGTGAATAAGAACAAGGTTATTAGGTACAGTAGGGTTGAGGGTCCAGTCAATTGGGAGGTAAGTTTGAATGGAGAAAAACTGGAGGAAGTAAAGTGTTTTAGATATCTGGGAGTGGATCTGGCAGCGGATGATACCATGGAAGCGGAAGTGGATCATAGGGTGGGGGAAGGGGGCGAAAATTCTGGGAGCCTTGAAGAATGTGTGGAAGTCGAGAACATTATCTCGGAAAGCAAAAATGGGTATGTTTGAAGGAATAGTGGTTCCAACGGTGTTGTATGGTTGCGAGGCGTGGGCTATGGATAGAGTTGTGCGCAGGAGGATGGATGTGCTGGTAATGAGATGTTTGAGGACAATGTGTGGTGTGAGGTGGTTTGATCGAGTAAGTAACGTAAGGGTAAGAGAGATGTGTGGAAATAAAAAGAGCGTGGTTGAGAGAGCAGAAGAGGGTGTTTTGAAATGGTTTGGGCACATTGAGAGAATGAGTGAGGAAAGATTGACCAAGAGGATATATATGTCGGCGGTGGAGGGAACAAGGAGAAGTGGGAGACCAAATTGGAGGTGGAAAGATGGAGTGAAAAAGATTTTGTGTGATCGGGGCCTGAACATGCAGGAGGGTGAAAGGAGGGCAAGGAATAGAGTGAATTGGAGCGATGTGGTATACCGGGGTTGACGTGCTGTCAATGGATTGAATCAGGGCATGTGAAGCGTCTGGGGTAAACCATGGAAAGCTGTGTAGGTATGTATATTTCCGTGTGTGGACGTATGTATATACATGTGTATGGGGGTGGGTTGGGCCATTTCTTTCGTCTGTTTCCTTGCGCTACCTTGCAAACGCGGGAGACAGCGACAAAGCAAAAAAGAAAAAAAAAAAATATATATATATATATATATATATATATATATATAATGAGTGTGTGTGTGTGTGTGTGTGTGTGTGTGTCTGGCTGTCTGTCTGTAAGGGTAATTCCTTGAAAACTCTATACCTAAATGAATAAAATTCCCTCGTCCAATTTAATCAAAATATCTTATTTCACTAGTAATGGCTGTCATTCTCTCAATAGACTCTAGAAACAAATTCAAGTTGTCTAGCAGGGCACTGTATATGACTAGCCAGACGAAGGTGATGCCACCTTCTTGTAACTAAATCAAACTCGCACTTCGATCTTAGGTGACGGTAACGTTCTTTACAAGATAGTCAAAATCCTTCATATTTATTCACCTATCGTTAAAACCTTCAATCAATAGTTATAGATTAAGAAAACAGACAGGAGAGAGAGGCTTAGGACGAGAGTGATGCTGGACAGGAGAGAGAGGCTTGGAACGATAGTCAGGCTGAACAGGAGAGAGATGCTTAGGACGAGAATCAGGCCGAAAAGGAGTGAGGGTTTGGGACGTGATTCAGGCATGACAGGAGGGAGAGGTCTGGGACGAGACTCAGGTAGGAGAGGAGAGTTTTATTCAATGAGTTCAACTTCTGTCTCGTAATGATTTAAAACGCTGTCAACGTCGACCATAGGCGTCAAGGACCTCGGGTTCGCAAGAGGGGTCCGTCGTGTTAACGCCGATTCGGGAAATCAATCAGTAGTACAGGGAAATACAACAATACTAAAGGTCCATATACGGAAATTCTAAGGCCTAATATATATACATTCACATGACCAGTACAACGCTTATTCATACTTAATATTTCAACACTAAGGACGTAACTGGCTCTATCGATGGAGAAACATATTCTTATTTTCATGAAATTGACATCATCTGTCGTTGTTGCTATTATAGTGTGGAAGAAGAATGTCACACCGTGCAGCTGACAACCCAGTACAAAGTCCAAGCTGTGTCCTACTGGAACTCTGCCCTTCTCGCAGGTCATTTTGACATCGAGGCGAACAAAAGGCGCATATGTGAAGCTTACGTGACCAAAACACAACAAACAGAATGCTGAAGTCATCAGACAGAGACGCGGCTCTTCACTAGGAAGCAAAATGACAATTCACATATAGTGATGTATCACATGTGAGAAAATGATTTTCATGAAGTACTCATTGTTTGTTTAATGTTTTTTTTTTTGATAATAAAGAAATAGAATGCAGAGATGGACAAATAACCCGAGATGGGGTCTCATACCATGGTAGGCTCAGTACTTTAAGCCAGTTATGTTTAGATTTAATCAAACAAGTCACTGGCCGCTCCGTCTGAGCTCAATGCGACGGCGTTCTTAGGCATATTGTCCCTTGAGGAATCTCCGGAGCCTCATGCCTATGTCGTCGTCATCATCATCTGAGTCCTCATCCTCATCATCAGAATCCGAATCCTCGTCATCAGAATCTTCGTCATCAGAATCCGAATCCTCGTCATCAGAATCCTCGTCATCAGAATCAGAATCCTCGTCATCAGAATCGGAATCCTCGTCATCAGAATCAGAATCCTCGTCATCAGAATCAGAATCCTCGTCATCAGAATCAGAATCCTCGTCATCAGAATCAGAATCCTCGTCATCAGAATCAGAATCCTCGTCATCAGAATCAGAATCTTCGTCATCAGAATCGGAATCCTCGTCATCAGAATCAGAATCTTCGTCATCAGAATCAGAATCCTCGTCATCAGAATCAGAATCTTCGTCATCAGAATCGGAATCCTCGTCATCAGAATCAGAATCTCGTCATCAGAATCAGAATCCTCGTCATCAGAATCAGAATCTTCGTCATCAGAATCAGAATCCTCGTCATCAGAATCAGAATCTTCGTCATCAGAATCCGAATCCTCGTCATCAGAATCGGAATCCTCGTCATCAGAATCAGAATCCTCGTCATCAGAATCAGAATCCTCGTCATCAGAATCGGAATCCTCGTCATCAGAATCAGAATCCTCGTCATCAGAATCAGAATCCTCGTCATCAGAATCAGAATCCTCGTCATCAGAATCAGAATCCTCGTCATCAGAATCATCACCATCCAGATCCAGTAGTTTGGCGATCTTTAGATGAAAATCTTGTTGAGTAGACTCTAGTTGATGAAGTGTGCTTTGCGTTTTCTTATATAACTCCTGAAGATGATCGCTATTTCGTTTCCCTTTCAGAAGGAACTTCCTCACAACGTCAACAAGAATGTCCATGTTGGATTCCACATCCTTAACGGTTTTGCGGAGCTTTTCATTTTCAATTTTAAGTTTGTCATACTCTCGACGATGATCTAACTCCATTTTATGTGAATTCCGACGAAGTTCAAAGTTCTCCTCACGAAGGATTTCCAGTGGCTTTCGAAATTCCTCCTGTTGAGCTTTCAATCTTTCTCCAAAATCGCGACGAAGGTCTGAGGTAATTTGACTAATGTTCTCGTTCATTTTCGTCCATTCCTTTTCTTCCTCCTTCTCTTTCTCTTGAAAGTAGGCGAGGAGACGCTCGTTTTGACTACGAATGTGACTCTTAAGGTCATCCCATTTATCGTTGTCCTTCTCCATCTTCCCGGGATGTTCCGAGGTGGACATCTCCCTGGGCTCAGCGGTTACAGCTGCAGGGGTCTTGTCCTCGTACACCCCACGGGAGTAGAAGTAGTCCTGGACCTCTTGGAAGGTCACGGGCCTCTTGGCGCCCCCGGAGATGGGTGGCTGGTAGTACGCGCTCACCCCGACGCACAGGTAGCTTATCAAGCCGATAAGGATGATACGATTGATACGCATTTTATTCATATTCACTTTTCAATTAATCAACAGGGATGCAGGATCTGGGGGTTTTGTGTTAATCAAAGATATGAAATAAACACAGATGGTCTCTAGTGGTCTCCATGAGGGAGGGTCACGGAAGATGGGATGTCAGCCCTTAGCTCAGGTGTCAGGATGTACCTGAGGATACAGCAGTAGTTAAGGTGGTGACTGTGGTGTATGAAAGTAGTTTAGATGTTGTCTCTGATTTGTGGAAAATAGGATGGTTTCGATAGTGTTCGGTGCATAGGTGAAAATCTTGGAAGGAGGGGTGCCTTGGTTGGGGAGTAAGTCAGTAACTGGGGTATTGGATAGTGGCTGGGAAGTTGGACAGTAGCTAAGGCTCGCAGTAGTTGGGATGTCAGACCATAGCTGGAATGTCAGGATGTACCTAAGGAGTATGGCAGTAGTTTGGGTGGTGAGTGTGGTGTATGAAAGTAGTTTAGATGGTGTCTCTTATGTGTGGAAATAGGATGGTTTCTATAGTGTTTGGTGCATAGGTGAAAATCTTGGAAGGAGGGGTGGCTTGTTATAGTTGGGGAGTAAGTCAGTAACTGGGGTATTGGAAAGTGTGGGGAATACGGCAGTACCTTAGGCGATAGGCAGTAGCCGATAATCAGGAGGTAACTATGGCTTTTGGGAAGTAGCTGGGAAGTACGGCAGTAGCTGGAATGTCAGGATGTACCTGAGGAGTATGGCAGTAGTTTGGGTGGTGACTGTGATGTATGAAAGTAGTTTCGATGGTGTCTGAGATTTGAGGAAATAGGATGGTCTCTGTGAGGTCTGGTGCATAGGAGAAAATCATGGAAGGTGGTGTGCCTTACTATAGTTGCGGAGTATATCAGTAACTGCGGTACTGGGTAGTGGTTGGGGAGTAGGGCCGTTGCGTAGGCGTTGCGCAGTAACTGGAGAATCATGAGGTAAGTGAGGCTTTTTTAAAGCAGCTGGAAAGTAGGGCAGGAGACAAGGCCTGATAAACATAAATTACTACATCATGAAGAGGCACATCTTCACTAAAACCTAGACAAACGCATCTTCACTACACCTTAGGCAAACGCATCTTCACTACACCTTAGACAAAAGCATCTTCACTACACCTAAGACAAACGCATTTTTACTTCACCTAACCTATTCGCATCTCCACTATACCCAAGGCAAGCAGCTGGGAAGTAGGGCAGGAGATAAGGCTTGATAAACATAAATTGATACATCATGCACAAACACATCTTCACTACAGCCTAGACAAGTGCATCTTCACTACACCGTAGACAAACGCATCTTCACTACACCTAAGACAAACGTATATTCACTACACCTAAGACAAGCGCATTTTTACTTCACCTAACCTATACGCATCTCCACGATAACCAAGACAAGTAGCTGGGAAGTAGGGCAGGAGATAAAGCTTGATAAACATAAATTGATACATCATGACAAGCACATCTTCACTACAACCTAGACAAACGCATCATCACTACACCTGAGACAAACGCATCTTCTCTACACCCAAAACAAAGGCATATTCACTACACCCAAGACAAACGCATCTTTACTTCACCTTACCTACACGCATCTCCACTATAACCAAGACAAACGCATCTTCATATCACCTTACCTAAACACATCTCCACTTCACCCAAGACAAATGCATCACCTTAGCTAAACGCATCTCCACTCCACCCAAGACAAACACATCTTCATATCTCATAAGGCAAATACATCTCCACTAAACACAAGACTAGCGCATCTTCACTTTATCATGGCAAACACATCTGCACTACACCCGTAACTGCGTCTTTGTGTTTAGTTGAACGAACTAATTCACAATACCTTGCAAAAGAATCAGTAATTACTTAAACATATCTGCAGCCTACCATGGACTTAGGAGAGCAAACCATCCTAATACGTCCACATAAACCCTTTCCCATGGGTGTGAAGGTATAGGATATTTCAACGCAGTTTGAGGGGTAGTGGGACCACCCTTGTGTGTGTTACAAATTTGGCACATTAAATGATCTGTCATGTTTTCCTGCATTTTTGTCCAAAAATACCTCAAGCCAGTCTGCTTATATCATCTATCTGAGCCTGGGTGTGTAGCCTGAGGTGAATCATGTGCTAGCTTCAAGAAATCATGCATAAATGTTTTTGGAATTACTGTCTGTTTGACAACACGGGCGCGTACTCCGAACCTCGAGTCTCTCTATAAGACTTCATATGCTAGATTCAATTCCCTGTGTGGAACAGCCGTCTTCCCTCTAAACTTTCTATGACAGGACCCCAAACTGGGTCGTCTCGTTCAGGTTGTTTCACCTTCTCTATATCAAAATCTATAGGGCTATCGTGTTCAGTGACTGCTCCCACTCTGCGGGAAATCGCCTCCGCAACAACATTTGATGAGCCCAAACAATACTAAAATCTAGGTCAGAAATGTGTACATTTAGAAACCATCTTGAAACTTTTTTTGTAAGATCTTGACGTTGAGAAATGCTTAACAAAGCTTTGTGGTCTGTATAAATTGTGATGTGGTAACTAAGTACACATTCTTTAAAGCTTGAGTGCCCAAACTACTTGCAAAGGCCTTCTAACTCAATTATTGTTTCGATTCTGCCTTTGAACATGAAGGACTGGCATAATCTATGGGCAAACGTCCTGCAGAGGTACACATCGAAGACCTTGTTTACAAGCATCTCTGTACAAAATTAAGGTTTCTCAAAGATGTAGATAGAAAACCCAAGCAGCTCCTCGAGGAGGAAAGACGGGAGTGGCAAATGGCATGACCAAGAAACATTGTAACCCTAGATGAGGGACAGGCCGTTGATGTGAGATCAGGAATGTGTTTCCACCTTCGTATACAAAATGTTTAGAGAGGATTTCGAAAACTCAAGGGTGATGATGCTGTATTCACGGAACGACAAAAGCATGTAAAACATTAGGGAACTGAAACCAAACTATCATTTTGCTCTAATTACTTTTGAGACGCAGAGACCTGAAGGGAAGAGAGCTCTTCAGATGTCTCAGTGACCTCGGTTCCTGGCTCATTGAATTAATTAAGGACGCGTGGGAGGATGGCTTCCTTTCACGGCGCCTCAGCGCAGCTGTCTAGCGAGGGCATGCGGATTGTATTATCCTATCACGTCCCCATAGTGAGGAACAAGAGGAACTTAACATGCCGTAATGCAAACCCTTTCCATTTGAAAGATTTCTTTGAAAGATTCAATGATATTTCTCGTGGTACTGGAGTTAAAAGTTAATAAGATGGCATTACTCCAGTCAATATAATGATCATAGTTTTTAACTTGATTAAACAAGGCATTTGATTCTTGTCCTGTTCTAATACTATATTCATGTTGCTTAAGTCTAAGAGATAGATTCTTACTAGTCTGCCCAACATAAAACTTATCACAAAATCTACATGGCACTTTATAGATGCACCCAGGAGAATTTTCTAGTGAGTTCCTGATTAAGATATTCTTTATAGTATTATTGTTGCTGAAGGCAAAATATATTTTTAAGGATTCAAAATCCATGGGAAGTAAAGAATATTGTTCTTAAAAGGGAGAACTAAAAGATTCTTGGCGTCAATGGGAGGTTTGGGCTCAACACTTTAAAATGATTTCTTTGCTGGCTTAAAGGATTTATCAATGAAAGATCTAGGGCACTTTAACTTAGATCCAATATATATATATATATATATATATATATATATATATATATATATATATATATATATATATATATATATATATATATAAATGTGAATAAGAGCAAGGTTATTAGGTACAGTAGGGTTGAGGGTCAAGTCAATTGGTAAGTAAGTTTGAATGGAGAAAAACTGGAGGAAGTAGTTTTAGATATCTGGGAGTGGATCTGGCAGCGGATGAACCATGGAAGCGGAAGTGGATCATAGGGTGGGGGAGGGGGCGAAAATTTTGGGAGCCTTGAAGAATGTGTAAAAGTCGAGAACATTATCTCGGAAAGCAAAAATGGGTATGTTTGAAGGAATAGTGGTTCCAACAATGTTGTATGGTTGCGAGGCGTGGGCTATGGATAGAGTTGTGCGCAGGAGGATGAATGTGCTGGAAATGAGATGTTTGAGGACAATGTGTGGTGTGAGGTGGTTCGATCGAGTAAGTAACGTAAGGGTAAGAGAGATGTGTGGTAATAAAAAGAGCGTGGTTGAGAGAGCAGAAGAGGGTGTTTTGAAATGGTTTGGGCACATGGAGAGAATGAGTGAGGAAAGATTGACCAAGAGGATATATGTGTCGGCGGTGGAGGGAACGAGGAGAAGTGGGAGACCAAATTGGAGGTGGAAAGATGGAGTGAAAAAGATTTTGTGTGATCGGGGCCTGAACATGCAGGAGGGTGAAAGGAGGGCAAGGAATAGAGTGAATTGGATCGATGTGGTATACCGGGGTTGACGTGCTGTCAGTGGATTGAATCAGGGCATGTGAAGCGTCTGGGGTAAACCATGGAAAGCTGTGTAGGTATGTATTTTTTGCGTTGTTGTTGAGAATGTATATACATGTGTTGGGGGTTTGGTTTTGCCTTTTTTTTTTTTGCTTTTCCTTGCGCTACCTCGCAAACGCGGGAAAAGGGAAAAAAAGAAAAAAAAAAAAAAAAAAAAAAATATATATATATATTTTTTAAAATATATATAATGTGGTGTGTGTTGTGGTTGTGTGTCTGGCTGTCTGTCTGTAAGGGAAATCTTGAAAACTTTATACTAAAGTTAAATTCCCTGTCCAATTAAATCAAAATATCTTATTCCTAAATGGTGTATTCTCAATAGACTTAAAAAACAAATTAAAAAAAAAAAAGTTTTAGCAGGAACTGTTTTTTGGACTAGCAGACGAAGGTATGAAACTTCTTGTAATTTAATAAAACTCCACTCGATTTAGGGACGAAACGTTCTTTACAAGATAGTAAAAAAATCCTTCATATTTTTACTATCGTTAAAAACCTCAATCATGTTATGGTAAAAAAAATGACGGAGAGAGGGCTTTGGCGGGGAAGTGTGTTGGAAAGGGGGGAGAGGGCTTGGACGATAGTCGCTGAACAGGGAGAGATGTTAGGACGGAATCGGGCCCCGAAAGGAGTGAGGGTTTGGGAGTGTTTCAGGATGAAGGAGGGAGAGGTCTGGGACGAGACTCAGGTGGGGAGAGGAGAGTTTTATTCAATGATTTTCAACTCTGTTGTAATGATTTAAAACGCTGCACGTCGCATAGGCGTCAAGGACCTGGGGTTTGCAAGAGGGGTCCGTCTTTTGTTAACGCCGATCGGGAAATCATCATTTTGTACGGGGGAATAAAAAATATAAGGGTCATATACGGAAATTCTAAGGCCTAATTTATACTTTCCCACATGACCAGTACAACGCTTATTCTACTTAATATTTCAACACTAAGGGTAAAAATGGCTCTATATGGGGGAAAATTTATTCTTTTTTTCATGAAATAAACTCATCTTCGTTGTTGTATTTATTTGTGGGGAAGATTCACACGGAAACTGAAAACCCCAGTACAAATCCAAGCTGTGTCCTACTGGAATTTTGCCCTTCTCGCAGGTCTTTTTGACATCGAGGCGACAAAGGCGAATGTGAAGCTTACGTGACCAAAACACAACAAACAGATGCTGAAGTCATGCCCGAGCGGGCTCTTCCTAGGAGAAAAATGACAAATTTCACTATAGTGATGTATAATGTGGAAAATGATTTCATGAAGTACTCTTTGTATTTTTGTAATGTTTTTTTTTTGATAAAAAAGAAATAGAATGCGAGTGGCAAAAAACGAGATGGGGTCTCATACTGGAAAGGTCCCGTACTTTGGGCCCGTTATGTTTAGGGTTTAATCAAACAGTCACTGGCGCTCCGTCTGGCTCAATGGACGGCGTTCCCTTTGGCCCTATTGTTTCCCTTGAGGAATTCCGGAGCCATGCCTTGTCGGGCGTCTTTATCATCTGGGGTCCCCATCCTATCTCAGAATCCATCTCGTCATCAGAATCCTCGTCTTCAGAAAACCGAATCCCCGTCATCAGAATTTTCCTCGTTCATCCCGATTTAGAAATCCTCGTCAAAAACAGAAATTTGGAATCTTGTCATCGAATCAGAATCTTTGTCATTCAGAATTTTTCTGAAACCTCGTCATCAGAATAGAATTTTTCGTCATCGAATCGGAATTGTTCTCGGTCTTCTGATTTAGAACCTTTGTTGTCAATTTTCCCAGAATCAGAAACTTCGTCACAGGGAAAAAGGAATTTCGTTTTTAAAAATCGGAATTTTTCGGTTTTCTAGAATCAGAAACTTTGTCATCGAATCAGATCTTCGTCATTTAGAATCGAATCCCGTCTTTAGAATCGGGAAACCTCGTCATTTAGAAAACAGAATCCTTCGTCATCGAATCGGAAACTTCGTAATAGAATCGAATCCTCGTATCGAATCGAATCTTTGTCATCAGAATCAAAAAATCCTCGTCATCAGATTTGGTTTCCTCGTCATCAGAATCAATCCTCTTCATCGAATCGAATCCCCGTATCAGAATCGAATCCTCGTCATCAGAAACAAATTCTCTCTCAGAAACAGAATCCTCGTCATCAGATGGAATCTTCGTCATCAGAATCGAATTCGTCTCAGAATCGGAATTTTCGTCTCGGAAAAAGAATCCTCTCAAAGAATCGAATCTCGTCTCAGATCGAAACTCGTCATCAGAATCGAATCCTCATCATCAGAATCAGAATCTGTCTTTAGAATCGAATTCCCCGTCATCAGAATCATCCCCATCCGATCCAGTAGTTTGGCGATCTTTAGATGAAAATCTTGTTGGGTAGACTCTAGTTGATGAAGTGTGCTTTGCGTTTTTTTATATAACTCTTTAGATGTTCGCTATTTCGTTTCCCTTTCAGAAGGAACTTCCTCACAACGTCAAAAGAATGTCTTTTTGGTTTTTCCCTCCTTAACGGTTTTTCGGAGCTTTTTATTTTAATTTAATTTGTCATACTCTCGACGATGTCTAACTCCATTTTATGGAATTCCGACGAAGTTCAAAGTTCTCCTCACGAGGATTTCCAGTGGCTTTCGAAATTTCTCTGTTGAGTTTTCAATCTTTCCCCAAAATCGCGACGAAGTCTGGGGGTAATTTGACTAATGTTCTCGTTCATTTTGTCCTTTTCCTTTCTTCCTCCTTCTCTTCTTTGAAAGTAGGGGGAAAGACGCCTTTTTTTGACTCGAATTGACTCTTAAGGTCATCCATTTTGTTGTCCTTCTCCATCTTCGGGATGTTCCGAGGTGGACTCTCCGGGGTCAGGGGGTTACAGTGCAGGGGTCTTGTCCTCTTTCCCCCCCCCGGGAGTAAAAGTAGTCCTGGCCCTTTTGGAAAAGGGTCACGGGCCCTTGGGCCGGGATGGGTGGCTTTTAGTACGCGCTCCCCCCGACGCACAGTAGTTATCAGCCGATAAGGATGATACAAATGATACGATTTATTCATATTCCTTTTCAATTAATAAAACAGGGTGCAGGAATGGGGGGTTTTGTGTTAATCAAAGATAGAATAAACACGGATGGTCTTAGTGGTCTCCTTGAGGGAGGTCACGGAAGATGGGATGTCAGCCTTGCTAGGTTTTGGGAAATTTTTACCTGGGATCGCAGTAGTTAAGGTGGGGATGTAGTTGTGAAGTAGTTTGTGTGTCTTGTTTTGTGGAAAATAGGATGGTTTCGATAGTGTTCGGTGCATAGGTGAAAATCTTGGAAGGGGGTCCCTTTTGGTTGGGAGTAAGTCAGACTGGGGTATTGGATAGTGGCTGGGAGTTGGACAGTAGCTAAGGTCGCTGTAGTTGGGTGTCAGACATAGCTGGAATGTAAAGATGTACTAAGGAGTATGCATTTAGTTTGGGTGGAAGTGGGGTTTGTATAAAAGTATTTTAGTGGTGTCTCTTATGTGTGGAAATGGTGGTTTCTATGGGTTTTGGGGTGCTAGGTGAAAATCTTGGAAGGAGGGGTGGCTTGTTATATTTGGGGGGTGTCAGTAACTGGGTATTGGAAGGTGTGGGGTAGGGCATTTCCTTAGGCGATAGGCATTTGCGATAATCAGGAGGTAACTATGGCTTTGGGAAGTAGCTGGAAGTGGGCAGTAGCTGGAATGTCAGGATGTACTGAGGGTATGCAAGTAGTTTGGGGGGTGACTGTGATGTATGAAGTAGTTTCGAGGGTTTGTCGGGAGATTTGAGGAATGGATGGTCCTGTGAGGTCTGGTGCATAGGAGAAAATCTTGGAAAGGTGTGTGCCTTACTATATTTGCGAGTATATCAGTAACGGCGGTACTGGGTAGGGGTTTGGGGGGAGTAGGGCCGTGCGTGCTTTGCGCAGTAATGGAGAATCATGAGTAAGTGAGGCTTTTTTAAAGCAGTGGAAAGTAGGGCAGGGAAAAGGCCTAAATAAACATAAATTACTACATCTTGAAGAGGAAATCTTCACTAAAACCTAGACAAACGCATCTTCATAAACCTTAGGCAAAGAAATTCACTAACTTAGACAAAAAGCATCTTCACTACACCTAAGAAAAAAGCATTTTTACTTCACCTAACCTATTCGATCTACACTTTTCCAAGGAAAAGCAGTTTGGGAAGTAGGGCAGGAGATAAGGCTTGATTAAACATTAAATTGATTACATCATGCACAAACACTTTCACTACAGCTAGACAAGTGCATCTTAAACTACCCCGTAGACAAACGCATCTTCCTAACTAAGCAAGTATATTCACTAGCACCTAAGAAAAGCGCCATTTTTACTTACCAAACCCCTATACGATCTCCACGATAACCAAGAAAAGTAGCTGGGAAGTAGGGGCAGGAGATAAAGCTTGATAAACTAAAATTGATACATCATTGCAAGCACATTTCACTAAAACCCTAGACAAAGCCATCATCACTAACTGAGGACAAAGGCATCTTCTCTACACCCAAAACAAAGGCATTTTCCCATACACCCAAGACAAGCTTCTTTACTTCACCTTACCTTCACGCCCTCTCCACTATAACCAAGACAAACGCATCTTCATATCAAACCCTTTCCTAAACACATCTCCAATTCACCCAAGGACAAATGCATACCTTATTTAAAAGCATTCCACTCCACCAAGACAAACCATCTTCATATTCATAGGCAAATACATCTCCCCTAAACACAAGATAGCGCATCTTCATTTATTAAAGGGAAACAATCTGCACTACACCCGTAACTGCGTCTTTTGTGTTTGGGTTTTAACGAACTTTAATTCACAATACCTTTCAAAAGAAATCAGTAATTACTTTAAACATATCTGCAGCTACCATGGACTTTTGTAGAGAAACCCTCCTAATACCTTTCCAAAAAACCCTTTCCCTTTGGGGGTGAAGGGATTAGGATATTTCAACGCAGTTTGAGGGGTATGGGACCACTTGTGTTTTGTTACAAATTTGGACATTAAATGATCTGTCATGTTTTCCTGCATTTTTTTTCCAAAAATATCAAGCCAGTCTGCTTATAAACATCTATTGAGGCCTGGGTGTGTAGCCCGAGGTGAATTTTTGTGCTAGCTCAAGAAATCAGCATAAATGTTTTTGGAATTACTGTTGTTTGGGCAACACGGGCTCGTACTCCGAACCTCGAAGGGCTCTATAAGCTTCATATGCTTGATTCAATTCCCCGTGTGGAACCGCGTCTTCCTCTAAACTTTCTATGACAGGACCCCAAACTGGGTGTCTCGTTCAGGTTGTTTCACCTTCCCCTATATCAAAATCTATAGGGGTATCGTGTTTAGTGACTGCTCCCCCTCTGGGGAAAACGCCTCCGCAACACATTTGATGAGCCCAAACAATACTAAAATCTAGGTCAGAAATGTGTACATTTAAAAAAACCATCTTTGAAACTTTTTTTTAAGATCTTGACGTTGAGAATTGCTTAACAAAGCTTGTGGTCTGTTAAATTTGTGATTTTGGTAACTAAGTTCCAAATTTTTTAAAGCTTGAGTGCCAAAATACTTGCAAAGGCCTTCTACTCAAAATTTTTGTTTCGATTCTGCCTTTTGAACATGAAGGACTGGCATAATCTATGGGCAAAAAAGTCTGCAGAGGTACACATCGAAGGCCTTGTTTACAAAGCATCTCTGTAAAAATTAAGGTTTCTCAAGATGTAATAGAAAACCAAGCAGCTCCTCGAGGAGGAAAGACGGGATGGCAAATGGGAGGGCCAAGAAATTGTAACCCTAGATGGGGACAGGCCGTTGATGTGAGAAACAGGAATGTGTTTCCACCTTGTATACAAAATGTTTAGAGAGGATTTCGAAAACTCAAGGGTGATGATGCTGTATTCAAGGAACGACAAAAGCATGTAAAACATTTAGGGACTGAAACCAAAAACTATCTTTTTGCTTAATTACTTTTGGACGCAGAGACCTGAAGGGAAGAGAGCTCTTCGGGATGTTCATTGACCTCGGTTCCTGGCTCATTGAATTAATTTAAGGAGCGTGGGAGGATGGATTCCTTTCACGGGCCTCAGCGCAGCTGTCTAGCGAGGGATGCGGTTTGTATTATCCTTTTCACGTCCCCATAGGAGGAAAAGGGAGAACTTAACATGCCGTAATGCAAACCCTTTCATTTGAAAGATTTCTTTGAAAGATTCAATGATATTTTCGTGGTACTGGATTTTAAAAAGTTTAAAAAGGGATGGAATTTACTCAGTCAAAAATATAAGATCATAGTTTTTTAACTTGATTAAACAAGGCATTTGATTCTTGCCCTGTTTTTAATACTATATTCATTTTGCTTAAGTCTAAGAGATAGATTCTTATAGTCTCCCCAACATAAAACTTATAACAAATTACTCGGCACTTTAAAGATGCCCCCAGGAAAATTTTTCTAGTGAGTTCTGATTAAATATTCTTTGTATAGTATTTTTGGGTTGTGAAGCAAAATAATTTTTAAGGATTCAAAATCCAGGGGAAGAAAGAAAATTGTTCTTAAAAGGGAGAACTAAAATTTTTTGGGCGTCAATGGGAGGTTTGGGTCAAACTTAAATGATTTCTTTGCTGGCTTAAAGGATTTTCAATGAAAAAATCTAGGGCATTTTAATTAATCCAAATTATATATATATATATATATATAATATATATTTTATATATATATATATAAAATTATTTTATTTTATATTAAATGTGAATAAGAGCAAGGTTTTATTAGGTTACACTTTGGGTGGGGGTCAAGTCAATTGGTAAGAAAGTTTGAATGGGGGAAAACTGGGGGAAGAGTTTTAGATATCTGGGAGTGGATCTGGAAAGCGGATGAACCATGGAAGCGGGTGGATCTTAGGGTGGGGGAGGGGCGAAATTTTGGGAGCCTTGAAGAATGTTTTAAAAGTCTGGAAACTTTTATCTCGGAAAGCAAATGGGTATTTTTAAAGGGAATAGTGGTTCCAACAATGTTGTATGGTTGCGGGCTGGTCTATGGATAAGATTTTTGGTTGAGCGCATGAGGATGAATGTGCTGGAAATGGATGTTTGAGGACAATGTGTGGTGTTTAGGTGGTTTTGATCGTAGTAAGACGTAAGGGGAAAAGAGATGGTGTGGTATTTAAAAAAAGCGTGGTTTGAGAGAGCAGTAAGAGGGTGTTTTGAATGGTTTGGGGCCATGGAGAGAATTTAGTGAGGAAAAGATTGCCAAGAGGGATATTTGTGTCGGCGGTGGAGGGACCGGAGAAGTGGGGACCCAAAATTGGGGGTGGAAAGATGGAAGTTTAAAAAGATTTTGTGTGATCGGGGCCTGAACATGCAGGGGGTGAAAAGGGGGGCAAAGGATAGAGGAAATTTGGGTCGATGTGGTATTACCGGGGTTGACGGGGCTTTTAGTGGATTGAATCAGGGCATGTGAAGGTCTGGGGTAAACCATGGAAAGCTGGTAGGTATGTATATTTGCGTGGGGTGGACGTATGTATATAATGTGTATGGGTGTGGTTGGGACATTTTCTTTCGTCGTCCTTGCCCCTACTTGCAAACCCCGGGGGAATCGGCAAAAAAAAAAATAAAAAAAAATATATATAATTAAATTATATATATATATATTTTTATATATATATATTATATATATATATAATTATATTTTATAATCCCTGGGGGGGGATTAAGAAATACTTCCCACGTATTCCCGCGTGGGGTAGAAGGCGACTAAAATGGGGCGGGAGCAGGGGCTGGGAAAAAATTTTCCCTCGGATTTTTTTAATTTTCCAAAAAAAGGAACGAGAATTGGGCCAGGTGAGGGTATTCCCTCAAAAGGCCAGTCCTCTGTTCTTAACCCCTACCTCGCTATGCGGGAAATGGCGAATGTTTGAAAGAAAAAGGGAAATAAAGTATACTATATATATATATATATTTTATTTATATATATTATATATATATTATTATATATATATATATATATATATGGTGAGAGTAAATGAGCTTGGGAAGGAGACTTGTGTGAGGAAGTACCAGGTGGACTGAGTACAGAATGGGAAAAAAGGTGAGAACAATGGAAGTAAGGGGAGTGGGGGGGGAATGGATGTTTTAGGGAATCAGGGGTGGATTTTCGCAAAAGATGCTTGTTGCATGAGAAGAGTTGTGGGTGGATTAATTAGAAAGGGGGAGTGAGTGGTTGGGATGAGAAATAAAATTATTAGTGAAAGAGAAGAGAGAGGCATTTGGACGATTTGTGTATGGAAAAATGCTTTGAGTGGGAGATGTAAAAAAAGAAAGAGACAGGAGGGCAAGAGGAAAGGGGGCAAGAGCTGAAAAAGAGAGGCAAATTTAGAGTTGGGGTGGGAGAGTAATCATCAAATTTTAGGGAAAATTTAAAAAAATGTTCTGGAAGGAGGTATAAATAAAAGTGCGTAAGACAAGGGAGCAAATGGGAAATTCAGTGAAGGGGCAAATGGGGAGGGGATAACCAAGTTGTTTATGATTGTGAGAAGGAGTTTGGAGCGTATAGGGTGTTTTGGTCGAGGTGGTGTGCAAATTGGGGGGGGTTTTGGGGAAAATGATTTGGAAAAAGAGAAGAGGTAAAAAAAGCTTTGCGGAAGAGGGAAAGCCGGAAAAGGCAGCAGGTTTGGAGGGTTTTATTGCGGGGAAATTTTAAAAAAAAAAAAAGGGGGTGACTGTATTTTTGACGGGTTTGGTAAGGTTATTTAATTTTAAGTATGACTCAGGGTGAGGTGCCTGAGGATTGGGGAATGCTTTGCATAGTGCCTTTGTACAAAGGAAAAGGGGGATAAGAGTGAGTGCTAAAATTACAGAGGTATAAGTTTGTTAAAGTATTCCTGGAAAATTTATGGGAGGGTATTGATTGGGGGTGAAGGCATGTCCAGAGCATCAGATTGGGGAAGAGCAGTGGGGGTTTCAGAAGGGGTAGGGATGTGTGGATCAGGTGTTTGTTTGGGAAGAATGTATGTGAGAAATATTTAAAAAAGAAAATGGATTTGTTTTTGCATTTATGGATTGGGGGAACCATATGATAGAGTTGATAGAGATGCTCTGTGGAAGGAAATTAAAAATATATGGTGTGGAGGAAAGTTGTTGAAGCAGTGAAAAGTTTTTATCGGGGATGTAAGGCATTTTTTACTGTGGAAGAGGGGAAAGTGTTTTGGTTCTAAGTGAATGAAAAGGTTTGCGGCAGGGGTGTGTGATGTTTTCCGGTTGTTTAAATTTTTTTTAAATGGTGGGGTTGTTGGGGAAAGGTAAATGAAAGGAGTTTTGGGAAAGAGGGGAAGTATGAAGTTGTTGGGGATGAGAGACCCTTGGGAAGTAAAGTCAGTTGTTTTTTTGCTGATGAAACAGCGTTTGGTGGCTGGATTCATGTGAGAAAGTGCAGAAGCTGGTGACTGAGTTTTGGTTTAAAGTGTGGGGAAAGAAAAAATTTAAAGAGAAATGTGAATAAAAACAAGGTTATTAGGTACAGTAGGGTTGGGGCCCAAGTAAATTGGGAGGTAAGTTTGAATGGAGAAAAACCCCGGAGGAAGTAAAGTTTTTTAGATATCTGGGGTGGATCTGGCAGCGGAGGGAACCATGGAAGCGGAAGTGGTCATAGGGGGGGGGAAGGGGGGAAAATTCGGGGGGGCCTTGAAGAATGTGGGGAAAGTGGGAAAAACATTATCTCGGAAAGAAAAAAAGGGTTTTATTTTTGAAAAAAAATGGGGTTTTCCAACTGTTTTTTAGGGTTTTTCGAGGCGTGGGCAAATGGTAGATTTTGTGCGCAGGGGGGTTTGGTTTTTTGTGCTGGAAATGAGATTTTTGGGGAGGAAAATTTGTGGGGTTTGTGAGGGGGGTTTGATCAAAGGTAAGAAAAGTAAGGGAAAGGAGAGATGTGGGGAAAATAAAAAGAGCGTGGTTGAAAGAGCAGAAGGGGGTTTTTTGAAATTTTGGTTTTTTGGGCACTTTGGAGAGAATGAGTGAGGAAAGTTTTGACCAAGAGGTATTTGTCGGGGGGGAAAGGGAACAAGGAGAAGGGGAGACCAAATTGGAGGTTGGGAAAAGATGGAGTGAAAAAGTTTTTTGTGTGGTTTTGGGGGGCCCTGAACTTTGCAGGGGGGTTGAAAGGAGGGAAAGGGGAATAGAGTAAATTTGGGACGATGGGGTTTATCCGGGGTTAAAGTGCTGTAAATGGATTGAATAAAGGGCATGTGAAGCGTTGGGGAAAAAACCTGGAAAGCTTTTAGGTATGTATTTTTTGGGTGTGTGGACGTTTTGGAATACATGTGAAATGGGGTGGGTTGGGATTTTTTTTGGTTTTTGGTAAAAGGGGGAGAAGGAAAAAAAAGTTTAATAATTAAAAGTGAAAAAAACAAGGTTATTAGGTACAGTAGGGTTGAGGGGCCAAATCAATTGGGGGGTAAATTTTAATGGGAAAAATGGAGGAAGTAAAATGTTTTAGATATTGGGAGTGGATCTGGCAGCGGATGGGAAAAAAAGGGAACCCGGAAAAGGGGGTCATAGGGGGGGGGGGAAAGGGGGGGAAAATTCTGGGGGCCTTGAAGAATGTGTGGAAATCGAGAACATTATCTCGGAAAGCAAAAATGGGTATGTTTGAAGGAATAGTGGTTCCAACGGTGTTGTATGGTTGCGAGGCGTGGGCTATGGATAGAGTTGTGCGCAGGAGGATGGATGTGCTGGTAATGAGATGTTTGAGGACAATGTGTGGTGTGAGGTGGTTTGATCGAGTAAGTAACGTAAGGGTAAGAGAGATGTGTGGAAATAAAAAGAGCGTGGTTGAGAGAGCAGAAGAGGGTGTTTTGAAATGGTCTGGGCACATTGAGAGAATGAGTGAGGAAAGATTGACCAAGAGGATATATATGTCGGCGGTGGAGGGAACAAGGAGAAGTGGGAGACCAAATTGGAGGTGGAAAGATGGAGTGAAAAAGATTTTGTGTGATCGGGGCCTGAACATGCAGGAGGGTGAAAGGAGGGCAAGGAATAGAGTGAATTGTATCGATGTGGTATACCGGGGTTGACGTGCTGTCAATGGATTGAATCAGGGCATGTGAAGCGTCTGGGGTAAACCATGGAAAGCTGTGTGTATGTATATTTCCGTGTGTGGACGTATGTATATACATGTGTATGGGGGTGGGTTGGGCCATTTCTTTCGTCTGTTTCCTTGCGCTACCTTGCAAACGCGGGAGACAGCGACAAAGCAAAAAAGAAAAAAAAAATATATATATATATAATATATATATATATAAATGTGAATAAGAACAAGGTTATTAGGTACAGTAGGGTTGAGGGTCCAGTCAATTGGGAGGTAAGTTTGAATGGAGAAAAACTGGAGGAAGTAAAGTGTTTTAGATATCTGGGAGTGGATCTGGCAGCGGATGATACCATGGAAGCGGAAGTGGATCATAGGGTGGGGGAAGGGGGCGAAAATTCTGGGAGCCTTGAAGAATGTGTGGAAGTCGAGAACATTATCTCGGAAAGCAAAAATGGGTATGTTTGAAGGAATAGTGGTTCCAACGGTGTTGTATGGTTGCGAGGCGTGGGCTATGGATAGAGTTGTGCGCAGGAGGATGGATGTGCTGGTAATGAGATGTTTGAGGACAATGTGTGGTGTGAGGTGGTTTGATCGAGTAAGTAACGTAAGGGTAAGAGAGATGTGTGGAAATAAAAAGAGCGTGGTTGAGAGAGCAGAAGAGGGTGTTTTGAAATGGTTTGGGCACATTGAGAGAATGAGTGAGGAAAGATTGACCAAGAGGATATATGTGTCGGCGGTGGAGGGAACAAGGAGAAGTGGGAGACCAAATTGGAGGTGGAAAGATGGAGTGAAAAAGATTTTGTGTGATCGGGGCCTGAACATGCAGGAGGGTGAAAGGAGGGCAAGGAATAGAGTGAATTGTATCGATGTGGTATACCGGGGTTGACGTGCTGTCAATGGATTGAATCAGGGCATGTGAAGCGTCTGGGGTAAACCATGGAAAGCTGTGTAGGTATGTATATTTCCGTGTGTGGACGTATGTATATACATGTGTATGGGGGTGGGTTGGGCCATTTCTTTCGTCTGTTTCCTTGCGCTACCTTGCAAACGCGGGAGACAGCGACAAAGCAAAAAGAAAAAAAAAATATATATATATATATATTATATATATATATAAATGTGAATAAGAACAAGGTTATTAGGTACAGTAGGGTTGAGGGTCCAGTCAATTGGGAGGTAAGTTTGAATGGAGAAAAACTGGAGGAAGTAAAGTGTTTTAGATATCTGGGAGTGGATCTGGCAGCGGATGATACCATGGAAGCGGAAGTGGACGCAGGTCATTTTGACATCGAGGCGAACAAAAGGCGCATATGTGAAGCTTACGTGACCAAAACACAACAAACAGAATGCTGAAGTCATCAGACAGAGACGCGGCTCTTCACTAGGAAGCAAAATGACAATTCACATATAGTGATGTATCACATGTGAGAAAATGATTTTCATGAAGTACTCATTGTGTGTTTAATGTTTTTTTTTTTGATAATAAAGAAATAGAATGCAGAGATGGACAAATAACCCGAGATGGGGTCTCATACCATGGTAGGCTCAGTACTTTAAGCCAGTTATGTTTAGATTTAATCAAACAAGTCACTGGCCGCTCCGTCTGAGCTCAATGCGACGGCGTTCTTAGGCATATTGTCCCTTGAGGAATCTCCGGAGCCTCATGCCTATGTCGTCGTCATCATCATCTGAGTCCTCATCCTCGTCATCAGAATCCGAATCCTCGTCATCAGAATCCTCGTCATCAGAATCCGAATCCTCGTCATCAGAATCCTCGTCATCAGAATCAGAATCCTCGTCATCAGAATCAGAATCCTCGTCATCAGAATCAGAATCCTCGTCATCAGAATCAGAATCCTCGTCATCAGAATCAGAATCCTCGTCATCAGAATCAGAATCCTCGTCATCAGAATCAGAATCTTCGTCATCAGAATCGGAATCCTCGTCATCAGAATCAGAATCCTCGTCATCAGAATCAGAATCCTCGTCATCAGAATCGGAATCCTCGTCATCAGAATCAGAATCTTCGTCATTAGAATCGGAATCCTCGTCATCGGAATCCTCGTCATCAGAATCCTCGTCATCAGAATCGGAATCCTCATCATCAGAATCAGAATCCTCGTCATCAGAATCAGAATCCTCGTCATCAGAATCAGAATCTTCGTCATCAGAATCAGAATCCTCGTCATCAGAATCAGAATCCTCGTCATCAGAATCAGAATCCTCGTCATCAGAATCAGAATCCTCGTCATCAGAATCAGAATCTTCGTCATCAGAATCAGAATCCTCGTCATCAGAATCAGAATCCTCGTCATCAGAATCAGAATCCTCGTCATCAGAATCAGAATCTTCGTCATCAGAATCAGAATCCTCGTCATCAGAATCATCACCATCCAGATCCAGTAGTTTGGCGATCTTTAGATGAAAATCTTGTTGAGTAGACTCTAGTTGATGAAGTGTGCTTTGCGTTTTCTTATATAACTCCTGAAGATGATCGCTATTTCGTTTCCCTTTCAGAAGGAACTTCCTCACAACGTCAACAAGAATGTCCATGTTGGATTCCACATCCTTAACGGTTTTGCGGAGCTCTTCATTTTCAATTTTAAGTTTGTCATACTCTCGACGATGATCTAACTCCATTTTATGTGAATTCCGACGAAGTTCAAAGTTCTCCTCACGAAGGATTTCCAGTGGCTTTCGAAATTCCTCCTGCTGAGCTTTCAATCTTTCTCCAAAATCGCGACGAAGGTCTGAGGTAATTTGACTAATGTTCTCGTTCATTTTCGTCCATTCCTTTTCTTCCTCCTTCTCTTTCTCTTGAAAGTAGGCGAGGAGACGCTCGTTTTGACTACGAATGTGACTCTTAAGGTCATCCCATTTATCGTTGTCCTTCTCCATCTTCCCGGGATGTTCCGAGGTGGACATCTCCCTGGGCTCAGCGGTTACAGCTGCAGGGGTCTTGTCCTCGTACACCCCACGGGAGTAGAAGTAGTCCTGGACCTCTTGGAAGGTCACGGGCCTCTTGGCGCCCCCGGAGATGGGTGGCTGGTAGTACGCGCTCACCCCGACGCACAGGTAGCTTATCAAGCCGATAAGGATGATACGGTTGATACGCATTTTATTCATATTCACTTTTCAATTAATCAACAGGGATGCAGGATCTGGGGGTTTTGTGTTAATCAAAGATATGAAATAAACACAGATGGTCTCTAGTGGTCTCCATGAGGGAGGGTCACGGAAGATGGGATGTCAGCCCTTAGCTGAGGTGTCAGGATGTACCTGAGGATACAGCAGTAGTTAAGGTGGTGACTGTGGTGTATGAAAGTAGTTTAGATGTTGTCTCTGATGTGTGGAAAATAGGATTGTTTCGATAGTGTTCGGTGCATAGGTGAAAATCTTGGAAGGAGGGGTGCCTTGTTATAGTTGGGGAGTGTCAGTAACTGGGGTATTGGATAGTGGCTGGGAAGTTGGACAGTAGCTAAGGCTTGCAGTAGTTGGGATGTCAGACCATAGCTGGAATGTCAGGATGTACCTAAGGAGTATGGCAGTAGTTTGGGTGGTGAGTGTGGTGTATTAAAGTAGTTTAGATGGTGTCTCTTATGAGTGGAAATAGGATGGTTTATACAGTGTTTGGTGCATAGGTGAAAACCTTAGAAAGTGTGGTGCCTTGTTATAGTTGGGGAGTAAGTCAGTAACTGGGGTATTGGAAAATATGGGGAATAGGGCAGTACCTTAGGCGATGGGCAGTAGCCGTATAATTAGGAGGTAACTATGGCTTTTGGGAAGTAGCTGGGAAGTACGGCAGTAGCTAAGGCTCTAAATTGTTTTAGATGTCAGACCATAGCTGCAGTGTCAGGATGTACCTGAGTATTAGGGCTGTAGTTCAGTAGTTTGGGTGGTGACTGTGGTGTATGAAAGTAGTTTCGATGGTGTCTGAGATGTGTGGAAATAGGATGGTCTCTGTGGTGTTTGGTGCATAGGAGAAAATCGTGGAAGGTGGGGTGCCTTGCTATAGTTGCAGAGTGGATCAGGAACTGCGGTACTGGATAGTAGTTGGGGAGTAGGGCCGCTTGCTTAGGAGTTGCGCAGTAACCGGAGAATCATGAGGTAAGTGAGGCTTTTTTGAAGCAGCTGGGATGTAGGGCAGGAGATAAGGCTTGATAAACATAAATTACTACATCATGAACAAACACATCTTCACTACAACCTAGACAAACGCGTCTTCACTACATCTTAGACAAACGCATCTTCACTATACCCAAGACAAACGCATATTCACTCCACCCAAGGCAAACGCATCTTTACTTCACCTTACCTATACGCATCTCCACTATACCCGAGACAAACGTATCTTCACATCACCTTACCTAAACACATCTCCACTTCACCTAAGACAAATGAATCTTCACTACACCTTAGACAAACGCATCTTCACTACACCCAAGACAAACGCATATTTGCTACACCCAAAACAAACGCATCTTTACTTCACTTTACCTAAACGCATCTCCACCATACCCAAGACAAGCAGCTGGGAAGTAGGGCAGGAGATAAGGCTTGATAAACATAAATTACTACATCATGAACAAACACATCTTCACTACAACCTAGACAAACGCATCTTCACTACACCTTAGACAAACGCATCTTCACTACACCCAAGACAAACACATCTTCACATCTCCTCAGGCAAACACATCTTCACTAAACACAAGACTAGCGCATCTTCACTTTAGTTTGCTTTCTGAATATCTTTTCCGATATTTTACAGACAACATTTGTCATAGAGACTAGTCTGTAGTTCAGGGGAACTTTTCGGTTTCTTTGTTAACAAGACGTAGGGAATTTGTTCTCTCCCATTTCCCTCACATTTTATCTTCCACCAGCGACGTCTTGAGCACCAGTTGAGGTGGCCACTCAGGCGTATCTGGACACTGCATCAGCTCGAATGGATAAGTTTCATTAAGACCTCGAGCCTTGCATTGGTCAAGGCTCTTCAGCTGTCTGTCTTTGTCTTCCTTCGCGATTCTAGGGATTTTCAAGGCCTCTTCCCCAGGTCTGTGTCTGCGTGTTTGTGTGTGTAAATATGTATGAATTAGTTTTGTGTATATGAATGTATTCTATTGTGTGTGTGTGTGTTTTTGTGTGTGTGTGTGTGTGTGCGTGTGTGCTTTTCTGTGAATTGGCATTCCTGTGCATTTAAGGACATTATTTCTTTATGTGCTATGTGCTATATGCTTAATTTCAGCGTTAAAGAACAGACCAAAAATCTACATCATATTCGTTTTCCATACCTTCTAGTCTGTGGACTTGTGAGAGGCAGCAATAGCTGGCAGGAGGGCGAGCTCTGTGTCTAAACTGTTGTTTACGAAAGAGAAATTGTTACACAGACGGAATTCCTTGTCCTGTGTAGGCAGACTGTACAGTAACTATCAGACTACCACTCCCTCTGAACACAAGCATGGTGTAAAGTAACCGAGCCTTTCTTTATAATTACTAAATTAAGAGAGGAAAAAAACATGTCCCCATGGATGCTTCTCAACCAGAAGTAAAGATCTCGACAACCTCGTCTGTCTGCGAGTTAATGAGCGCCGGTCCATCAGTGGAACTGGAGGAGAGACAGAAGGGTGGAGAATGTTGTATTACTTTATGGCGTTAATTATAAGGCGCTCGCCTGAGGGAACGCCACGCATCACTTGCCACCATAGTTAACGAAGGTGGCGGTGGTGAGTGGACCAGAAAACTCACTCGGGTTTCTTCATGCATCACCCACACTGCATACGTTCATTGCTGTATATTCATTTGCGTGCTTATAGATTGTCCCAGGATCTCATTCTCGAAAAGGGGAGTTGGTGTGTTTACCCCCTTTCCAGGAGCTGTTGTAGTTTCAAGGCTGTGGCGCTGCTTCCACCGGTAGGGAAATAGTGGATGAACTCCCTCACGTCAACAGATGGTGACGCAACCTTGCTGAAACTGACATTTCACCTGCGGTGTAACGAAAAGGCAGGTGGATTTCGCAAAACACCTGTGTGTGTGTGTGTGTGTGTGTGTGTGTGTGTGTGTAGTCGTGCTCTGCCTGCGTGAGGTTACACATGTGAAGTTACCTGCAAAGAGGCTGTATCACTGGAAGTACAGTATCGTCAAAGAACTTTCCCTTCTAAAGGAGTCCACATTTCCTTGCCACTGGAAGCAGCGCAACTTGGACTTGAGTGAGATAAGCAAAAACCTAGCGGTGGTTATGTGATAAGCCATATACAATCACATATTAGAACATTACATCATGGAATTAACCCTTATCGCTAAACTTCGGTTACCAAGCCTCAGGTTTTTCTGATTTGTGTATTCAGTCATCTAACTAGGACCTACTTCAGGGTGTCCAGCCACACTTTTTTTTTACCTAAGATATAAGAGATAAAACACAGATGTGTTGGTGTAGCCAGCTGTAACCATACCCAGCTATATCTCTCCCAGCTCTGTCTGCTCAAGTTTGTCTCGTGCCTGCCATACCCCTGGTGAGGTCATGACACGCAAGGTGGCTGATGTAATGATGAAATACAGACTGAAAGCTTTCACAACGTAATCAGGAGGTCCCTGGTGTACTTTAAGCCCATTGGACGTGTGAGAGAGAGAGAGAGAGAGAGAGAGAGAGAGAGAGAGAGAGAGAGAGAGAGAGAGAGAGAGAGAGAGAGAGAGAGAGAGAGTCACAAACACCCGGACGGACACGAACAGAGAGAATTCTTTTCTATTTCGAGCCTCCAACTTTAACCGATTTCCATTACGTCGATTTTACATAAACATTATTATTATCATTATTTTTTTACGTCAGATTTTCGTAGCGTAACTTATACGGACTGTTGTCTCTGGAATTGTTCTACAAGGTAATATAATCAAACTTTTCCTGTTGTGAAGTATAAGATCATTTCAGTAATGAGTCCTGCTTAGATATTTGGTTCCTAGACTACTAAGCCGGGTTTCTACAAGCCCACGTAACACCATGGGAGAGGAGGCGTCTGGTTTCGTGTGCCATTGTACTTTACGTGTGTGTGTGTGTGTGTGTGTGTGTGTGTGTGTGTGTCTGCGGAAGCCTCAGACCTCATTAACGGGTCTTGATGTCCGGGACCAGCACAAGGGACCGACAAAGACATACCCAAACTATATTGTATTTCGTTAATCACCTGCGACCAACGGTCAGGACGAAAAGGTCGTTTCCGGCGAGAATGATCCTGACCTCACCCAAGTCCTCTCACTTGCCACATCTATCGACTCAGATCTGCTCGGATATCATCATCGAAAACGTAGAGAGAGAGAGAGAGAGAGAGAGAGAGAGAGAGAGAGAGAGAGAGAGAGAGAGAGAGAGAGAGAGAGAAGCCAATAGAATCACCAAAAGTGATTTTTTTTGAAAGCTTTCTCATTTGTGTCCAGGTGCGTTTGAATGGTTAAATGCATTATTCAACGTTATGAAAGACGCAGACACTTTGTTTCTCCAACCTAGACATGACGAAGAAGTCATCTTTACACGGAACAGTACGTCAACACTATGCAGTATTACAGGTAAAGGGTCGTCACAAAGGTATTTGCTTTAGTTGTGAGTTCTTTCCATTTCGTGCGTGTACATCAGAATGCTCGTAATATCATTGATCTCTCGATTAATACGTAATCATTAATCTATATGATAATAGAGTGTAGAGCCTAATTTTGACATGATACGATGATTATAGACATACATAAATGCAGTTATTGTCTAACAAAAAAAAAAAGGTACAGCAACTAGTGCTCTGAATGTTAATTAGATGAATAAACTATAAGCTGTCGACCCAAATTAAGATAGGATTCAGACTGGTCTTGTGTGTGTGTGTGGGTGGTTGTGTGGGTGTGTGTGTGTGTGTGTGGGTGGGTGGGTGTTTGTGTTTTGTGTGTAATTACCGATCTATAATTAATGCTATCACAGGAGAAGGTAATCTTACAAAAAGCGGGGCCCTATTATCTTGAACTTTCTCTACTATCATAAACATCCACTATCTACTATCATGCTGTCCATATTCACATTCTCAAAATTCAGTTTATTCCATTTGTTTAATGCCCTT
This sequence comes from Panulirus ornatus, assembly GCF_036320965.1. Lineage (NCBI taxonomy): Eukaryota > Metazoa > Arthropoda > Malacostraca > Decapoda > Palinuridae > Panulirus > Panulirus ornatus. The sequence continues at coordinate 77,297,607 of NC_092227.1, read as the reverse complement.
ATATACGCTATAAGATGTAAATTGTTGGATGTTATCATGGTGAAGATGTAAATTGTGTGATGCTATCATAGTGAAGATGTAGATTGTGGGATGTTATCATAGTGAAGATGTAAATTGTGTGATGCTATCATAGTGAAGATGTAAATTGTGGGATGTTATCAGAGTGAGCAATGATGTTGATCCATACTGAGGAAGGTAATCATAAGAATGAAGTAATCATTTTGATCCAGACTGAGGAGAGTTCTTAGTGTGAAACAGTAGCCAGGATGCGAGCGGTAGAAAGGATCTTATAAGTGGAAAAATGTTATTTTGGGAAGCCTGAATTAGATTTGTCACCTATTTGATGAATTAGAAAGAAATAGAGAAAGAAGATCAATTAGATAATCAAAAAGAAATAGCGGAAGAACAAAGAATGGATAAAATATAAGGCAATGCGAAGAAGGCGGAAAATGAGGAAAGAAAACTGAAAGAATATAAAGAATGGTGATTAAGGTGATAAGGAGGGATGAGGAGAGGGGGAAACAGAGGGAAAGGTGGACTAAGGAGAATAAAGAAAAGACAAAATAATATAAATTTGGTAGGAGGAATAATGATGAAAAGATAGAAATGATAATCACGATACTAATGTAATGTGTTTGACGATTATGATGATGATAAAGTGATGATGGGAAAGAATGATAATAATAATGATGATGATGAAGATATTAATGAATAAGATGAATATGGTAATCGTGACAGTAACAGAACAAGTGAGGATGACATTAGTGAGAGGAAAATGATGAAGAATATAAATGTGAAGAAATTAGAAAATTGTGATAGAGATGATATAAAGAAGATGAAAAAGAAGAGTAAGAAGTGAGCAAAGATGTGGGTTCTTGTCATCCTGATATATATATATATATATATATATATATATATATATATATATATATATATATATATATATATTCTCATATGCCGTCAATGGACACAAGCGAAAAAATGAGGAGGTTTTCAAGAAGATGAGATGGTGTTCACTGAGTGAGTGGACGTCCTCGCTATTAGGGAGAGATACTTAGCCTATGTTGTTTGAGGTTGTTATCTAAAGCCATATTGTGTCGAAGTGAGACATTTTGGTTCATTCTCTTGTGGGTTAGTTTTTTCAGAGAGGATGTGAATACTGATGACATAAGTGATGTAGAGCGGTAGGAAGAGGAAGGATAAGGCAGCTTGTAGGGTATAAGAATGGGTTCCTTATCAGCAAATTTCCAAATGATAGAGACTTTCTTTTGCCACTGGCAGTGGCTGAAGATACCCGTAAATGACTGGATTACAATTCGGCCACATTGTTTCGTATATTGTCAAGACCTTTTTCGCATAGGATTTCTCTCAGGTTTTAACTTAATTCGCTTCACTGGGAGTGAGGGGAGTGCCAGCAGTCATTCTTGGAAAAAAATTCTCGATAGCTTAAAGAAAAAGGTAGAGTTAACAACTTTTGAAGTGATCTAGGTTCCGATCAACCGCAGTAGCATGCATTATGAATAGGAACATTTATCATTTACTACATCACCTGATGTTTGACATTCTTCCCAGCCAGTTCAGTCAAGGGAGCCAAAAGAAGGTAGATCTCAACTCTCAGACATTTATCGGCAAATATCTAAATGTACAATTGAAAACTGTAAAAGATGCATCAATATATATACATACATATATATATATATATATATATATATATATATATATATATATATATATATATATATATATATATATATATATCTGGCTGCCAAGCCAGTCACTCACGCATCCTTCACCTCTAGAATGCGCAAGCTCTACAGCCGTGTGGAAAGTCTTCTCGAAGAATGCAGACGACTTTCCAGTGACACCACAACACCCTGACACTGAGCAAGCAAGAACAGAAATACAACACTTATCACACAACCTGATTAAAAACACTCCTAAAAAAAAAAAACCGTATGCACCTAAAAAAAAGGGGGGGGGGGGGGTTCTCCAGTCACCATATCAACCCCACAGACGTGAATCCAACCTGCATCATCCCGTCACCTTGCATGGCCAATCACTCGCACTAAACAACACTCCAGCCATTCTGCAGGCTTCACATTAGACACACACACACACACGATGTTCACTCCCCACACCACAAAAATCAATACAATGAGAACAATCAAACTAAACGCCCTCAGAACACTTACTGATGCTGGGTTTGAGGAGGAAAAAGAATCCCTTAGTTTCTTCAATATATATTTTTACTCCAACACTCACTGCTCCTCACCTGGCTGGTATCAACCCTGTCAGAGGCAGAGATAGCAAAACTGCAAGCTCCACAAATCACTCAGAATAATTACTGGCTGCCAAGCAACCCCAAGCACAGAACACCTACACAGTGAAACAAAGATGCTCCCAACACAATCCTACCTCAGAATGAAAATAGAAATACTTACCCCTGCATCACACTTCAATGACCTGACCTCACAAGTCCCCCCTCCCTACCCTCCCCCGTCCCCCCTTCCCAAATCCCATCAAACATAACAATGACAAAGCATAACAGGCACTAAACAATCGCTCACCTAACCAAATCCTAAACATCACGTCATCAGGTATACATCCATCTGAAACCACATTTCCCAGACATACAAGAGTTACAGTTTCTCGCCAGCGTTTTGGACACCATCCATTTCCACATCATTTCAATATATCACACAAGACCCCTCATGTACAAGATGCATTATCTGCACTGAAGACACTGAACATTTCTGCAAATTGTCTTGCGCTCACTTCAGACACACACAATATCATCTCACCCTATGGATCAAGCTCCAGCCGGTGGATAGGGCTGGCTTCCTGAGTACTGCAAGGCTCCACGGAAGGAGTTCCTTGAGCAGGATGTTAAGGTAAGGTGTCGGTGCATCCATTACACATATCAATTAGATCTTCGTCGCTGCGTGTTTAACAGTTGACAGTCTACTTTTATGAGGCTCCATAGACTAAACTTGTTGCGAAAGCAATCACCAGGTGATGCTGAATGTGACAAGATGCTCTCTAGATGTAGTGCATGCCAGTTATACTGAGCGAGACCGAGATAGCTACACCACTCGTGAACTTGTTGGAAAGGGTGGATGTAGTCAGAACACATCCTCAGCCTTTGCCGCGGGGTTCAGAAGGGAAAATGTGGGCAGAGATTTTGGATTCTTTTGTGTCTCTAAAGCGTGAGGAACGATAATGATAGAAAAAGATTCTTATCTAGAGTATTTTACTTCCATGATGTCGTTGTCGAGAGAATAATCTCCATAATGAGACCAGTTGAGAATGACCTCTGAAAAATAAGTAATGAGAGTAATTTGGATATGTTATGTATATATATATATATATATATATATATATATATATATATATATATATATATATATATATTGGAAAACATCACAATTTTGAGCGTAATCAAGTATATTCCTATGAGTCCATGGGGAAAATGAAACACGATAAGTTCCATTTTCATTTTCCCCATGGACTCATAGGAACATATTTATTTCTTTCATACTATTTGCCATTTCCTGCTTTAGCGAGGTAGCGTTAAGAACAGAGGACTGGGCCTTTGAGGGAATATCCTCATCTGGCCCCCTTCTCTGTTCCTTCTTTTGGAAAATAAAAAAAAAAAGATGAGAGGGGAGGATTTCCAGCCCCCCGCTCCCAGGAATATATATATATATATATATATATATATATATATATATATATATATATATATATATATATATATATATATATATATATATATACGAGTGAGACCAGATGGAAACAGAAGAATGCAACGGTAAAGGATGATTATTGAACTTTGTAGTCAGAAGCAGACGAAAGAAAATGTGAGATGTGAGTCAAAGGAGATGAGCTACGGAGGATGTGGCTTTAAATATAAGGGATGGTGTGCTACTGACCCCCCACCATAATAAAAAAAAAGGTGCTGTTCAGTGTAAACCGATACGTCTTGGCTTAATGTAGGAATGAATGACGGTGAGAACAGTTTGTGTTAGACTTACATTTTGTTGATAACTGACACTCGGTGAGGAAGGACATGTAGAAAAGCATTAGGAGCTTTGTTGCTGAGCTTAGTGTGATGGAAATGAAATGTTTGTTGCAATGAGACGTCACGAATGAAAAAGGGTGAGAAGGGTGCAGGGGTAGTATAGGGTAGGGGTATATAATCAGAGAGAATACGATGGACGTGTTTATACAATATAACCCGTGTGTTGGTGCCTTCTTCAAGCATAAACTATGCAGTGATGATGGTAGTAGATTTAAGACATTCCAAGACTATATGGCAGTATACAGCAAGAAGTAGGAGTAGCTGACGAATACAACTGTAAAAAGTAGTTTCACAAGAGACTTTTAGGTCAATATGTGGTGTGAAGATCCTGGGGATGATGCGTGAGAAATAAAACAATGTGTAGAGTGGAAGACCTGGTCAGAAATGAGTGTTGAAAAAAGACGTGACCATGAGGATGTGGAAGAATCGAAATAATGACTAAAGTGGAATGTATGATCATGAAATGAGAGTTGAAAAGGTTCGCTCCAAGATATATCGAGTACAAGGCAGCGCAACAAACTGAATGTGTAATATGATGAAGTGAATTAGCCCTGGAGAATACACCAGAGCGGCTGTGTGTGGGGGAAGAGAAGAGATTTTCGAGAAGGATTGCATATATGTGTTGGAGTGAGGAAATGAAAGAGGCCGTCACTGAGAGAGGAGGAACGTATCAAGCATTATTTCAACATAGTGCTTGCTGTTGAGATAAAGGAACATCAGCAGACTAAGTGGCGCAAGAGAGATGAAAAAGAAGAGGGAGAGATACAGCTGGAGAGTAAAACAAAAAATGATTTGCAGATGAGGAGCGAATGAGAAAATAGAGCAGAAAATGAATATGAGCAAGATGTACATCAGTTTGAGGAAGGGCAGGAAACGAGAGAGAGAGAGAGAGAGAGAGAGAGAGAGAGAGAGAGAGAGAGAGAGAGAGAGAGAGAGAGAGAGAGAGAGAGATAGAGAGAGAGAGAGAGAGAGGTGAGGCCGGGGTATAAATATCAAACCCAGCGGACTTGCCTCAGAAGGATTATCCTGAGGAGAAACTGAATGACAGTGAGTCAGGGGGAAGCGATATTCTCGTTACGTGGTCAATAAAGAGATCCACGAGGAGTTAAGGGATCAGTTTAGGGTTGATGCAATATGATGAGGTATTAAAAGCGATAACGGAGAAGGGATGTGGCCCTCCGCCTGGAGGAAATGCTGTGGAAGGAGGCTTTAGTGGTTCATAAACGTTTACATGCGAAATGTACGATAACCTAACAAGAGAGTAACGCACCAAAACCACAGGACAGACGTACTGAACAGACGTTTATACGTAAAAAAAAAAAAAAGTAAAGAATATTCAAGACTGAGTGAAAGAACTGTGAGAAAAACTTCACATGAACAATAGTTCTTAAGAACAATGGCTCCTATGAACAGCAGAAGAAAGAAGGACATCATAGATCAGTGACTGAAAGAAACCCAAAAGATTACACATAAACTGGGAGATCAAACACCGCGATTGGCCGTGATTACGTCAATAGCCTATACTGTCCACGAGTTAGAGGTGAAAAATGGTTGTCAAACAAAAGAGCACGTATAGAGATCTTGCACTCAGGAAAGAGAAAAAGCATATGATACTGCTTCAGGCAATAGGCTATAGAATATTCAGACAATTTTATGGTGTTCCGGGAAGCTGTTTTGAGTTAGTGGAAGGCTTTTCAAAGAGGAGAATGATGAGTGCTAAGATAGGTTGAGGAAGAGAATGACATGTGGCCAAGAATGAGGTAAGATACGGAGTGTGTTATGTCTGCCTCATTGTTTAATGCTTTTGTTAATGGGGCTCTTAGGTCGTTATGGGATGAAATGTATAGGGGTTTAAGGGAGTTACAGCTGGCGGGGGATGTCCCTATAGGCAGATAATACTGTGATGATGTGGGATCGGAATGGTGTGAGATCGAGATAGAGAGTGTGAGAATTTAGGAGAGAGTTCAAAATTGTCAATGTCCAGTGAAGACGAAGGAATGGTATGCATAAACTTCTGGTTGATGAAAGTTGAGTTGAGTTGCTTGCTGGCAGCCTGATGGAAGTGTTTGAGTAACAGACATGATTCCGCTAATGTGTTGGAGCTGTGTAAAGTAATGGCAGACTTCGAGAGTCTTTAAGTGTGAGACATAACTTTTACAAGTGTGGTGAGTTCATTACAAGGGTATGTTAATCCTACCATGATGATCATTAGTATTATATCATTTTGCAGTGACAGCTTAACGAGACAGTCGATCCCTTGGACGACCATTGAAGTAAGTTTAAAGAGGTTAGGGTAAGTTATATTCTTCTAACTCTAACTATTCCTTATTCCAGATAACTCGCCCCCATCAGAGTCCACGTTCTCGCTATTCTGTCGCCAGGGTCCAGTGGATCACATCAGAGTAAGTTTGACAGCTCACGCTAATAAACCACGCCACACACTTGTGAGCTCATAGCTTTGAACGTTACGTCTGGAGCGAGACGAAGGCTTGAACTTGAGTAAAGAGGCTGATGCTGGAGGGGTGTGACTCAGATAGTGTGTATGTGCAAGCTAAAGGGGGACAAAGGAGGGGAAACAAATAAAGGGAAGCTAAATATGAGATGAAAGACGGAGCGAGAGAATGCACAGGGGAGAAAAGTTAAAGTATAGAGAGTGTTGGTGTTGGGGAAGGATATATATATATATATATATATATATATATATATATATATATATATATATATATATATATATATATGTATATATATGGACGCTTGGACGAGTACTCTGCGAGCATCGCTCTTACAGGATTGTGAGAAACAATATATTGGATACTAACGAAAGCTGATGCTGTAAATGATTGTATCTTTAGCTTGTGTTCATTGACGGCATATGAGAATATATATATATATATATATATATATATATATATATATATATATATATATATATATATATATGTGTGTGTGTGTGTGTGTGTGTGTGTGTGTGTATATATTATTTCATCCCTAACGATACTGAGAAAAAGAATCATGTAAAGTCGTAACCCGACTTTCACATCTTGTAACACTACCACTCAGGTCAGCACACCTTCCCAGGTTGAGGTATGTGTGCGAGGACACCAGAGGTGCCGATACCAAGCGTCATGACAGCGGGGGGGCGCCGTCCAGGATAGAACCCGCCACGTCAAGTGTCACTTTGGCAAGTCTCCCATTATCCCCGTGGCTTCTCAGCCAGCCCCATTTGGTAACCTTGATTGCTCTCACACGTCATGTTTCCCCGCTAATTATCGTGTGAGCTTCATTAGTCTCATTACAGCCATCGGTCTGAGGGGGGACTGCGTGGCCGTCCAATCATCCCGCTGCTCGGCTGCGGTGGAAGGACGGAGAGAATCACCACCGCCGTTCTTCTTCGGCGGAGTTCGTTGGGGCGCCGCCGTCAGGATCAAGAGCTCCCGAAGGATGTCTCCTAAAGTCCCGGCCTAGGTTTACCGAGGGTTTTTGCCCAGGTTCGATGCTTACGTACGTCGAGGCATAAATATCTCTACAGGTTATTATCGGTGTTTCTACTTCCAAGCAGGTAGATACCTGACGAGCTGAGAGGCGTTGAATGCTGATGGATTTTAAATTATGAATCCATGGCTGACTTTTCAAGTGACTGGTTCTCATAAGACATGGATGGGGCCTGTCCGATCGAGCCATCGCTCATGGCTGAGTCAGTTGTTTGTCTGAAACTGATGGTGATTCACTATGGCAGGGAAGACAGTTATGTATGAACAGGTTATTTGATGACTGATTTTTTTTTCCCATTATAATGAGATTATACACAACGAAGCACAGATCCTCAAAATATAATCTATGTAATCCCAAAACTCCTTTAGGAGTTCCTTTAGCCTCGCATACTGTTCACATGAGTACACCAGCAACTTACCCTAAGTAATTACTTATTGAACATCCGTGAGAGAAAGGATGAACACATGGGTTGGCTTATATGAGGCGGCTGTACCATCCGAGACTCGAAACCAGCCCAGTGTACCATCCGAGACTCGAAACCAGCCCAGTGTACCATCCGAGACTCGAAACCAGGCCGGTGTATAATGATGGGTTACAGCATCAACACCCCCTCCTCCCTCCCACTATGGAGGCAGTATGCGTTGTTACAGCATTGTTGTAAAGTGAATCTTTCTATGACCTATCTATGTCATTATGAGATCTGATTCTAATTTTCATATCATTAAAGCTGATGAATCATTGTGTTTCGTGTCAAACTTTGGATGATGAAAATACGATCGACTTTACGGTGATGAAATTATTCCTTTTGACATTGGAAACAACAGAAATGTAACTTATAGAAAGCATTCACTTACTCGGACACGACTCGGATTAGAAAATATCTATATACTTCTTTAAGATTAACTGGACGCATTATCATTTATGATAAGTTCCATTCGCTAGGTAGCAGGAACTTCTTCATATGACTGGTCATAATGTAGACACCATAAAAAGGCATCATTTTAGATTCACATGCTAGTAACACAATCTGTATTGACTCAGAAACAGGAAGGTTACAGCAAATCATACGTTCTCATGAGTTTCGACGTGAATTCTTTATTCAAAGGGTTTCTGATCCCACTCAGTTATATCAAACGTTCATGGTAAACCTGGGCTACCTTTCGTATCTGATATTCATCAAACTTACAGAAACTCTTCCGAGAGAATTCGTTCACTGCCAAAGGTTAAGTTACAGACATATGTTTGACTTTTCACTGGGTAATCCGTCATCACAACCTTTACCAAACTTGTACAGCGTTGACTTTGTGGCTACTTGTACGCTGAGGATCGGCAGTTCTATGCCAGACAGATACAGTTAATGTCATGGCTTTGCCTGTGGTCTTAAGATAAAGGTTCCTGCTGTTCTTAAAACGACTGAAAAATATGTTAAGTACACGTCTTGCATCCATCTAGAAATGTAATGATGATGGTGAAGCCAGTTAATGGACTTTAGTTAAACCCCCCCAAAAAAATCCTAGAAATCTACTCACGTATATATCTTGTAACTGTTCTCAGTTTTCCTCTTTGGCCAGGAACAGATGATGACCGGCCTTATTTGCCCACATTCACTCTCTAGCTGTCATGTATGATGCACCGAAATCCAAGCTTCTTATCCACGGCCAAGCCCAACAGATTTTTCCATAGTTTCTGCTTACTTCAAATGCCCTAGTACAGATCACTGAAAGCACCAATTATACGACATGGCTCAAATTCTTTCTATCCCATGCACGCCTCTCACCCTCTTGCATGTTTCAAACTCGACTTCGGTCTCCCCTGTACCTTTACTCACTCCATTTCTGACAAATGCATCTTCTTCCTGCATCTTCATTCTTCCATTCCACATGTCCAGATCATTTCAGCCCGCCCTCTTCAACTCTCTGTCAATCATACTCTGCCTAGCACCTCACATCTCTCTCTTGCACTGTCATCCCTCACACGATCAAACCTACTCACATCACGTTTCGTCCTCGAGCATTCAATTTCTGGTACATCCACTCCTTTCCGTTCTCGCTATTCCCCTGAACCTCATAACCTTACATCTATTCGCATTAATCCTCAACATTCTCCTCACACACACACACACACACACACACACACACACACACACACACACACACACTCCTAAACTCGGACTCTAGCTTTGTGCAGGTTTCCACTCAAGCCTGCCACTAAAGCCATGTCATCCACAAACATCGACAGGCTCATCCAAACCCCACACCCAACATTCGGTAGATACATCACCCTCTTACCCTTCCCATTCACCTCCCTCATGACTCAATCCAAAAACAGAATTATAGCCACCACACATCCTCTTCGCAAAACCATCTTCACTCGAAACAGTCCATTCTCCTCCCTACCTACTCGCACATGCGCTATACTCTCTCGATTAAAACTCCACACGACTATATACTCGTAGCACGTTCCACAAGGCATCTCTATCAACCGTCTCATATACATTTTCCACATCATTTAATGCCACAGACAAATGCCTCTCCTTCTCTAAGAATTTCCTTCGGAGACCCATCGAAGCAAACACTTGGTTCAGACACTTAGTTCACACGTCTTTTACCAGTCCTAAAGGCAAATTGCTCCTCCTAAGTCTGATGTCGTACTCTGAATCACCACCCTACAGTGTAACTCACCAGGTATACTCAACAGCCTTGCACCACTGTAATTCTAACATTCAGTTTTGTGGCCCTTGTCTTAATACGATGGTACTATACTGGCATTCCGCTAGTCCACATGCACCTCACCTTAGTGAAACTACTGACAAATCATTTGTTTACACAGTCTCCCCCTTTCTTAAGAATACTTGTAGACCCATCCACTCCATCCGCTTTACAGCACTTCTTAAGGAAAGCTTTGACCATCTCTTCCCTTTTCACCAAACCACCAAACCACTTGCTATAATTTTCTCGCTCCATATACCTCCACGTCCTAAACACTTGGCATCTGCCACCCAGTCATCTGACACATTCTTTCCTTCAATCCACTCCTTTCTTTCTTTCCTTCAATACGAACTTAAACTCCTCTTCCCACCACCCACTACCTTTTCTTAAACGCCTACATCACAATTTATGCATATCATAAATTTCCCCTGCATATGTAAGAAATGTTTCCCTAAAATACCCTCCATTCCACATCCATTTCCCTAGTTTCGATTCAATCACACCCTTTGCAAAGCTTCGCCCACTCTCTCTCTCTCTCTCTCTCTCTCTCTCTCTCTCTCTCTCTCTCTCTCTCTCTCTCTCTCGACAAATGAATAAGTATACAGATATATATATCTTTCTTTCTTTCACACTATTCGCCATTTCCCGCATTAGCGAGGTAGCGCCAAGAACAGAGGACTGGGCCTTTGAGGGAATATCCTCACCTGGCCCCCTTCTCTGTTCCTTCTTTTGGAAAATTAAAAAAAAGAAGATATATATCTATATCTATCTATCTATCTATCTATCTATCTATCTATATATATATATATATATATATATATATATATATATATATATATATATATATATATATACATATATATATATATATATATATATATATATATATATATATATATATATATATATATATATATATATATATGAGAGAGAGAGAGAGAGAGAGAGAGAGAGAGAGAGAGAGAGAGAGAGAGAGAGAGAGAGAGAGAGAGAGAGAGAGGTGATGTTTGCCTCAGTCTGTCGTCTTTCACCAGACAGTATAGCTTCTTTAGCTCCGGAATTTGCGAGAGAAGATCAAAAGGCCAGGATGAGTGTCACCACACCGCGGCCACCTCGTCCAAGTGTCACTTAAGTATATCTCCCCTAATCCCCTCAGATCCTCAGCCTCGCCCACCTGGTGACCATAATTGCTTCGCCCACACACACACACACACACACACACACACACACCCAAACACAAACACACACACACACACGTCAATTAGTATGTGAACTTCATTAGCCTGTTGCATGACGGCCTCTTGAAAGAGCGAGACGCACTCCTCCACTCACCCTTGTTGCTTGGCTATGGCTGAGACGACCGGCGGAAGAAGGAGGGAGAGGAGAGGGAGAGAGAGAGAGAGAGAGAGAGAGAGAGAGAGAGAGAGAGAGAGAGAGAGAGAGAGAGAGAGAGAGAGAGAGTTATGGCTGTAGTTCTTCTTCAGGAAGGTGCTGCGCCTCCTGCTATCGACAGGTCCGGAGATGTATTGGATACGTCTAGTTATATTTCATTGAAGGTTCAACCCGAGGGTGAACGCATGTTTATACAAAATTAAGAATCGCTTTACACCTACTTTAAAAAAAAAAAAAGAAGAAAAAAAAAATAAGGTTCTGCTTAATGATGATCATCCCAAGTGACGAATGTTTAAACCCGTCAATATGAAAGTAACAAAGAATCAAAGACAGGCACTAGTATTGAGATGACTGGCTTCTACTTCCCTTTTCCCTCACTTGTGGCATCTGACGTAGTGTCTCATGAATATGCTAGAGCTCGTAAAGAGTAAGAGATCTGATACATTAGATGATCCTCACCTTAAGAGAATGCTAGGGCGATGTAAAGGAGGCGCTTCAGTTAGAGAAGCTCTCAAGACATCCGTCAGAGAAGGCGAGGTGGGATACAATCAGCACCTAGGAAAAGATGTGTTGGTGTCGTATGAATATTTCATGTACTCTCCTCACTCTGTTAGGGTGGGATTGGTCGTGGGGAGGGCTTGACACCTCTGAATCCACGTAGACTGCAGGATCCTCACAATCGAGGCTGGGGTAACCGTACGATTTGAGGGCACACGCATTTTTGGGGCTGCTGCGATGCCACCTAGCGTTGTCCTAAAGACGGGAATGGGATGTTCAGGAAAGAAAAACAGTCGCTGATGTATGACCTCAGTCAAGTTTTATCAGTGTGACTCGTCAGCATGTCAGATGTCAAGGACACTTACCCTGCTCACCGTTCACTCCTGTACCTAAGTCTTAGAAGGATCCTCTTCTCCTACCTATACATCAAACGTGCGATTAACAAGATCAATAATGGCAAGAATCTGAATGTTGTCAAGGAAGAAACTTTATGGAAATATCGAAACACCTGCAATGGTTTGTAGATGGTACGAATATAGTCTACCAGAGAGCTGAGAGAATAGCTATTGAGATTCATCGAATGCCTTGCTAGTCCACACATCTCAAAACCATGATTGCTTCTCTTTTGAATTTTTGATAAACATCAATATGAATTTATCCAGTTGTACATATATTGCCCTCAATGATCTATGACTACGTGACGGACATGTCAAAATCGAACCCAAATCTCCCAATAGGACAAGATATATGCGTAATGCTCAAGGAACGTATCTGACTGATCACATCAAGCATTTCAAACCTCCATACCATACCCTTGAAGATATAGCCAGGAGTAGCCTAGTCAATGTGAGGAGTCGAGGTCAGCTTGTTATGATACCTTCTTCTCCCCTCGAACAGCTAAGCTGTGAAGTTCTCTTCCTTCCTTTGTCTTTCCCTCTTCATAGAACTTCTCTCCCTTTAAGAGTCGAGTCTACAAACACTTGCGGAACCATGATTAACTTCTACTATCATCTTCTTTTTCTATCTTTTCTCGTTCTCTCATCCGAGATGGCCTTGACTGGGGTATATCATGTGCCGGTGGCGTGCCCTGTAGTCAGGGAAAGTGTAGGTGATGTGCAGTTATAATGTACTCCACAAGGAGGATGGGTTGACCTGTAAAATACTACGACCTACTTAATCTCGCGACTGCTTCACACGCTGGGAAAGAGTGAGAATAGACAGTCTGTTTGAGCTGCTGGTCGAAGACTAGAGACTTACTTCACTATAAATACCTCAGTAAAGATAATAAGATAATCGTCCCTCAAAAAAAAAACACTAACTCTAAGCCACACAGGTCATACGAGACCACACTTATAGTAAAGGTGTGAGCGAGAGTGTCCTTCATATGTCAAGACTTATGGTATGTATTACCACAAAGAAATTCTCCTTTCACAGTCTTATGAAAATAGACATGTATGAATGTGTGTATGAATGTGTGTGTGTGTGTGTGTGTGTGTGTGTGTGTGTGTGTGTGTGTGTACATATATATAAATTTAGCAGCCAAAGTGTCTAAGAGAAATCTTTTTTTCTCCCCTGAAATAGACGATACTTTTCAAAACAAGGAAGTAATCGACCAGATTGACTGCCGTAAGAAAACGAGGAGCCAAGATAACCTCCAGTTTATCTCACAGTGTGGGACATGTGCATTATCTTCGTCATTCTGCCAAAGAAAGACAGATCTTGGCAATAGTAATGAACGGACGATTACTATTTAGAGGCATTTGAATAAATACATGTAACACACACACACACACACACACACACACACATGAACGCGCACTTTCATAGAACATACAAACGTACAAATCTCCAACAGCCAGGCTCGAACCCAGGACCCCTGTGTTGCATATGTGCACATGTATATCTTCGATGTATATCAGCTGATGTAATATTCCTCTCTTGTGTCTCCCCTGATGATGTGATTATTACACGAAAGTGCACTTGGGAACTTTTCGTGTTTCATTTTCCCCGTGGACTCATAGGAATATATATAAATATATATATATATATATATATATATATATATATATATATATATATATATATATATATATATATATATATATATATATATATTTTTTTTTTTTTTTTTTTTTTTTATACTTTGTCGCTGTCTCCCGCGTTTGCGAGGTAGCGCAAGGAAACAGACGAAAGAAATGGCCCAACCCCCCCCCATACACATGTATATACATACGTCCACACACGCAAATATACATACCTACACAGCTTTCCATGGTTTACCCCAGACGCTTCACATGCCCTGATTCAATCCACTGACAGCACGTCAACCCCGGTATACCACATCGCTCCAATTCACTCTATTCCTTGCCCTCCTTTCACCCTCCTGCATGTTCAGGCCCCGATCACACAAAATCTTTTTCACTCCATCTTTCCACCTCCAATTTGGTCTCCCTCTTCTCCTCGTTCCCTCCACCTCCGACACATATATCCTCTTGGTCAATCTTTCCTCACTCATTCTCTCAATGTGCCCAAACCACTTCAAAACACCCTCTTCTGCTCTCTCAACCACGCTCTTTTTATTTCCACACATCTCTCTTACCCTTACGTTACTCACTCGATCAAACCACCTCACACCATACATTGTCCTCAAACATCTCATTTCCAGCACATCCATCCTCCTGCGCACAACTCTATCCATAGCCCACGCCTCGCAACCATACAACACTGTTGGAACCACTATTCCCTCAAACACACCCATTTCTGCTTTCCGAGATAATGTTCTCGACTTCCACACATTCTTCAAGGCCCCCAGAATTTTCGCCCCCTCCCCCACCCTATGATCCACTTCCGCTTCCATGGTTCCATCCGCTGCCAGATCGACTCCCAGATATCTAAAACACTTCACTTCCTCCAGTTTTTCTCCATTCAAACTCACCTCCCAATTGACTTGACCCTCAACCCTACTGTACCTAATAACCTTGCTCTTATTCACATTTACTCTTAACTTTCTTCTTCCACACACTTTACCAAACTCAGTCACCAGCTTCTGCAGTTTCTCACATGAATCAGCCACCAGCGCTGTATCATCAGCGAACAACAACTGACTCACTTCCCAAGCTCTCTCATCCCCAACAGACTTCACACTTGCCCCTCTTTCCAAAACTCTTGCATTTACCTCCCTAACAACCCCATCCATAAACAAATTAAACAACCATGGAGACATCACACACCCCTGCCGCAAACCTACATTCACTGAGAACCAATCACTTTCCTCTCTTCCTACACGTACACATGCCTTACATCTTCGATAAAAACTTTTCACTGCTTCTAACAACTTTCCTCCCACACCATATATTCTTAATACCTTCCACAGAGCATCTCTATCAACTCTATCATATGCCTTCTCCAGATCCATAAATGCTACATACAAATCCATTTGCTTTTCTAAGTATTTCTCACATACATTCTTCAAAGCAAACACCTGATCCACACATCCTCTACCACTTCTGAAACCACACTGCTCTTCCCCAATCTGATGCTCTGTACATGCTTTCACCCTCTCAATCAATACCCTCCCATATAATTTACCAGGAATACTCAACAAACTTATACCTCTGTAATTTGAGCACTCACTCTTATCCCCTTTGCCTTTGTACAATGGCACTATGCACGCATTCCGCCAATCCTCAGGCACCTCACCATGAGTCATACATACATTAAATAACCTTACCAACCAGTCAACAATACAGTCACCCCCTTTTTTAATAAATTCCACTGCAATACCATCCAAACCTATATGTGACTATATATATATATATATATATATATATATATATATATATATATATATATATATATATATATATATATATATATGAAGGAACAGAGAAGGGGGCCAGGTGAGGATATTCCCTCAAAGGCCCAGTCCTCTGTTCTTAACGCTACCTCGCTAACGCGGGAAATGGCGAATAGTATGAAAGAAAGAATATATATATATATATATATATATATATATATATATATATATATATATATATATATATATATATATATATATAGTGTAGGTTTCATTCCCTGACCTTTACCAGTAACAACTGTCTTGGACAACCTTACAAACCACGCAGGGAGAGTAGACTGTCATGTGCACTAGCAATACAGTCGAAAAACGTGTAGAGGACAAAAGGAAAATACCCTTTGAAATCCAGTAAAATCAGGATCTCACACGTTGTCTGTCAGGCCCATTAGATTGCTCAGCACGTAATGTGACTATCAAGTAGAGTCGAACTCTGCATTGCAATCGATCGGAGTGAAGCACATATACAGCAACCTCAACACGCACTAACATAATGCTATAATGCACACACTTGGGTGGACGATGTAAACAACTAGTAATACTAAAAGACACATACGAATTTTACTCACTGGGAAAAAAAAAAGATGATTATAAATCTATAATACTTACGGTCATCAGTTGGCTGCAATTGGGTTTGAATTTAGTTTAACCGCAGCACAAAACACAAGTGTTTTGTCCTCACAAGGTATGATGCTCGTCCGCCCCCAACAGCAGTTCAACAGAACAATATACGGGGGAGGACTCACCCTTGTGAGGTGATGATTGCATGCACGAACTGACATGTGAGAGTCACTGAAAAATTCCTCACGTAAAGCAGTCAACTCATCAGTCTTCCCTCGCATCTCACTCAGCGTCGCAATGTACTCCACTTTCCCATGCAAATATGCAGATAACTACGTTTGGCAGTTCACCCTACAGCGAAGACATCCCTAAATATCAGAGGGATTAGCACCAGGGTTTGTTTACAAGTAACAGTGGAAAAATACACTCCATCCTATACACAGGTTGCTACGTGCACCCTGTTGGCTTCACCTCATCACCATCTACGTTACTGATAATGCTATTTCCCAGTGTGAGTCCTTAGCCGGGCCCTCTAGGCCTAGTCTCCTCAACCACAACTCGACACCTGGAGCAGGATACGTGAGATATACAAGAACCTTAACTTCCCAGATCTCCCAGTCTCGTCGCATTACAGGAGACGACATAATAATACATGCGAATCAATGACTCACATAAAAGACCATAAATCTCAATTGAGTTTTATAGTTACATAGATGCACAGACCCCACAGACCCCCCCAAGGTCTAGGCGAGGAGGTCGGGGCTGAATGCTTTAAAAAAATGATAAAAAAAATGGACGGATCACAGAAGTGTGTGAAGTAAAACCAGTGATCGGTTTTGGTCCGTCTTTAAAAGTCTAGAATATCTGTGTCTCGTGATATCTCTAAGAGACAAGTCTAGCGAACAACTCCGCCGTGTTGTGTGAGGATGGCGATAGCAACTTTAGTTAAGGCTGGTCTGCCTTGTCCAGTTCAACCAACAAAAATAAAAGGCCCTTAGAATACATCTATTCACCTCTGCTGCTGATGACGAAGAGCCTTGGCTACCTTCCTCTATTATCTCTATTATTTTTTTTTCCCCTCCCCGCCACAGTTTTGGTCAAATAAGAACCACAAGAATACAAAATAAAACATTCTGGAAACATGTAGTCGGCATTTACCTTTCTAAATAAACCCTTCCACAGTACATACTGTATTACTGGAACGTTTTCATCTCTGCCTTTAGGTAAAGTCTGTTGAAAAAAAATAACCATAGACACGCAGTTGCAGCTTCCGCTGTAACTCGAACAAATTCGAATAACAAAATACTCATTCTCTTTTTTCTATCTACTTTGCCATTACACAGAGGAGAACCTAAAAGTACATTTGTTATGTGAAAAAGTACAAATTCCTACAACTTTGACCGAGTGGCGTTCATTAGACTCTCTCTCTCTCTCTCTCTCTCTCTCTCTCTCTCTCTCTCTCTCTCTCTCTCTCTCTCTCTCTCTCTCTCTCTGCGGGGGATTTCTATTTAGCTGGGACTGTAAGTCCTGGAGAGAGAGAGAGAGAGAGAGAAAAAAAAAAGAAAGTCGCTTTTGCAATTGCCAAGCTCAGTGCACTTGAGGCTTCCCCACAGCACATCTGCTCGGAGGTTAGCATCTAGTCCTGCATATAAAGCGGAGATACTCACAACAACCCCTTTTCTCGCCAGTGGGAAATGGAGTTCGAGGAAAGTATTTTTCCCCGAGTCCATTCATGTGGGGCGAGACTGCCGCAGGTAAGACACCACAGACCCGACAGCAATCCTCGTCTGGTTCGTATCTTCTTCCTGGTGCAACCAGGAGCAACTGCCTTGGCTGGAGGATATTGTCGAGAGGCTTTGTATATGTATATATATATATTCTTTTTTTCATACTATTCGCCATTTCCCGCGTTAGCGAGGTAGCGTTAAGAACAGAGGACTGAGCCTTTGAGGGAATATCCTCACTTGGCCCCCTTCTCTGTTCCTTCTTTTGAAAAATTAAAAACGAGAGGGGAGGACTTCCATTTGCCCCGCTCCCTCCCCTTTAAGTCGCCTTCTACGACACGCAGGGAAGACGTGGGAAGTATTCTTTCTCCCCTATCCCCATGGATAATGTATATAATGTATATAATGTATATATATATATATATATATATATATATATATATATATATATATATATATATATATATATATATATGTATTATTATCGACTTAAAGATAGAAATCAATAGATAAGCCGACAGCCAATCCCTCAGCGTCCTTCACTCAGCGTCTCGTTATGACCAAAGCTCAGTATCTCACTGCACTCAAATAATGAGGTGAAACCCAAGGTAGTTTCTGTTATACGAGGCGACCCTCCTATTTCTGATGTTCCTGAGAGTGTGTTTTCAAAAGGAAGTTACGAACTCTGTGAGAAGCATCTTCATCCAGTCCTGTCTCATGAACAAGTGTAACTCTATGAACATCCATATCACTAGTCATAACCTATATGGTGAACAGCTTTGTCATTCTCCTTCATACAGTGTTCCAGATGAGGTCGATGCTCTTCTGCCTCCCCTAGCAGCCTAAAAGACAAGAATAAATACGAGACTCATGTAACTAATAGAAATGAAAGACCATTGGCTACAGGTGGTTTACATTACGTATTTTCATTAGTTATTAAGAGTCGTGCGTTGCGTTCAAAAAGAAGTGATGGAAATGTAATAATCTGGACTGATTACCTATTGACGGTGCACAAAGGTAATAGTGATATCATTACTTCGGGTAGAGAGAGAGAGAGAGAGAGAGAGAGAGAGAGAGAGAGAGAGAGATTGAGTGCCACACACGTAAAGCTGGAGGACTGCAGTCTCTCTCTCTCTCTCTCTCTCTCTCTCTCTCTCTCTCTCTCTCTCTCTCTCTCTCTCTCTCTTTCTCTCTCTCTCTCTATCTATCTATCTATCTATCTATCTATCTCTCTGTATATATATATATATATATATATATATATATATATATATATATATATATTTTTTTTTTTTTTTTTTTTTTTATACTTTCTCGCTGTCTCCCGCGTTTGCGAGGTAGCGCAAGGAAACAGACGAAAGAAATGGCCCCACCCCCCCCCCCCATACACATGTACATACACACGTCCACACACGCAAATATACATACCTACACAGCTTTCCATGGTTTACCCCAGACGCTTCACATGCCTTGCTTCAATCCACTGACAGCACGTCAACCCCTGTATACCACATGACTCCAATTCACTCTATTTCTTGCCCTCCTTTCACCCTCCTGCATGTTCAGGCCCCGATCACACAAAATCTTTTTCACTCCATCTTTCCACCTCCAATTTGGTCTCCCTCTTCTCCGCGTTCCCTCCACCTCCGACACATATATCCTCTTGGTCAATCTCTCCTCACTCATTCTCTCCATGTGCCCAAACCATTTCAAAACACCCTCTTCCGCTCTCTCAACCACGCTCTTTTTATTTCCACACATCTCTCTTACCCTTACGTTACTTACTCGATCAAACCACCTCACACCACACATTGTCCTCAAACATCTCATTTCCAGCACATCCATCCTCCTGCGCACATCTCTATCCATAGCCCACGCCTCGCAACCATACAACATTGTTGGAACCACTATTCCCTCAAACATACCCATTTTTGCTTTCCGAGATAGTGTTCTCGACTTCCACACATTTTTCAAGGCTCCCAAAATTTTCGCCCCCTCCCCCACCCTATGATCCACTTCCGCTTCCATGGTTCCATCCGCTGACAGATCCACTCCCAGATATCTAAAACACTTCACTTCCTCCAGTTTTTCTCCATTCAAACTCACCTCCCAATTGACTTGACCCTCACCCCTACTGTACCTAATAACCTTGCTCTTATTCACATTTACTCTCAACTTTCTTCTTCCACACACTTTACCAAACTCAGTCACCAGCTTCTGCAGTTTCTCACATGAATCAGCCACCAGCGCTGTATCATCAGCGAACAACAACTGACTCACTTCCCAAGCTCTCTCATCCCCAACAGACTTCATACTTGCCCCTCTTTCCAGGACTCTTGCATTTACCTCCCTTACAACCCCATCCATAAACAAATTAAACAACCATGGAGACATCACACACCCCTGCCGCAAACCTACATTCACTTAGAACCAATCACTTTCCTCTCTTCCTACACGTACACATGCCTTACATCCTCGATAAAAACTTTTCACTGCTTCTAACAACTTGCCTCCCACACCATATATTCTTAATACCTTCCACAGAGCATCTCTATCAACTCTATCATATGCCTTCTCCAGATCCATAAATGCTACATACAAATCCATTTGCTTTTCTAAGTATTTCTCACATACATTCTTCAAAGCAAACACCTGATCCACACATCCTCTACCACTTCTGAAACCGCACTGCTCTTCCCCAATCTGATGCTCTGTACATGCCTTCACCCTCTCAATCAATACCCTCCCATATAATTTACCAGGAATACTCAACAAACTTATACCTCTGTAATTTGAGCACTCACTCTTATCCCCTTTGCCTTTGTACAATGGCACTATGCACGCATTCCGCCAATCCTCAGGCACCTCACCATGAGTCATACATACATTAAATAACCTTACCAACCAGTCAACAATACAGTCACCCCCTTTCTTAATAAATTCCACTGCAATACCATCCAAACCTGCTGCCTTGCCGGCTTTCATCTTCCGCAAAGCTTTTACTACCTCTTCTCTGTTTACCAAATCATTTTCCCTAACCCTCTCACTTTGCACACCACCTCGACCAAAACACCCTATATCTGCCACTCTGTCATCAGACACATTCAACAAACCTTCAAAATACTCATTCCATCTCCTTCTCACATCACCGCTACTTGTTATCACCTCCCCATTTACGCCCTTCACTGAAGTTCCCATTTGCTCCCTTGTCTTACGCACCCTATTTACCTCCTTCCAGAACATCTTTTTATTTTCCCTAAAATTTACTGATAGTCTCTCACCCCAACTCTCATTTGCCCTTTTTTTCACCTCTTGCACCTTTCTCTTGACCTCCTGTCTCTTTCTTTTATACTTCTCCCACTCAATTGCATTTTTTCCCTGCAAAAATCGTCCAAATGCCTCTCTCTTCTCTTTCACTAATACTCTTACTTCTTCATCCCACCACTCACTACCCTTTCTAAACAGCCCACCTCCCACTCTTCTCATGCCACAAGCATCTTTTGCGCAATCCATCACTGATTCCCTAAATACATCCCATTCCTCCCCCACTCCCCTTACTTCCATTGTTCTCACCTTTTTCCATTCTGTACACAGTCTCTCCTGGTACTTCCCCACACAGGTCTCCTTCCCAAGCTCACTTACTCTCACCACCTTCTTCACCCCAACATTCACTCCTCTTTTCTGAAAACCCATACTAATCTTCACCTTAGCCTCCACAAGATAATGATCAGACATCCCTCCAGTTGCACCTCTCAGCACATTAACATCCAAAAGAGGTATATATATATATATATATATATATATACCTCAAAGCAGCGATATCACACAAATAGAAAAATATGTAACTCACCCAGAGGAAATTAATCATGTAACTGGGACTTCTGTATACATCGACCTAAACACTAACAACCTTTCTGCTGACTGACCAGAGATATATTGCATCATAAGACGAAGGTCGAGAGGGATAAATCAGGTCTCATGATCGATCATATGGGAGGATAGAATGAGAGGTATGTACCACTTTGGCATCCAACATGATATGGTCAGACGTCCACTGCTCTGTACTACGTGGACAGGCAATATATATATATATATATATATATATATATATATATATATATATATATATATATATATATATATATATATATATATATATATTCCACAATTTTCCTTTTGAATTCACACTCTGACTTCTTTAAGAAAACCGAGGCATTGCACCACACAGTGGTGTGTTGGTCTTCGCCATGAGCATGATGTCAAAAACAATGGAGTTTTTCTTGCCCACATCTCCCGCATCCAGTGACCACCGCAGTGCCTCAATTGCGACGAGCTTAATCAATATATGCCTTATTGCCCTGGCTGCAAGAAATGACTTATTATCTCGGACAACTCCCTGGGAATTTCGTAGGCATTCAGTGATAACATTGGTCATGACGACATTGCAATGTTATAATATCATTTTGTCTTGTGTACGTAAATCTTCAAACAAAGAACATTAGGACATTTTTACCAAGTTTTTTCAAGCACTCTTCACCTTTACCTTCTTTAATATTAGTAGTTCTTGCATTAGAATCGTTAGATTTAGTTAGATTTAATGTTTTAAACTTGAGCCAATTTAGGTAAATGCATTTCTTGAGTAACAAATCACACTAGGGTGAATGAACCCAGACCCTGAAAGAGAACCCTGAAGCACCACTGTCGACCTCAGTCCACTTCATAAGGGTTCTTCTGAAATGCATCCTTTGTCCCCTTCCACGAAGGTAATCTTGAGTTCGTTGAATGAGTCTCCCCTTATTTCAGCTTGATGATCCATCTTCTTAATCAGCCTCCCATGCAGTACAGTGTCAAATTCTTTGTGGCGGTCCAGATACAAAAGCAATCCAACGAGCCTTCTACATTTGTCTATGACAGAGCTCACTCTCGTCGAAATCCAAGAGGCTCATTACTCATGGCCTCCAGTCACTGCCAATCGTATTGTCTTTCACGAAGGTAATTTCTCCTCTGCAGAAAGGCATCACTTCTGATTACCTTCTCCCATCCCTGCAGGACAGGTCACATTCGTCAGGGAGACCGATCTCCAATCCTATAGACAGATATAACTTTTGCCCTTTTTCACGTCCTTAACACGCGTCATATGATAGATATATGAACCATATTCATTTCACCTTCACGTAAATGTGGTCCATCTTGGTGGAGACGAAGAGAAGGTGCTTTCATTTATGCTGAGGTTGACAGTATAGCTATTTCTCGTGGTGCTGTTTTTCTTGCTGAATTGCATTCGTTTTTCATTAATGACCGACGTGGCACAGACGAAACATATCCTAGTCAAAGGTCATCTCGGGTGAACGATAGAAAGTGAGGGGATCATTAAATATAAATTAACCATGGCTCTACAAATGTTTGTGGACGTTAGTTAGTCTTAAAGGTACAAAGGTTATACGAAAAAAGAGGCAAAAGAAGGAAGAAGAGGATTCCAAAGTTTAGTTATTTGAGAAAAGGAGGTATTTTAATGGTCAATATTCGAGTAGCCTGTCTCCACACAGAAACCGTGGGAAGCTGCATCCAGTCGCATGCATCGCGTCCAAGCCCTGGGCGCGGGGACACATGCAGACACCTCACGAGAAGAGTGGCCAAGCTAATAACTGTGGAAAAGAGAAAGAGCAGCAACATTGCAGCGTTCAGAAATGAAGGGTTGGAGAGAGTTAACGCCAGGAGAACCAAAAAGACGGAAGGATTTTAATCACATTCTGGTTAACAGAGGGGTGGAGGAAGAGCCATCGTAGACGTGTGAGTAGTACTCCATACTAGAAAGTATAAAACTCCTGTAGACATGAAACAGCTGGTGAAGCGAAAAAGAATTACGATTTGGTGTAAGCAGAATGGTGAATACGTAGGTTTCCCGTGGTAGAGTAGAAGATAAGGTTACGCCAAACATCTTGATATTATCACACAGTCGAATAATGGTGTTCTGAAACTGAAATAAGAGAAACAGATGACTATTAGACATGGTAAGGAATTGCGTTTTATGACAGATGAACTTAATTAGGGCGCTGCATCCACATTCTGAGATGCTTCACAGGTCCGGAGTGAGGGAGTATAGAAGTTCTGTATGAGTCTGCACCTGAATCTTCACATGTAGGATTCAGTACATTCTTCTACGTAAAGGTCGATCTAACGTGTTGAATATCCGTAGCACACTGAAAGCACTGGAAGATAGACTGAGAAGACAGGATTATGAAAGTTAAAGCAATGCAAATGGGAGGAAAGGAACTTAAACTATATTAAAAAGAAGATAAAACTTAAGCTACTGAAATCTGAGGAAACTGCGAAGCAAAATAAGAAGGAACTGAAACACTATCATTGGTCGAACACCGAGAGTTGATAAACAAGCACAACTAGTAGACGACAGATGCGATATTCAAGTACGACAGAGCATAAAAAGATCTGAATGACTTGCTATGCGCAGTAAATGAAAAGGCAGAGGCACTATCACAGACAGAGGAAGAACAGGTCGAAACGCTAGCCTGGACAAAACATGAGAGAGATGCTAAACACGAGAGCAGCGTATCACAACCTCGACCTGCTAGCAGTAGCTTTTGCAAGCGAACATGCGAAGTCCGTCTGAAGACAGGGAGGGTGGTGGACGCCGTACCTCTCCCTGAAGGGTAAGTAGAGACACTGCATGATTTCACCAAGCTCAGACCTCAGCTATAAACCTTAAACATTCAAATCAAGAAGAATGGCCATAAAGGGTTACTGGTAGAAAGAGACAGGGGTTACTTTAGAAACGTGAAAGAGTCACATCTGTGTGGCAAAGATGTCGGGCCACTCTTTGATATTCCACACCACGACTCTCCGGGGTGACAGCAAAGGACCCTAATTGCTTCCTTTAAATGAAATGAGAAATACGTCGAATTTTCACGTCATTGTTAATTGCAGAATGCTTCATACGGCAATAGGCTCTGTGCGACGTCTTCCTTCGTAGTCTTTAGGTTCTTACGAAAAAGGAGCGCATAATGTAGGCTATTCCAGGTTAACCAAAGAGGTAGAGATAAGCTTAGTTGACATGAAAACTGGTGAACTTGAAAAGGATTCTGACACAAGTCTGGGAAATGCTGTGAAGAGAAGGTCGCCCAATTTGTGACGATGTTACGGAAGTTACTGAAGAGATGGTTATAACTATTTAAGAATGTGTTTGCAAACTTTTAATGGTCTGATCGTACTAACTATAACATTTTTGTAGAGCAGAGGAAGAAAGTTTAGAATCTCTTCTTTTTTTACTTTTTCACATGATGTATGTACGTATATCACTAACTCTATGGAAAATGACTCAGCTTGCTAAAAGTATGCAATTAAGTGCATATGATTTCTCTCAAGACTCCTAAAAGCACACACACACACACACACACACACACACACACACACACACACACACACACACACACACACACACACACACACATTTATATATATATATATATATATATATATATATATATATATATATATATATATATATATATATATATATATATCAGCTGATTATGCCACACGCAACGTCATTGAATCTCTTGACTTCTAATACTAAGAACTAAAATTTGTCCCAAGGCAATTCTAAAGCCCATCCTAGCATTAACCTAATCATTATGAGAGAATTGACACAACACGAAAAACATGAAAAGAGTTGTTCAAGACACACCCAGCTACCCAGGTCAAACACCTCCACCTGACCCCACTTAATCACTTTCCCTTTCAACGGTTACTGCCAGACAAAGCAGACAGTGCTTGGTCTATAAAGATTGGTGTTGGACGGCGGGAATCAAGTGTGATGTTGGGATTTAGATATCTTTGTTAAGTTCTGGCACCTGATGAGGTGGACTGTCTCGGCGAAACATGTCGGGCCACATGTATAGAAAAATTACATGTTAAATATAATTGTATGAACTTCTAATGAAGTGCTTCCTCACATACGCACATCATATCAAATTCCCCCGGATTT
Organism: Panulirus ornatus; assembly: GCF_036320965.1. Lineage (NCBI taxonomy): Eukaryota > Metazoa > Arthropoda > Malacostraca > Decapoda > Palinuridae > Panulirus > Panulirus ornatus. Next base: position 77,271,296 of record NC_092227.1, on the reverse strand, counting down.
TTGGAGTAGCTAAGTCTTCCATATATCTTCAAGCTTTCCATATTTCAGGTGGATTACATCATTCTCCCAAGCTCTGTGTGATTTATCTACCAACCGAACGGTAGTAATAGCTTCAGGTGAAAGTAAATTAAACAATTCGAGGCACTTAAATTACGATCTCCATCATGGGAAAAGGTGGGAAGGGAAGCTTGGCCCCGAAGCCTAGTAGCGGGAGATGGTACATATAAGGCAGATCGGGTTGCAGAGGAATTGGTTATAGCGAGGGTGGAGACAACCATGGGAAAGGCCAGTCGTGCGAGAGACGGCCAAATGTCACTCCGACCCGTGGTCAGGTGGTGTGACCTCACCCATTAGCCTAATCCTCTCAGATCTCCTGGGGCTGCGTCCAGGAAAGGGGGGGTCGGTGCACCCGGTGACGTTGGTGGTGGTAGTGGTCCTCTACTCGCCATCGGACTGGTCGACCATCAAATAGGGAGATCGTGGCCGCTATCTTTAATAGGGAGATCGTGGCCGCTATCTTTAATAGGGAGATCGTGGCCGCTATCTTTAATAGGGAGATCGTGGCCGCTATCTTTAATAGGGAGATCGTGGCCGCTATCTTTAATAGGGAGATCGTGGCCACTATCTTTAATAGGGATATCGTGGCCGCTATCTTTAATAGGGAGATCGTGGCCGCTATCTTTAATTGTATGTTGACTGATGGAGTTCTCACATGTATATGGACAACTTCTGTGCTTGATGCATATGATACGGGTTTGTGCTTTTCGTATCATAAGCTGTGAGGGTTTGAAAGTTCGTACCATGTTCCCGTCAGTGGCGTTGTTTCGGCTCCCCTTCATTAATGTGGTTAATGATGCGGTCTCCCCCTCAGGGGTACATCTAGCCTGACCAATATAGCGCACGTTGTCATGTTGCGCAGTTCCCAGTCACACAGCGGTATTGGTAGACCACACTGGCATTAACTAGAATGTCTCAAGGGTCATTGGTGTTTGTTACGTATGATGAGGTTTGCTCATATGGGGCTTTTGTAGTACATGACAACTCTTAGATTTTTCTCATAATCGGTCGAGAAACAGGGTTTTTTTTTCTTCATAATCTTGGACTGCTTCTTCATCTCGCGTGTAGGCTGGAGTGAATGTGTTACGATAGTATGGTACATTCATTTCGCTGCTCCGATGGAGATGGTGACATATTCTCGGTACAGAGGAGACCTTAGAATAGCATCGACCTTAGTGCTCGAGTAGTCACTGTTGATCAGGACCTGACGTATCCTCCTCCGTCAGTTAGAAATGGCTCTCCCTCAGATATTACACAGACGTCGAGACCAGGGAATACGTTGGTGAATACTTCTCACCACGGTGAATTGGAGGCCTGGTGCCTCTTGTATCTTCTCTCCACACAGCCTTGCAGACATGCTCCTCCTGGCCTCTCTTGGACTAGCCATTACTGAAGATACGTCGGATGTATCAACGCTGAGGGTCCAGGTTTATTCCTTAGGTGATCCAAGTGTGAATAACTACGTTTTCTGTGACGTTTTCACCAGGAGTTGGATTCACTGTCATCGTCTAGTGCGTTGCCCTTAGAGTGGGTAGTTGACACTTAGACACCTTGACGGGGGCCGACGTGATCTACAGTTACGTCTGACTAACTGGGAAAGACAGTCTGATCCTTGAGAACTACGATGCGACCTTTGAGAACGATTGTACGGCTATCATAGCGTGATAGTTGATCTTGACCTTTAAAGGTGAGGTCATATAGCAGATCATCACACCCACTGACGCCCAAGCTAAGCTTGCTACCTTGAAGTGGTATAACTAAGTCTATTATCAAAGTCAATGAAGAGTTAGCTAAGGACCCGTAAGTTATGCCTCACACAGATTAATCGAGTTTCACGGTATTAGTTATAAGCCCCTGAACTGGCCTGTGTGAGGTGTTGGTTTAGGAGCAACGTGGGTGTACTGGGCTGGTAGCAGAGACGCAATTTATTGTGCTGGTGGCAACACTGGTGGGAGAGATGCAGCTTATAGTGTGTTGGTGGGATAACGATCGCTTACTATTCCAGTATGTCAGTAGGAAGGACATGCCTTATGCTACTTGAATATGACTACATCCAGGAAACGATATCGACCAGGTTCAACCCTCCTAGTGTCAATAATGAACCATTTCTTCAACACAAAGGACACCACACTCACCACCACGCTGGTGCGAATATCGAACTACGAACACTGATCTGGTGAAGCAAAATGATGGAGTATCCTTATGGCAATGTTGTCAACGGTGGACTGGGCTAACGTACTCTGCTTACTGGCTTTTAAGAGCTGTTGCTCACACCAACCCAGATTCCCATGTGGCTAAAGGTGATATATGTGTGTAGAAAAAAATATAGATGCTTATAATGATATTCAAACCTTATGCTCATGATAATAACTTTACTCAAACCTTGCCCAATTAATTAATAGTATGTAACTGATGTAATGTACCTTATATGTAGAAAAGTTAATCCTACAATAGTTAACTTAAATGTAACTTTATCTGGAAATGATTTATGAAGCCTCTATTACAGTCCAGAAAGCATCTGATCATCCGTATGAGGATTATATACGAGTATATGCCGTAGGCTGGAAACAGGATCGAGTTAATCAAATGATAAGCGATTGCTTCTATTTTCACTGACAGACACTCTTAAGGTTTCCGGGTTTTTTCAGTACGGGCTTTTTTGTTATTAGTAAATCAGTCAGCTGCTAGGAGAACTGATATGTTTCCTACTGACGCTCTGATAAACTAGAATTACGGACCTGTGGAAGAATTTGGAGAAAGGGTATAATGGACTGGCGCTTGCTTGCTGTGTTCTTTCCCTTTCTAGAAGGACTTCTGCTGAGTTTGTGATTTTCATCCATGAAGTTTACGTACCGCGCAACAGCTCATGAATGATTTAACAATCTGAAACTCTCATGGTACAGAGAAATAAAGGAAAACTCACTTAAGACAGCTTTCCATCATGTATCTGAATCTTGGGAACGTATCGGAGAAACTAGTCCTTATCCTCATGAGGAAATATTGAAGTTTACAGTAGCCAGGTATGGCAACGATGAAGGCTCTAAGGGTAGCGACCATAGAGTTCGTAGCCAAGATTAAATTTTGCTTCTTCCAGCCGAAACATTAAGGTGCTCTATCTATCACTCGATAGGACCATATTCTATCTAACAAAAATTAAAACAGAGGAAGACACCTTGGTCTCTGTTATTGAAATGACGGATCAAATATGAGTTATGATAACTTGCTGAAGAATCAATAGTGAACCAACATCCAAAGAGGCTACAAGAAGAAGAAGAAGAGGACGTAGGAAGTTCCTGACTACTTCATGCCAGTCAGTGTTCAGTAGATAACACGGTGAATAGAGCAACTACTCATCATAACCTCATTCTTTCAAATAGTTCCTTCAACCTAGAGTTTTGTCAGCACAAGATCAAATGGTAAGATTTGAGTCCACGCAGTATACCTCATTCACTCATGAATAGAAAAAAAAAAAGAGTAATGATATGAGAGAACCTATTGTGAGTGGACGTTTTGAGTTATCCTTACTCTTCCACTGGAGTGACTGTCAATGAGACATGAAATATCCTGATGCTTTTGCTTGATTTTCTGCATTTTTGGTGCTATCGCGCGTGTCGATCGAGAGCTGTTGAAAGACTGTGATAGAATCTTCTCAAATCGAAACTCTTTAGGCTCGAAACGACCGGAAACCAATACCAAGTTCATTTGAACGAAGACTCAAACACCACGGCCTCTGATCATTATCTTTTCCAAATTACAGTTTTATCCTTTTCATCCTCTGGATGCTCCAGAAACCTTCGACAGATTGATGTGACTGTTATTGGAAGGCACGTCTGCTGGGGTTGTCCAATTTGCCGACGAGTTACTGATCTCCAAAGAGTTTTTACAGTCACTACCTCACTTATTTTACGAAACACAACACTGACTTTTGAAGGTCGGGTTAACAGCGAACTTATCAACGTTCGATTAACTCAGGCCCGTGATGTGAGAGCGAGGCATTTGGTCATTAAAGGATATAGGGCACCGTACATATAAATCGAGGAGATGAGATCCATCTCACAAGGTTTCAATGATTCACAAAGTTTATCATTCATTCACTCCTCGATGATCGAAGCACCAAAGACCTACCCGACAAGAGAGTGAAGTGAAAGATCAGATCTGACAAATCTACTTGAATCTCTTTTATGATATCAACATTTACGGTGAGAGTAAAGCAGTTTTTATCATCTATCTAGATTTTCAAAAAGCATTCGATAATGTTCCTGATCAAAGGTTACTAGTAGAAGTTGAGTTGCATGGTATAGATAGGGTTGCACTTCGATGGAAAAGAAATCGTCTGATTGGCTGTAAGCAAAAAGTTGTAATTGATGATCAAGCATCAGATTGGTTAGACGTAACAAGTGGTGTGCCATAGGGATCAGTCTTGGGACCGATTCTCTTTCTGATACACATTAACGATATAGATAATGAGTTTCACTACAAGATATCTAGATTCTTGAACGATATCAAATTGGAATATATATCTACAACAGAAACTGAACTTCTGCAACTTTAAATTGACATAGACAAAATAGATAGACTGGGGAAACAGGTACTAAATGAATCTTGGTATTCATGAGTGCAAGGTATTACATATCGGCAAAGAAAAACTGAAAAGGCAAGCTAGAGTATGAATTCTATTGTGCTATCAAAGGTAAATGAGGAAAAGGACTTGAGTGTAATAATCCTTGGTGACCTAAGGCTAAGAAATTAGGGCATAGAAGCGAACAAGACTCTTGGATTCATAGGCAGGACTTTCATCATTTATTCTCGAGAAAGAAAATCCTTACTCTTTTATAACTCACACAAGTGTGTCCCCACCTTGAATAATGTGTTCACTTATGGTCAACCTACTTGAGAAAAGAGTCAGAATGGAGAGAGAGTATACAGGGTCGAGCTACCAGGATGACCACCTGAGAAACAAGTCCTCTTCAGTACACATACTCAAAATCATAAAAGGCTTCGATTGTCTCGATGTGGTACTTAATCGAATGCCTTTTGAAAATCGAAAAGGGAATGATTTACCAATTCATGTGGTTAAAAGCAGTACTATAGATGCGTTGGTCTGTTGATGTTTGAAGTCCTTTGTATTACTTTGTTTAGAAGAGACGAGACTGAGGGGATGGCCTAATGACAACTTTTAAGCTTTCATCCCAGCTCTGTATATAGTAAACAGTTCACGGAAAGATATAGGAACGGAAAACCCAGAGACCATAACATGAAGGTAAAGAAGATATGTGTAAGAATGGATGTGAGGAAGCGCTCATATATTACAAATGTGGTGGATGAATGGTATAAGCTGAGCCATGATACTGTGAATGTGAACAGCATACAGAAGTTCAAGAATTTTTATGATACAGAAAGCTCAAGAGATGGGACTCAGGAAGTGTAGAACTCCCTTGCCATAAAGTCCAAGTAAGTAATTATAAACACTTACTAATAAGCCTACAGATGGGCTACTTGAAATATCATTTAGTATGGTACTGGAGGTGAGTGTAGAGACGTAGAAACCAATAAAAGAGCCATGAAGTACAGCCAAGTCTCTCCAATAAGTGTGGCTTATCATATATACTTGAGAAAATAATTAGAAAGGAAATGGATGAGAACTTATGCAGTTCCCTTCAACTTCTGTGAGACAGTTGAGTACGTGTCAGACAAATAGAGAAGAGTTGGAGGGCCTCACGTTCCTTGAGCACTAGACAGTGTGTCGTACTTCACCACACAGGAGACGGGTAATAAATGCTGGATGTTAAGGCTTTTATAAGGGAGAGAAAGACTCCTACGATCGACGGAGAAACACCTGAGCGGAACAGAACAAAGGACCTGTGTCAAAGAAGCCTCCTTGAAATGGTGTGAGGTCACCGATGGCGTGAACCAAGGTTCGGTGCTGGGGTCAATTGCTCCTCTACGTAGATCTATGTAAGTTGTCTCGCCAAATGGACAGGACTCATATCTGATCACACTTGCGGATGACGACAAAGTCATGAGGAGGTAAAGAATGATACAAGATGACCTAGAGAAACTCCAAATTTGGTCTGATACATGGTTGATCAGGCTCAACCCTAGTAGATGGAAAGTAGTAAAGATGAGACAGTAAAGGAAGACTTTAATATGAGTTATATCAAAGAGGAAATAAGCTACAGGCATCTATGTGTGTGAAGGACCTGGCAATTAACACTGCACCTAACGTGTTGGTAGAGGTCCAGCTTGGGAGAAATGAAAAGGAGACGAACTGTCTTCGAGAGGATATTAGAATCTTCTGGAAAATATTAGAATTCAATTACATAAATAAGAAAATATTCAGCAAGCTGTTCACATGGGATGATGAACCAAGACTAGAATGTGGTTCTCGTATGTTGCCGAACTGGAAGAAGCGCAAAGAACAGAGAAGGTCTGGCGGAAAGCAACAAAGATGCCATCAGAATTAAGACGGCTAAGTTACGCTAGTACGTTAAAGGATATAGCTTTGCCCACCAGAGGAAATATAAGAGTAAATTGTAACCTGATCACAACATTCAACTTTCTTGATTTAGTTTGACACTAACGAGAGTGAAAAAAAAATGTCTTAGATGGATACAAAAGATATAAGAACAAAAACTAAGACCACGAAAAAGGGAAATAGGCAAGAAACATTAGAAAGAAAAGATGGTGAGAAGTACGTCTATAGCATTAGGGCAGCGGATGGCTGGAATATGGAGGGAGACGAATGTATGAAGGTTGACAATGTGTACAAAGGCTGCATGATAGTAGAGAAAGTTTAAGATACGGATCCCCACGAGTGTAGAACTCCCTCCCCGTAATTCAAATAACTAACCACATAAATCCGGGACCTCTTTCTCGTATCCCCTGCAGCAGCTTCAAGGCTGCGCTACAATCAGTAGCGGAGAGAGGATGGTCTCCTTGAGAGTGAGAAGTTCCTCGACAGAGATTCGACCCTTTGCGTCCACTGGCGATGATGCAAACTCGCCGGTGACTCTTTTAACTCACAGAGTACACCACCTGCAGGTGGATGCCGGCAACGCGCCCCTACTGTACATGTAGGTAAATGACAGACATAGTCATCTGTACACAGAGACGAAAAAGATAAAGCGACAGAGAGAGAGAGAGAGAGAGAGAGAGAGAGAGAGAGAGAGAGAGAGAGAGAGAGAGAGAGAGAGAGAGAGAGAGGAAGTAATCTACATTCAATTGAACATTACTTCGCCTTAGGGATTCGTCACGGCAATGAAATATTCACGCTTTTATCCGTGATAAAGAGAAGCCTTCTCTTCTTTTTTTTTTTTCTTATTCCTATATTTACCAAGGATTAAAGTGGTGATGTACTTACATACACTACAGCTCTGAAATGATGCTTCAGAGCAAATGAATTAGTCTGTATGAGCTCGATTTTATAACCACAGTTTCTGTAAACATCATTTGCGCTAATGACATATAAATTCAAAAATACACATGAGTACATTTACATATAGGAACTACTGTTTTTTCCTTTCTGATTTGCGTTGATTTTTGTTCTTATTCTTCTGTCCTTCGTATGGTATTATCTTGCGCCACAACAACTGTTGAACGTGGCCGAAAGAATGACATTTCTCAGAGAGGCTGTGTGGTGTATGTCTACCCTGCTGTGTGGTGTATGTTTACCCTGCTGTGTGGTGTATGTCTACCCTGCTGTGTGGCGTATGTCTACCCTGCTGTGTGGTGTATGTCTACCCTGCTGTGTGGTGTATGTTTACCCTGCTGTGTGGTGTATGTCTACCCTGCTGTGTGGTGTATGTCTACCCTGCTGTGTGGTGTATGTTTACCCTGCTGTGTGGTGTATGTCTACCCTGCTGTGTGGTGTATGTCTACCCAGCTGTGTGGTGTATGTCTACCCTGCTGTGTGGTGTATGTCTACCCAGCTGTGTGGTGTATGTCTACCCTGCTGTGTGGTGTATGTTTACCCTGCTGTGTGGTGTATGTCTACCCTGCTGTGTGGTGTATGTCTACCCTGCTGTGTGGTGTATGTCTACCCTGCTGTGTGGTGTATGTCTACCCTGCTGTGTGGTGTATGTCTACCCTGCTGTGTGGTGTATGTCTACCCTGCTGTGTGGTGTATGTCTACCCTGCTGTGTGGTGTATGTCTACCCTGCTGTGTGGTGTATGTCTACCCTGCTGTGTGGTGTATGTTTACCCTGCTGTGTGGTGTATGTTTACCCTGCTGTGTGGTGTATGTCTACCCTGCTGTGTGGTGTATGTTTACCCTGCTGTGTGGTGTATGTCTACCCTGCTGTGTGGTGTATGTCTACCCTGCTGTGTGGTGTATGTCTACCCTGCTGTGTGGTGTATGTTTACCCTGCTGTGTGGTGTATGTTTACCCTGCTGTGTGGTGTATGTCTACCCTGCTGTGTGGTGTATGTCTACCCTGCTGTGTGGTGTATGTCTACCCAGCTGTGTGGTGTATGTCTACCCTGCTGTGTGGTGTATGTCTACCCTGCTGTGTGGTGTATGTTTACCCTGCTGTGTGGTGTATGTCTACCCTGCTGTGTGGTGTATGTCTACCCTGCTGTGTGGTGTATGTCTACCCTGCTGTGTGGTGTATGTTTACCCTGCTGTGTGGTGTATGTTTACCCTGCTGTGTGGTGTATGTCTACCCTGCTGTGTGGTGTATGTTTACCCTGCTGTGTGGTGTATGTCTACCCTGCTGTGTGGTGTATGTCTACCCTGCTGTGTGGTGTATGTTTACCCTGCTGTGTGGTGTATGTCTACCCTGCTGTGTGGTGTATGTCTACCCTGCTGTGTGGTGTATGTTTACCCTGCTGTGTGGTGTATGTTTACCCTGCTGTGTGGTGTATGTCTACCCTGCTGTGTGGTGTATGTCTACCCTGCTGTGTGGTGTATGTTTACCCTGCTGTGTGGTGTATGTTTACCCTGCTGTGTGGTGTATGTCTACCCTGCTGTGTGGTGTATGTCTACCCTGCTGTGTGGTGTATGTTTACCCTGCTGTGTGGTGTATGTCTACCCTGCTGTGTGGTGTATGTTTACCCTGCTGTGTGGTGTATGTTTACCCTGCTGTGTGGTGTATGTTTACCCTGCTGTGTGGTGTATGTCTACCCAGCTGTGTGGTGTATGTTTACCCTGCTGTGTGGTGTATGTTTACCCAGCTGTGTGGTGTATGCCTACCCTGCTGTGTGGTGTATGTCTACCCTGCTGTGTGGTGTATGTCTACCCTGCTGTGTGGTGTATGTCTACCCTGCTGTGTGGTGTATGTCTTATCCTGCTGTGAGGTGTATGTCCACATATGTACTCTGCTATTGCCTATGTACTGAATATAAGGTCGGTCCCCAAGCCTACCTTTGCACCTTGCCTCATATACCCCATACTTGTATAACTACGTCCACTCAAGTTTCTCGAGGGGCTGACATTGTCTTGCCCACGCCACCACACGCGGGGTGGCAAATAAAGATTAAACTTACTAACATCCCCAGCCAGTGCCAACCCTCCTCCACAGCTCATCTTAACATCTCTCAGCATCCATCCACCCACTTCTTCTGCCCTTACCTCCTGCCCATCCATAGCCAGCAAGAATTATGTGTATGTGTCAGTGTGTGTGTGTGTGTGTGTCTGTGTGTGTGTGTGTGTGTGTGTGTGTGTGTGTGTGTGTGTGTGTGTGTGTGTGTGTGTGGTGTGTGCAAGTAAAACCACTTGGAAATAGACAATACATGATGTCAAGAGCTTTCGTATAATTACATGGTAATCATACTCCTTACAACGACAGTTAAACCCTCAGTATTTTGCTTGAATAACTAAGTTGATGATAAGTCCAATTCGGAAGCCCTAAATTCACCCCCCCTCCCTTTCCCCACCCTTCTTAAGCTTTTACGAGTGAGACAAAGAGGTAAAGTTGATATCAATTATATTAATAGGGTCGAGAAGTTGAGCAACAGAATCCTCAAAGGTAGTAAAGTAAAATGGGATTTTAAAGAGAGAGTTAGTAAGAAACTGGGGTTTCAAAAGCAGTGATTTTACTGGATGAAATTCACCCCAGTGAGTGAAGCAGTCGAAGTGAGACGACAAATGGAACACGCATTTGAGACTGGTATCTCAATGAAGTGGAAGAAGACGAAAATGAACTGTCAGTACAGGAGTGAATAAGGTTCTTGGTTGAAAGAAGACCAATGATATACAGAAAGTAAAAGTAATGAGTTTCAAAGAAAATCTGGTCACTAGCGAATCCCTCTTCACGGTTTCTATCGATAGGGATGCTTAGAGATCCTACTGTGAGAGTCACAGTTTTAAGAAACAATAGAAGTTAGATTTATCTGGTCAATAATCAGAGGTATTTGAACCTCTTGTCTTGCAAAGGATCCGCTGAAGAAATAACGTTTTCCAAAATGAAGATATTCTTTTCTTGTTGCGAAGACAAAATAGACGAGCAAGCACAGGGGCCTGCTTCGAAGGCACATCCACTCCCATAGAAAACATGGAAGGATGCCATTCGGTCTCTCCTTTACTCAACGCAAAGAAAACAAGCATTCTCTGATGCTTACCACAGGATGAGCGTGAGGAACTTCTAGAATACATGGAATATAAGACATGTCCGAGGGCAAATAAATGGAAAAGAGAACACAGTATGATTTTATCAGCACGAGACGCAACTATAGTATTACCGGGACGAAGAACACGATGAAAATTGGATTGGAAGAAATTTGAAAGAAAACGTAAGGGGGGAAAAGAGGATCACAAAAGAATAGAAAGAACAACAGAGGCTTAGATCCTCACGAAAAAATTTGAAATAACAAAAGATATCAGAAACAAAGAACATAAGTGTGAAGAGAGTAGGAAAGTTAATACATAATTTACGTGGAATTACGTGCAAACTATCTAAACTACTGTCGCGCAAACAACATTAGAAGTAAACTTGGAGCGAGCTGTTAGTTAAGATTATTTCTAATGATACTTGCAGATTACTTCCTACATCTATAGAATTCTATATATTCTATACATCAATCTTCCTATTAAAGACAGGTACTTTGCCTCATTCATATCCAAATGCTTAAATACGAGGCTTTATCCATTCCATGGATGAAATTAAGGCTGATAAGAAATCAAGACTGTAAAAGCTCTTGATAAATTAGAATACTTGTATCACTTTACCATTCAAGATCTTATTTTTAAGCTAGAGTATGTTAAAGTTATCTACCCGGCTCTCATAGGATTTGTTTCTCAGTCCGGGTAAATCTCTTGGTAAAACATCCCTGTGCTCTTTTCAATTTACCAGCGATCTCTTAAAGCGCAGAGAGAGAGAGAGAGAGAGAGAGAGAGAGAGAGAGAGAGAGAGAGAGAGAGAGAGAGAGAGAGAGAGAGAGAGAGACACGCACAAAAAGGCAAACAGGAAGGTGAGGACGCACCAATGAACTGTCAGAGAGAGAGAGAGAGAGAGAGAGAGAGAGAGAGAGAGAGAGAGAGAGAGAGAGAGAGAGAGAGAGAGAGAGAGAGAGACTAGCCTCACACATTAGGAACAGCAAGAACCATCGGCGAACGAAATGGCAGGTGAACATACCCTCTCCGTGTACAGTAGCCTCGAAAAAAAAAAAGAGGAGAGAAATCCTGCTTTGGAAACGTGATCCATTAGCATGTATAAATACACAAATCAACAGGTGTATCAAGGTATACTGACAGGCCAGCGACAGGCAAATACGCTGCTGTAATGAGATATTGACAGTAGAAGATATTGATCGCTTTAGATTTGTAGGAGGGAGCTGGGAACGTGGAGATATATTGAAAGGCACGAATTTAAGTCGGCAGGTGTAACGTTTGGAGTCCAACGAGTGAGTGAGCGAGTGAGTGAGTGTGTGTGTTTGTGTGTGTGTGTGTGTGTGTGTGTGTGTGTGTGTGTGTGTGTGTGTGTGTGTGTGTGTGTGCGTGTGTGTGTGATCAAGTGTATTCTTTTGAAGAAATGATGTGAAGAAGCTGTTGAGTTTTCTGTGAAAAGCTGTTACTTTTCTGTGAGCCTGAATATTCGCTCTTCTAATATTCTCCAACAATCAGTGAGTTTGTCTCTATCACAGTTCGCCTAATGTGGGGTTCTAGAAGACTACGGATGAAGTACAATTTTATCACCTAAAAGTTCCTCTCTCACAGACATCCTTCCGGTCTATTTCCAGCTGTATAATATTAGTATCGAAGACTTCTTTTACTGCGTTCTATCCTCTTGGTATCGAAGACTTCTTTTACTGCGTTCTATCCTCTTAGTATCGAAGACTTCTTTTACTGCGTTCTATCCTCTTAGAACACAGTTACATCAATTTTCGTCTCTACTTCTCTCATGACCTCGGCAACATCTGCGAAATTATTCAGATACACGCCCAGTCCTCGTAGCAAGACCTTTTATGTAAATCGAGCAAAGCAAAGGTCTCAGCCTAACTCCTACCGGACAGGTACTCATGAACCCAATCCATATCCAGATTGGCTCATCTGACCTGCGTCCCTTATTCCCCTCCAGTAGGGTAATATATTCTACCCATCAGTGGAGTTTCCCTCTTAATTCAAACCTAGAGATCCAATGTTGTTTCTTTTAATTCAAACCTAGAGATCTAGTGTTTTTTTTTTTTCTTTTTTTAACCATCCTTCTGTATGGCATTGAGTCAAAGACTTTCTGGTAGGTCATGTATAAAAAAATCCCTCCAATCTTCTCCTTTCTCTGGAGCGTTGCTCTCTTTCGTAGAGGCCTAGGAGGCGTGCAACACGCTGCCTCCTTTCTGTGAGTCTATCTTGTCTTTTACTGAATGTTTGTTTGTGTGTGTGTGTGTGTGTGTGTGTGTGTGTGTGTGTGTGTGTGTGTGTGTGTGAGATAAGGGTAACAGCAATCATAATAATTTCATTTGTATTATCACAACCGTCTCAAAGTCTTCAGCTCAGATTATTTTTGGTCATGTGGTACTAACGCTGTGCAATATCGAGCAAGATTGTTAAAAATATTCGGCAATTTTGAAAATCCTTCATAATACATTAGCCTCTATGTCTTTCACATGAAAATAATCACATACTTCAAATAGACAGAGATATCAAACACCCAAGTACCTACTGTAAATATGGGTGGTGTTGAAGTGACTACAAACGCAGGTGATGCTAAGCTCGAGTTGAACAAATTAAACCATCTGTATTTCAGGGCAAAGTAATGACAGATGTATTGTACCCAGCTCATTGATTATCCTTACGGATGGATCGCGGTGGAACTTAACATGACTACTATGACCCCAGTTATCGCGGTATGTTTGATAAGCGTGAATGCAAGACACATTTCTTCATGATTATGGCTGATGTGATGTGTATAGCCACCCCACAAAATATGGAGGAAATATCATACATGATAACCGTCTGAAGACATTATATACTACACGGAGTATACTTTGTTGTAAGTATATAAAGAAATACATATAGGGAAAACAGGGGTACATATACTTTGTTGGGTGTATATTCGAAGGCCGGTAGCGAGCCATGACAGGGAGTACGAGGATCAAGAGGGACGCTAGGAAGTCCAGACCAGCGTCAGAGACAACAGTAACTGGAGCGATACGGGAAGTGAATGTGTTATATCCCAGAGGGGGACAAACTTTTCTTCCTGTTCCCCTTATTTCCCCCTCCAACTTTTCCTCACTTCTCCCAATTACCTCCGCTCGATTTTCCTCTCCGCTCCTCCTTTCATCGCCTCATTCCATCACACCTCATTCATTTCGCTCTCATCCCCTCTCCCCTTTCCTGAAGTCTTCCAACCATCCCTTTCCCACACCTCACCCTTCTCCCATTTCCCCCTCTTCCTTCATTAACTTGGCGCCTTCCCTTCGCTCCCTGCACAATCATTCCCCTCCAAAGGACCATCTTCCTTCCTCCTTCTGCCATTGCCATTAACTTCTACCCCTGCCCCCTCCCTCTGGTCCTCCTCTCTCGACGACTTCGAGACTCGCAATTCAGTGTGTTCCTCCTCCCTTGCTGCCAAGGCAATGAAAAGTACACCTAACTTTTAATGAAAAACTAAGACTTGTCGACAGAAAAAACTTCTGAGAGGTCTCCTACCCCTACATACATATTCAGACCTACTGCTGTTACATGTCTAGGGGATGTGTGGTGGGGAAGGAGGGAAGGGCAGAGTGTGGTGAGGAAGGCAGGTTGTGTAGGAGAGAGGGGCAGGTTGTGTGAGGAGAGCAGGTCTTGTGGGTAAAGATGGTGTGGAGGGAGAAGACTGCATGTTGAGGTGTGTAATTGGCGTGGGGGAGGATCGATGTGTTGAAGAGTGCAGATTGTGTTGGGAGGGCAAGGTGTGTGGGAAGGGCTTGTTGAATAGAAATAGGATACATTGGAAGGAAGGAAGGTTGTGCAAAGAAGTGAAGTTTATGATGGGCGATGCTTGATGAGTGGGATAGGTAGGTTGTGTGGAGACCAATGTATGTTGAGTTGAGTGAGTAGACCACTATGTCTGGACTGAGGGTTGTGGGGAGGAGGGTATGTCCCGTGGGAAGGTAAGTATATATGAGGCCATCAGGTTATGTGGGAAGGGTAGGTATTTGGAGGACGGGGAGCATACTCAAGGGAATGTAAAGTGTATGGAAAGGGCAGGTAATGTGGACAGGGAAGTTTATGTGGAAAAGGAAGATTATACGGAAAGAGCAAGGTTTGTAAAGGAAAGTAAGTTCTATTTGAAGGGAATGCTGGGTGAGGAATGTAGGTTATGTAACCTCAGTGGACAGGGAAGTTTGTATTGGGAAAGGCAGTGTATATTCAGGGGTGCAGACTGTGTGGGGAGGGCTGGTTGTGTACGGAGAGCAGTTTATGCTGAGGGTTGCAAATTGTTTGAGGGAGATAGGTTCTATGGGGAGTTTACAGTACATAAGAAATACATAACATAATACCTGGCAATCTGCGACGAGGACACCATCTGGTAGAGAGTAACAGTAACTTAAACATATAATCTTTGTAGAAGGAGACACGACAGTAGAGCAGAAGGCTCCTCCCCACCCACCACTCTCCTAAGCATATCAGCCCACAAAGGGAAAAAGAAAAAGGAGAAAAAGGTGAAAAGGATTATTATGCAATTGGATACGTTTATGTAAATGATAAACGAGAAAGATATGATGGTGTGATTGTGGTCGCGGGATAGGCTGAAAAAAGAGGAATCTTTGCTTCTACTCGGGAAAGTAAGAAGGTGAAGCAATGCCATAGTATGTTACCATTCTTTAACAGATTCATGCAGTGATGATTAAAATATGGTTAACACCATTACAGCAATCATCCAGCTGTAATCTAAATGTAGAGATGATTCATTCAAGTGTTTGAATAGCTCATCTGCTGAAGGAACTTTTGTCTTCTACATCTCGTCTTAGTATCTCTGTCTACCGTAAAGAAATTATCGTGACTTAATGCCACCGAAATGTTCACGTGTGTAGAACGGGCAGAGTAGGCAGGTTGTGTGGTGATGGCAGGCTGCAAGGAATGGTCAGGTTGCGTGGGA
This sequence comes from Panulirus ornatus, assembly GCF_036320965.1. Lineage (NCBI taxonomy): Eukaryota > Metazoa > Arthropoda > Malacostraca > Decapoda > Palinuridae > Panulirus > Panulirus ornatus. Next base: position 77,255,725 of record NC_092227.1, on the reverse strand, counting down.
AGAGCAGATTGTTTAGCTGATGGCAACGTAGTGCAGGTCGTGGGAGAAGCGGGACAGGTTATATGGAGACAGCAGGTTGTGTAGGGAGGAGGGTGGTGATATGTGTGTAGAGAGGGATATGTATGCTGGGGGACTTGAGGATATATCGGGATTGCAGGTTGTGTGTGTGAGAGGACAATGCTGAATGGTAAGATAGGTTCTGTGGGAAGAGCAGGTTATGTGACCATGAGGGGATGTGTTAGAAGGACAGGATGTAAAAAGATAAATGAATGAATAAATCGATACCGGTCTATTGGATGTAGGCAGCCATTTGGCTGAAGATATCCAGTTGAGGTATCACAGATATTATGGAACTGGGAAGCCATTATTGCTAAGAGGTAACTAAAAATACAAGAGTTTAAGACTAGGATGAGCTGGATGTTTTCACACTTTGGATAAGCATATGGGTGAGGAGGTATGTATATCTAGATACACAGTGTGACAGATACACTGGGCGTTTATAGAGCCTGTGTTATGTTTTATATGAACAATATGTGATGAATAGTTACAATAATACAGTAGTTGACATATCACACAGACTAATTCACAGGAAAGTAGGCTTTTCACGAGCATAGCTGTGCACATGCTCATGGTTTAGTCATGAAGTTCACAGTGGTAAGTATAAGACAATATTTGCATTTGCCTGTATGAACTCTTAACTGGAACAAGTCGATTGAGGTGACGAACGGAGGTCCGTGGTGGAAGGGGGGGTTGAGAGAGAGAGAGAGAGAGAGAGAGAGAGAGAGAGAGAGAGAGAGAGAGAGAGAGAGAGAGAGAGAGAGAGTGTCAGCAGTTTATTGCCAGACTGCCGTGTGAGCTGACGGTGTTGGTCGGAGAGGGTGGACACGCTCAGCTGGGCTGGACGTAAGTAAGGCTTTGCGACACAAGCAAGAGTGCCGTGCCACATCTCTCTCTCTCTCTCTCTCTCTCTCTCTCTCTCTCTCTCTCTCTCTCTCTCTCTCTCTCTCTCTCTCTCCCCTAACGCTTTGATGTACGAAGGCTGGAGACGAGAATGTGGTCACTCAAGTTACCTAGAATGTCAGGCGTAATCTGCCAGCCAGGCCTCTGTTGTTATTATGACCTGCTGTGACCTGACCTGGTGGTGATCGCTCTTTCCTTCATCATCTCGGGGCCAGGAGGGTGACATTCGATAGCAAAAGGGTCGGCAGGTTGGAACACTTCCTTGGAACTTCAAAATGTTTCGAGGACTCAATTTCAGGTAGTTTGCGTCACCTTCTCTTGGTAATGAATGTTTCAATTGCTTTCCCATAATTGTTCCTGCGCTTACCTCCAGCATGAGAAGTAGTCAGTAAAGACGTAGGTCCAATCAATTGTGATCCATGTATCCAGCTGGGGAGAAGGGCAGAGGAGTTGAGGAGGGGCGTTGGAAAAAATTACACTGACCTTTCGTAGCTCGGGAGCGCCATAGAAAATACGTCTGTTCCCCCTCGAGTGTTTAAGTGTGTGTGTGTGTGTGTGTGTGTGTGTGTGTGTGTGTGAGGGGGGAGAGGTTGTATGGGAAAGACAGTCAGGTGAAGAGAGGAAATGATGTGGGAGGGTAGTGTATATCAAAGAGTAATGGGTATATAGGGAGAGCAGGTGTTGTGGGAAGTGCAGGCGTTGCAGGGATGACAGGTTGTGTGGGAAGGGCTGTGAATGTGGGATGCTCTGAGGAGGATAGATTGTGCCAGTAGGATGTATGTGCGTGTGTGTGTGTGTGTGTGTGTGTGTGTGTGTGTGTGTGTGTGTGGGAAGAACAATTTACGTAAGGACAGCAGGTTGTTTACGGCTGAAAATCATGTGGAGAGGACAGGTTGTGTGGGAAGAGCAACTTATACAGTGAGGGCTTCGAGAAGTGCTTATTTTGAGGAAGGGTAAAGATGGACGAATGTGACTGGATGTATCGATAGGGCAGGGATGTGTGGGAAGGGCATAGCGTGGGGGATGAGAGAGTATGGGGGGTGTTTAGGAAGGCTGTTTTCGTGGAGAGAGAAGGATGTGTCGAGAAAAATAATGTGTGTGGGAAAGGCAGGCTGTGTTGAGGAAGACATAGTGCGTGAGGAGGGCAGGATGTATTGGGGAGCGAACACACACACACACACACACACACACACACACACACACACACACACGCACATTTTTCAAACTTCACACCGAAATCTCTCACACACGCACAAGCTTCAGTTCCCTTCCGCTCTCTCTCTCTCTCTCTCTCTCTCTCTCTCTCTCTCTCTCTCTCTCTCTCTCTCTCTCTCTCTCTCTCTCTCAGGTGGCAGGGCAGCCATGGTACAGAGGAGGGTACATATCTGGTTCAAACCTGCATGGGCAACACAGGATGATCAGTGGGGGCTGCGCGCGCAGTCAGTGAGCCAACACTTCAGTGGTCGTCAGGTTACACCACTATGACTCAGGTGGCTGGGTTTTTTTCTTGTTTGTTTCCTCTCTTCCTCACACACACACACACACACACACACACACACACACACACACACGCGCGCGCGCGCTATTGGCAGGCTGTCCACAAACCTACAATCTCTCCATGTCACGCATCACACTTGACAACACGTCAACTCACACGGCTCATTCTTCGTAACTACATTTTCCTGTGGATTTTAGGTAACTTTACTTTAAGTAAAGTTACCTAAAACCACAGGAATAAAGATTTGAGACGAGCTCCCACAAGGGGACACCAGCAAGGATAGTACCGTTATTAAGAGAGGTGAATGTAAACACTGAGAGGTTAGATAGAGGTCATGATATTCCCTACCATGGAAGAGAGAAGAGCGATGGGTGACTTGATCACCACCTTCAAGATTTGGAACGATTTCAATGAGGCCGGTAGTGAACAACAATGCTTGAAAAAAAAAACCCCAGAAAGATGAAACAACCAGACACTACACCAAGAAAGCAACCAAGATATATGATAGAAAAAAACAAGAATGTAAAACAAGATTTTGTAGCATGAGATTAATGGATAAATGAAGTACGTAACGAATTTATCAATGCCAGTAACGTACTAAAAATGAATTCAGTCATAATAGCAGAGAAAAGTTCAAAAGATCCCACGAGTGCAGAAGTCCCACCCAATCCTGTACTAATACATAGTAACAAATATGGAATAATAAAAAGAATTGAACGCTATATCCTCATTTCCCACACACAAAAAGAAAAGTCTCTCATTCCCTCTCTCTCTCCCACCAGCTAGCCTTCTGCTCGAACTACCACTCTCATTAATGCTGTAATAACCTTCTCGCTTCCCCCTGTATCACTAAAAGACCTAGGGAGCGGAGCGCTACGGGCAGAGGTGCATTATTCTTCACTCTGTGCCTTCACAAAGACGTCATGTGAGTATTCAAGTGTTTTCAAAAGGCAGTTCTGAGAAGCTCCCCCACAGCCGAGGAGGTTGCATTTTACCCCTGTGTCTATATGCGGGAGGGAGATCCAACCCGTTATGTCCTTAAATAATACTCCCAGGGATTCAGACAACGTTGGCCGAAGGTTGAACGATTTCGGTCTATCTTTCTCTCCCTCAGAACCTCAAACGTTTTTTTTTCTTTTACTTTTTTTTGGCCCCAAACGGTTCGCTTTGGTTCTCGCTAAACCTTCCTGCGTGCTCTTGTTGTTCTTCTTCCTTCGTTGGTTCGAATGTCTTGGAATCGTTTCTTTATATCATCTTTGTATTTCGTCTCTTTCGTTTCCATCACTGTGCTTTGTATTCTCATTCGAATATCGTTCTCTCTCTCTCTCTCTCTCTCTCTCTCTCTCTCTCTCTCTCTCTCTCTCTCTCTCTCTCTCTCTCTCTCTCTTTCTCTCCTGCAGCTCTCGGGAAAGGTAGCCACGCACGTCCACCGTCCCGTTCAGGAACCATAGGTCATAAAGCGTTGTGATCCTGTGTGCACATGAGAGTAATGGCAGGAGGCAGGAGTGCATGACCAGTCGTGCAATTTAACTCTCTGTCTGTCCCAGGCAGGCAAAGTCTTTCCAAGTGCGGCGTTGCTACAGAGAGTTGAACCACTTGCACAAGACAAGGATATGGCAAGATTGCTTTATGATGGGGGGGGGGATATATATATATATATATATATATATATATATATATATATATATATATATATATATATATATATATATATATATATGATGGAAATATACAAGACTTATACAATATCCAGTGCAATATAAAACATACAGTGCAATATACAATATACAGTGCAACATACAATATACAGTGCACATACAATATACAGTGCAACATACAATATACAGTGCAACATGCAACATACAGTGCAATATACAATATACAGTGCAACATACAATACGCAGTGCAACATACAATATACAGTGCAACATACAACATACAGTGCAACATACAATATACAGTGCAACATACAATACACAGTGCAACATACAATATACAGTGCAACATACAACATACAGTGCAACATCCAATATACAGTGCAACATACTATATACAGTGCAACATACAATATACAGTGGAATATATAATATTCCTGACTTTCACCTTACCTGGAAAATGCTGCTGTCTCAGTGTGGAAGAGTTGGATTATAGCGCGCGCCATAGAAATAAGTAATGCCACTTGAAAAAATCAGTGTGTTGAACATACTGTAAGAGGGAGTGCGCAGCGGGGGCAAGACACGAAGGAGGACTTGCCGTGCGCAGCGGGGGCAAGACACGAAGGAGGACTTGACGTGCGCAGCGGGGGCAAGACACGGAGGAGGACTTGACGTGCGCAGCGGGGGCAAGACACGGAGGAGGACTTGACGTGCGCAGCGGGGGCAAGACACGAAGGAGGACTTGCCGTGCGCAGCGGGGGCAAGACACGGAGGAGGACTTGACGTGCGCAGCGGGGGCAAGACACGAAGGAGGACTTGACGATTGGTTTGAAATGTGTTAAGGAAGGTTACGACAAAGGATGTGGTATCGCACCTCTTTTGTTTAATGTATTCATAGCATAGATAACTCGCAAGGTACTGGAAGGTGGAGAGAGAGAGAGAGAGAGAGAGAGAGAGAGAGAGAGAGAGAGAGAGAGAGAGAGAGAGAGAGAGAGAGAGAGAGAGAGAGAGACCAGAGTTGAGTGACACCGGGTGACGCAAACGAGCAAGATTTAGATCTAGTAAATATGGCACAGGTGCCAGACACTTCCAAAACAGTTGCAGGACTTGTATGAGAATGAAAGAAGTCACACAACCTCTTGCCCTCACAGTTCAGTAAAGAAGTGGGTCCAGTTGCTGTTAAATGACACAAAGTAAACGAAATTCCCCGTCATGCGGGTGAGGAGTCAACATTAAGAGGATGTGAATCGGAGCGATCATGACATTTGATGGAAAATAAACAACACACAAGAAAAGGATATCAGGTGTAAGAATAGTCTAAGCATCATAAGAAAAGCCATATTGTGGAAGATGAGGGAAATATTAGGGAATAAAGATGAGGATACTCACTGGAATGATAACACTGACTGATATTGGTACACGGAACATGAACGCTAATGAACACGAAAGATAAGAATGAAATGATGTTCTTGGAGTAAATCTATTGAGGCATATCCTTAACATTAACTAGAATGACTTTGTATGAAATATAAAGATATTGGGAGGGGGTTGACAAATGGTTATATATAAAAGGACAATGATAAGGAAAACCTGATTAGCTTAGTTTGGGTATAGACGAAGAATGAAAAAGAAAGGCAGAAGATAAGGCATATCCGTCTCCTCCAAGAAACGTTTAATTGTAAGATCATCTCAAGCAATCCAACTGATGAACTTACGCGACGAGAGGACACGATGATCAATAAGTAGGAGATGGGAGGCCTGAAGTTTGACAAGATCATCGGAGAGTATGAACCAATAAACTTCAGTAGGTATGCCCAAACCCATCAGCCTAGGCACTCGATGAGGCCAATCTTATCCCAGATTCCCACGTTGACATACAAGCTCGCCAAACGCCATAACAACATTGCTTCACCCTATACTTCTTCATCACACCCGCTAAAGTCTATTGAAGAGTTCATCGATGTGAAAATAGCTTTGAGACCACACAAGCACCGCAGCCTATCTATACATTGTGAGACTTTTCACAGGTGTTCTAGTATAAAGGACATGTAATATCATTAAAAAATTCTTCTCGAACCAACGAATACCACTGTTGTGGAAGACGTTGGAGACACATACAACCGAAGCACCATTCCACACTCCTGATGATCGAAGCACCATTCCACAGTCCTGATGATCGAAGCACCATTCCATAGTCCTGATGATCGAAGCACCATTCCGCAGTCCTAATGATCGAAGCACCATTCCATAGTCCTGATGATCGAAGCACCATTCCACAGTCCTGATGATCGAAGCACCATTCCATAGTCCTGATGATCGAAGCACCATTCCACAGTCCTGATGATCGAAGCACCATTCCATAGTCCTGATGATCGAAGCACCATTCCACAGTCCTGATGATCGAAGCACCATTCCATAGTCCTGATGATCGAAGCACCATTCCACAGTACTGATGATAAGATGTGTTTGCAGGTGGATGGCGTAGTAAAAGAGTCCCTGGTTGGACAGCCTGTTCGCGCGGGCATTCATGTCCCTCATACCAAGCATGTTATTGGACCAGCACGGTATTAGACTCATCTTTTGCCGGTGCCGCTACGTCGATGATATATTCGTGCGCGCAGGTACTGAGGACAACAAAGAAAAGCATTAAAAAAAGAAAAGGAGGATGCAAGAAGTGTCAGGACTCTTGTTCACCGTCGGGATAAGTATTAACCAAAGGATCTCCTTCCTGAATATGTGTGTATGTATGTGTGTGTGTGTGTGTGTGTGTGTGTGTGTGTATGTGTGTGTGTATGTGTGTGTGTGTGTGTGTGTGTGTGTGTGTGTGTGTAAGTGTGCAATAACTGACGGAAAGAGATTCTTTATTGACGTCTGCAGCCCTGATCGAGCCCTGAACATACAAGAGGGTGAAAGGTGTTCACGGGACAGAGTGAAATGGAACGATGTGGTATACTGGGGTCGACGTGCTGTCAACGGACTGAACCACGGCATGTGAAACGTCCTGGGTAAACCATGGAAAAGTCTGTGTGGTCTAGATGTGGATAGGGGGCTGTGGTTTCAATGCATTACACATGACAGCTAGGTGATGAATGTGAGCTGATTCAGTCTCTCTTTGTCTGTTCCTGGCGCTACCTCACTGAGGCGAGAAACGGCGTTCAAGTGTGTGTGTGTGTATATATATATATATATATATATATCATGTTAAAGTGTGTCACATAAAAGTAGAAGCATAAAATACACTTCCAGTGCATACGAAGTAGAAGATATAGAGACCCAGCAAAAGAGGAAATTGGAAAAGATGATATTAGAAGGGTGTGAAAAGGATCGGCTCAGCGAGAGGGCCACATGGGAATGAAGTGACAAGTAAAAGTCTGAAAGAGGTTGTTAGGAGCGCCGGAAGGAGGGAGACGATGTGGGGGGGTTGCATGCAGTGTGCCTGCAGGAACTGGAAGGAAATTGGTCTCTCAATGTTTTGCCTGAATTGGAAGGAATGAAATGATGCGAACACACCATAAACGAAGTTTATTCTCGGGAAATGGCGAATATATATATATATATATATATATATATATATATATATATATATATATATATATATATATATTTTTTTTTTTTTTTTTTTTGCTTTGTCGCTGTCTCCCGCGTTTGCGAGGTAGCGCAAGGAAACAGACGAAAGAAATGGCCCAACCCACCCCCATACACATGTATATACATACGTCCACACACGCAAATATACATACCTACACAGCTTTCCATGGTTTACCCCAGACGCTTCACATGCCTTGATTCAATCCACTGACAGCACGTCAACCCCGGTATACCACATCGCTCCAATTCACTCTATTCCTTGCCCTCCTTTCACCCTCCTGCATGTTCAGGCCCCGATCACACAAAATCTTTTTCACTCCATCTTTCCACCTCCAATTTGGTCTCCCTCTTCTCCTCGTTCCCTCCACCTCCGACACATATATCCTCTTGGTCAATCTTTCCTCACTCATTCTCTCCATGTGACCGAACCATTTCAAAACACCCTCTTCTGCTCTCTCAACCACGCTCTTTTTATTTCCACACATCTCTCTTACCCTTACGTTACTTACTCGATCAAACCACCTCACACCACACATTGTCCTCAAACATCTCATTTCCAGCACATACATCCTCCTGCGCACAACTCTATCCATAGTCCACGCCTCGCAACCATACAACATTGTTGGAACCACTATTCCTTCAAACATACCCATTTTTGCTTTCCGAGATAATGTTCTCGACTTCCACACATTCTTCAAGGCTCCCAGAGTTTTCGCCCCCTCCCCCACCCTATGATCCACTTCCGCTTCCATGGTTCCATCCGCTGCCAGATCCACTCCCAGATATCTAAAACACTTCACTTCCTCCAGTTTTTCTCCATTCAAACTCACCTCCCAATTGACTTGACCCTCAACCCTACTGTACCTAATAACCTTGCTCTTATTCACATTTACTCTTAACTTTCTTATTCGCCATTTCCCGCGTTAGCGAGGTAGCGTAAGAACAGAGGACTGAGCCTTAGAGGGAATATCCTCACTTAGCCCCCTTCTCTGTTCCTTCTTTTGGAAAATCAAAAATGGGAAGGGAGGATTTCCAGCCCCCGCTCCCTCCCATTTTAGTCGCCTTCTACGACACGCAGGGAATACATGGGAAGTATTCTTTCTCCCCGATCTCCAGGGATGATATATATATATATATATATATATATATATATATATATATATATATATATATATATATATATATATTATATATATATTCCTGTCGATGTTTCGTAGGGGAATTATAGATGAAGAGTTTAAAAAGATATAAACAATGGAATCCGAGACACATCATCCCTGAGCTTTCATTGATTAATATCTCAATTTGGCAAAGAAATCATAAAGTTAACCCTAAACCTCTCCACGATACCAAGAATCTTTAGCTTTTCCATTAAGTGATGATTATACTTTAGTTCCCCACCTACTCAGGGCCTTTACTGTGAATGTAGCCTTCAGCATAACCTATACTATTAAGAACATCTTAAAAACCCACAAGAAAACTCTACGGGCTTTGTTTACAGAATACCTTGTAAAAGCTGTGGTGTATGTGTCGTACGGAGAGCAAGGAAACTCCACCTCACACACACTAACACACACACACAATTACAAACACACACACACAAACACAGACACACACACACGCACACACACACACGCACACACACACACACACACACACACACGCAGACACACACAAACACACACACAGACACACACACACACACACACACACACCTACACACACACACACATACAAACAAACAAACAAACACATTGTATATCTAAAGTTTAAAATGTGTGTGTGTGTGTGTGTGTGTGTGTGTGTGTGTGTGTGTGTGTGTGTGTGTGTGTGTGTATTTGTTTGCATATTGTATTTGTTTGTTTATGTGCGTGTATATATATTTGTATGTATATTTGTTTACGTTATTCAACTGAGGATGCATTTGTCTTGACGTGTGTATTCTTATACGTATAATAGAAATCTAAAATATTTAGGCCTTTGAATGGATAAGAATTCGGTTGGTTTAAGGTCATGAAGTGTAAGACTGGTGAATGGGAATCCCTATTTCATAAGCAGTATTGAAAATTTATCTGAATTCTTGAATAAGTATTAGGTGCTTAACACTGTGTCTTCCGTCTGAATTAATTCATGGGGATGAGAGAATTGGCCTTATGAAATATGATGTAAAATGGAAGAAGTAGAGATAAAAGAGATTCAGATTCCATTATGGTTTCATTTCCTTTAAGAAGTAATGGTCTTGGGTCCATTGGAAGACACTGGTAGAATCATCACTTCCCATAATCAAGAAAGTGTTTGGAATGCTTGAATAGGATTCCCTCCCTTTAGATGGTTGGAGCATAATTGTGACTGACTCAAGGTTAGTGTTGTAACATTTGAAATGACCAGATGTTGATGATGCAAGGCTGTAGCTGACTGTGGGAGGGCTGTTACTGACCAGTAGTTGGCTTGATAGAGACGTGGCTGTTACAGAAAGTGGAAGGGACTAAAGGTTTAAAGATAAAGAGCGAGAATAAGAGAAATTTCTGGTAAAAGAGGAAGACTAAAGGAGATCGAAGATCGTAGACGGAGATACGAAGAAGTGATGAGACCCCTTCATCAGATAGGATTAGAATCAAAGAAGTAGAAAGAGAAGACCTTTTTACAAGAGTCTTGATGCGCAGTATCACGGGTTTAATGGAAGGTAGAGCGCTGCATAATCCAAACATCATTATGGTTGTAATGAATTCCATTAATGAAGAGGTTCAATGAGCAGTGAACACCCTAAGGCCACGAGAAATCCCGAGTTAAAGTGAAAAGAGTATGAATTCACTGAAGGAAGCACTGCACACAGTAAACTCCTAAGACACAAAGAAGCAGAGGGTTATGTCAGATTACAAGACCAAGGAGAAAGAGAGAGAGAAAAAAAATGATAGAACGTGGTTCTTCTTCTTTCCACTTGCCTGGCGAGAAACCTGAGATGAGATTTATGGAATTCGACCTCAAAAATTTATGTCACGAATGATATACTGTAAAATTCACGTCCTCCGTGCATAACTCTGGCCGCCTTTTTTGTTCATTACCGCCGGGCTCAAGTTACCGAAATATTCAAGTTAGTTTGAGATGCAGACGCCACGGTAATTATAATATTTCTTCCAGGGACGTTCGTTCGCTCATTTTGCATTTTGCTCTAAAGGTCCTCCGCTCTGACGTTCATACGTTGATGACAAGTGCTCTTGTGTGTGTATAGCTTTATGGGGAACACAGTGGGTTACCCTTGGGCATGAGGACACAACCATCGGGGACCAGTGACGTGTTCTTCATAAGACAGACTCTCTTCATCCCAGAGAGATGTGCCGTCGTGCTCAAGAACCAAACCATTGTGCTCTACTGTCGTCAGCGAAGGGAACTAGCAGTCTCCTTTTCGTAGCGCTCATGGGTGTGTGTGAGACTTCGAATATATCATGACTTGTTAAGTTAGCAAAGGACTTACCCACCCTATATCAGCAAGCAGACCTATTATATGCAACATATGATTTCAGTTTCCAACAGGTTTCCTGGTGTGTTTAACACCGACCTGTCCTCGGTAAATGATGCACATGTTGAAAAATATTTGAGTTATGAGTCCACCAAAAATGTTCTCGAGAGGCGAGGATAAGAATTAACCCCAGATGATGACAGAGGAAGCCTCTAAACTGTGCATGAAAGAAGGCAACTCGGAAGCACGAAGAATCAGAGAACAAGAAAGCTGGTCGACGATCTCGTTAAAGAGGGAACGGTCGTGGGAAAGCTGGTCAACGATCTCGTTAAGGAGGGAACGATCGTGGGAAAGCTGGTCAACGATCTCGTTAAGGAGGGAACGATCGTGTGAAAGCTGGTCAACGATCTCGTTAAAGAGGGAACGGTCGTGGGAAAGCTGGTCAACGATCTCGTTAAAGAGGGAACGATCGTGTGAAAGCTGGTCAACGATCTCGTTAAAGAGGGAACGGTCGTGGGAAAGCTGGTCAACGATCTCGTTAAAGAGGGAACGATCGTGTGAAAGCTGGTCAACGATCTCGTTAAGTCACCACAGCTGACACCAGGTGGGAAAGATCAACGGTACAATAGTCACGTTACTGTTATCATAACGAAGAAAATTTTTCCTGCCTGTGATTCTAATTTTGATGGAGGTTTACAATAACATGTTACTTAAGCCCGTTCAAAATAGTTTTCTCTGTACTCCTACGTAGAGAGAGAGAGAGAGAGAGAGAGAGAGAGAGAGAGAGAGAGAGAGAGAGAGAGAGAGAGAGAGAGAGAGAGAGAGAGGTCTGACACTATGGTGATTTCTATACTTTGATAAAAAGTCATGATGTTGCCAACATATACGTAAGAAAGGTAAACGAAAGAGGCCTTTTTCTTCATCTGTTAGTGGCGCTCCCTCGCTAATACGAGAAAGGTGAACAAGTATGATATATATATATATATATATATATATATATATATATATATATATATATATATATATATATATATACCACTGCCGCTTGATATAGGTGATGGACCACGTATGAAATCCTCTGGCGGGAGCGTGGGAGGAGGGAGTGAGGGAGAGTAGGTAACAACATCTGACCAACTTGTATTCTCCATTGACTTTCATCATTTGAGATCGTTTCTATCAACCCCAACATGCATTAGTGTCGAGTTGTAGGACCACGTCGATAATTTCTCGAAAAAGAAAGTGAATTATCCAGTGTTCTTTCTAAGTAATGAAAGAATATAACTGCATTAGTAAGGACGCACCAGTATTTGATTACAGGGTTCTATAATGTGCCAAAGTATGTATGAGAAAGACAGACGAAAGTATGAAGAAGACTACTGCTTCATCTAGTCTTATATACATCGAGTCATCTGTACATTTATGTCATTTGTATTCATAAGTGAAACCCAGAAAGACAGTATGAATCTATACAGGATATAAAAGCCTGTGTCTTTCGAAAATCAAGGATGCGGAATCAAAGGCAAAAATGAAAAAAGGACACATAGGCATGCAAAGATGCTGTGTGATGGAGACAGACAGAAACAAATAAAAGACAGACAGAGACATAGCATACATACATACATACATACATACATACATACATACAGGGGAAAAAGGTGAAATGTCGATGGATAACACATGAACAAACTTTATGAAGGAAAGTTCACACGAAATATGTCTGCAATACCACTGACCAACCACCAGAGCAAAAGCTGGTCAGACGAAACATGAGGAACCTCACCTCACAACAATTCCCTCATCCTTTTGTGCAAGAGGAGGGAGGGGAGACACCCCCTTCCACCCCCACCACCCTCTCTTCTCTAACGGGAACAACCCGAAATCCTTTTTCCACTTCATCCCCCCTCCCCACATCTCTCCTGGACCAACCAACCTCACCCACCTAGCCACCACAGCCAAGCCTCGCCTCACCTCGCTGGACATCCACATCACTCCCAGCTCATCCACCTCCGACGCAGATGATGAGGGGACGCGGCGGTGAGGGATAAGAACAGATATATTGTCCTCGCCCGCTTCCTCCATCTTCTTACCCGGGGACGCCAGGCGGGTCCATCAATTTCTCGACAGACAGTGCTAAAGCGATCGTCCTCCTCGAACGACTGGGGATGCTGGGTGTATTAAGTCGAGATTCCTGCAGGCACGAGAGGGAGGATGGACCCCTACTGGACGGTTGGTCGCTGGAAAGGGGGCAACGGGTGGAAATGTCCTGATTATGATGGTCAGATGACTATGAGAAGCGAGATTCCTTCTTTTCCCATTTTCTTCTAATTCTCTTCTCTCTCTCTCTCTCTCTTGACATTTCTCTTTTCCCGTTTTCTTCTAATTCTCTTCTCTCTTGACATTTCTCAAGAAATTTTTTTCTCAGCTGTCTATCCATGTGTCAGTGTATCTGTATGTCTATCTACCTCGTTATTTTCTTCTCTTTATTCATCATTCCAACGATCTTATCCATCTATCTGTCCATCTGTCTCTTTATTTGCATATCTATCATCTATCCATCAACCTGTCTCTCTGTTCATTTAATCTTACTTCTATCTGTCATCTATGTATGTACGTATGTATGTGTCATCCATCTATCTGTCTATTTACCGATCTATCTACTCATCTATCTATATATCTAATCTACACACAGACGTTACTGCAAGTAGTGATGCCGCAAGTGAAAGATCACACCTTTGGCTACGTTTTATCATTGTCAGCGAATTAAGAGGAGTATTGTCCTCGTCGGAGAACTTCTCCTTAGAAAGGAATTCATCCTTTCCCTGCTACTGATTGCAGTGAAGTCTTGGAGTTGCAGGAAGAGCATGAAAGAAGTCTTGGGGTTATATGATTATATATCAGAACCTTGACACATATGTATATCATACCTGACAATCAAAATTACCTTCTAGGCTTAATCAGCTATTGACCTTTAACCAAACAGCTCAAGTTATAGAGAAATCTTGGCTCCACTCGACATGCTTATGTATATAGCCAGATCCCACAGACCTCTCCTTGGTTTACCCTGGACGCTTCACATGACCTGGTTCAGTCCATTTACAGCACGTCAACCTCATATACCACATCGTTTCGGTGCAATCTATCCCGTGCACGCCTTGCACCTTCCTGCATGTTCAAGGCCCTTTTCACTCCATCCATCCATCAATCCATTTCTACTTTGGTCTCCCAGTTCTCCTTGTTCCCTTCACTTCTGACTCATAATCCTCTTTGTCACTAATGTTCTCCATATGTCCCAACTATTTAAACACACCTTCTACTCTCTCAAGCACACTCTTTGATTACCACATCTCTCTTTCCCTTTCATTACTTACTCGATCAAACCATCTCACACCATACACTGTCCTCAAACATCTCATTTCCAACACATCCACCCTCCTCCGTACAACTCTATTTATAGCCTATGCCTCGCAGCCATACAATATTGTTGGAACTACTATTCCTTCAAACATACCCAATATTGCTCTCCGAGATAACGTTCTCTCTTTCTACACATTCTTCAGCTCTCCCAGAACCTTCGCCCCCTCCCTCATTCTTTGACTCACCTCCGCTTCCGTGATTCAATTCCCTGCCAAGTCCACTCCCACTTATCTAAAATACTTCACTTCCTCTAATTTTTCTTTATTCAATCTCACACCCAACTAACCTGTCCCTCAACCCTGTTGAACCTAATAATCTTGCTTTTATTTACATTTACCTTCAACTTTCTCCTTTCACACAGTCTTCGAAACTCAGGCACCAACTTCTGCAGTTTCTCCCACGAATCAGCCACCAGTGCTTATCATCAACGAACAACAACTGACTCACTTCCCTGGCCCTCTCATCCCCAACTGAGTGCATACTCGCCCTTCTCTCCAAATTTTTGTCTTTACCTCCCTCATCACCCCATCCATAAACAGTTTAATCAACCAACTTTATTTACTCTCAAATTTGCCAGAAGTCCCTCTTTTGCACGCCTGTCAATTAATATGTAATCTAATAATGCCCACTGACCATCTCGCCTACTCATGTATGTATATTTGTATAAGTCCACACAACGTCATCGGCATTAGTGTGTTTACTGACCTCTCCATCCATAGATCCTCATTGTACACAGGGCCTTTGTTTTCTTTCTCATCCTGTGACTCACTTCAATTTTTTTTCCTTCCTCTGCCATGTCTACTCCCAGGCACCAATCTAGTTCCTCCTCATTTTCCCCCTTCAAACTCACACTGAACACATCCAATCTCGCCCCTCTGGTACGCATCACTTCTCTTTTAATCACATTGATTCTCAACTTCTTCCTTTCACATGATATCCCATTATATATATATATATATATATATATATATATATATATATATATATATATATATATATATATATATATATATATATATATATATATATAATTTGTTAACATACACTTAGTAGGTAGGAAGTATCGAAGCATAAAGCTCTGTGATATGACTAATAGATTAGAATGAGATACGAACAATAGCAATCTTAAAATGAATCATTATACAGCATTATATAACACAGTATAAATCCTTAAAAGAAAACGAATCATTATATAGCATTATATAATCTCAGTATAAATCCTTAAAAGAAAACGAATCATTATACAGCATTATATAATCTCAGTATAAATCCTTAAAAAAAAAAAGGACACCCACCAAATATCTAAACATTAACTTCATCAAATCCGCGTATTGTATGTCACTGTTCATTCTGTCTTCAGAACTAAGTGACAGTGGGTGCTGTCTGAGAACCTCGAACTTGGAAAAGGTCACAAGATCATCCCACAATTGGAGTTCTTCGATCATAACAGAGTACTGGTGAGATATTGGGTGGCCTTCATCTGTCAGAAGGAAGACTCCAGCTGATACAACTGTTGAAGCATCATTTGTTTTCCCTCCAAATATTGGTGTGACCTAAGACGATATTCTTGTTTTGTGTACGTATACAGGAGCCTTGGGTCCTCACTGACGTCACTGTCGTCTGATTGTGGATCGCGTTCTTCATTTTCTTTGAGTTATACATATAAACATAAATGATCTAGAATATCATTGAAGTTACTGCAATTACTATTCATACACTTCCTCCATCATATCAAGAGTGTGGTAGCCATCACACGAAAGTCTTTACCATCCCAATTCTGCCCCCAACCATCACCAGTATTCCCTCTATATCCCACCTCAGCACTTACGATTCCATCATTCTTCCATCATCCCAACACAGCCTCCACTATTCTAACACTCTCCCAACCAATATTGGTCCTCAATGATCTTATCTCCCTACAACCATCCACAGATTGTTCCTACTAACATACTACCTCACCGTAAACCATTTTCCGTAATGACCTCCACCATCCCATCATTTCATCAGGGTCTTCACCCATAGCAGTAATACCACAACAACATTGCCCAAACCTCTCTCATCACTGCCTTAATACCTACCTACCTACCTACCACTGCCACTGTCAACCATACTAGTGCTCCACCACCACCAGCACCACCACTCCTAACGACTCTCCTACACCCGACACACCATCACTACCTCCATCATCCCATTCTTCCTCCACCACTCCACCATTGCAACCACCTAACCTAACCCTCCACTTCCCCGGCACTCCAATAGCACCTCGTACCACCACCGCCGCCGCCCGTGATGTCCTCGCAATTGCTGGAGATTGAGCCTCTTTGTTCCCTGTGATTGTTGGCATCGGGAAGTGGACGGGAATGTGATTGGAATCTTTAGTTGGTCTTGATTTGTTGGATGGTTTGTCGTTTGGTTCGTTAGCCGTGTTTGTTTGGCAAGAGGATAGCGCCTTTTCTTCACAGCAGCCCTCCCTCCTCCTCCTCCTGCTCTCAGAAGGTATCTCGGTTTTGCTATAAGTATCTAGTGAACTGCATCTATGGTTCTTACTGTAAAAGAAATTGTTATATGATCGGTCTCGACTTATCGAATCTATGTAAGTGAATGGTGGGGGGCCCTATTTCTTGAACATTCTCTACTATCGTTCAACCTTTTACACTTCTGTATGTTGTCCACATTGCAGTTTACCTCATTCAGTCACTATCTTTTATGTCATTTTTAACGAGTTTTTTTATTTTTTGCTTGATCTCATGGTATATCTTTTAGTTGTTTTTGCCCTACATCTTTCGAATGAGTTTTCATTATCTATATATCATCATTTTGGTTTAAAGACTCAAGTGTTGTGATCAAGTCACCCCACAATCTTTTCTCTTTCATAGTGAGCAAATTTAAGTCTTCTGTAATTCAGCCATTTTTATTTTCTTACTTGGCATCAACTTTGTTGCCTTCCTCTGGACCTTCTCTATTAGCTTTTTGTGCTTCTTTAGGTGTGGTGACCAAACTTAAGAAGCATGTTCTAGTTTTGACCTTTTACAGGATATGAAAAGCTTACGAAGGATTTCCATACACCTGAAGGCTGTTCTATTAAGTGCCAGTAAACATAGCATAGTCTTGTTTTGACCTTTTACAGGATATGAACAGCTTACGAAGGATTTCCATATACCTGAAGGCTGTTCTATTAAGTGCCAGTAAACATAGCATAGTCTTGTTTTGACCTTTTACAATATATGAACAGCTTACGAAGGATTTCCATATACCTGAAGGCTGTTCTATTAAGTGCCAGTAAACATAGCATAGTCTTGTTTTGACCTTTTACAGGATATGAACAGCTTACGAAGGATTTCTATACACCTGAAGGCTGTTCTATTACGTGCCAGTAAACAATGTGTCTCCTTAACTAGTCCTCTAAGGTGGGATTCGTGCGACAGGTCATGGGCGATGTCAGATCCCAAGTCCCGTACACCCAAAAAGATCCTGAAGCTTAGTATCTCTGTCTAGATACTCCTAGTACTGACTGAGGTGGCCAGGGTGGGAAGGCGTGGCGGTGGTGAGGGAAGGCACGGTAACTCAGCAGGAGAGGTCTTTGAGCTGTGGTGAGGAACTTCTATAATCCTTTTTTACTGATATTATACTATAGCCTCGGGTTATTCTGTCTTTGCAGCTCTCGAAAAAAAAACAAAAGACTGTAGACTGTCTACGTCATGAAGCTAGTTTATGAATTTTAACATTGTGATCAGGTCACCCTTACTCCTCTGTCTTCCCTAGTGGACAACTTAAGCTTGGGCCTTAGCCTTCCCCAGTACCCCAGCCCTCTGAGATTTTAGTATCACCTTTGTTGTTACTGTCCTACTGACCTTCTTCGATAGTTTAGAGAGAGAGAGAGAGAGAGAGAGAGAGAGAGAGAGAGAGAGAGAGAGAGAGAGAGAGAGAGAGAGAGAGAGTGTATGCACCGTTTCCTGCTTTAGCGAAGTAGCGGCAGGAACAGACGTAACCCAGCGTGAGTCGTCAGAATATCCATCCTCGCTTTGCGCTTCTCTCTAGTCCTTCCTCTGGAGAGTAACAATACAAGGAGAGGAGGGTTTCCAACCCCTGTTTGTCGACTGTACGAAACACTAGAGATAACTGGATGGTCTCCTTTTCCCCCCATCCCCAGGGAAATATATATATAAAAGAAAGTATGATTTAGAATAAAGCATCGTTTCAGTTACGTGTTGTCATGTGTTTGTGAAGTCTAGCTGGCCAACCCACCTGTCTATAAAGCAGAGAAGGAAAGACAGCGACCTGGGCCCAGGGAAGGGTAATATGAAAGCCACAGCAGTGCTCGTGGCTTAATGTTCTCGTCCCTACTAGTCCTCCCGACACAACCTACCCCAGTCGGCTCCTACCTACCTCCCACCTACGACTTAAGAAAAAGAAAACGAGCGTTTCCTGCACGGCACTTTAGGCTACTGTGCTGCACTGACCTTTTTATCATACCACTTGGGAAGCAATCAATGCAGCTACTGTGGACTTGTTCACGGTTGCCAAGTGTGTTGCTGACCATTTCCTTATACCACTTGGGAAGCAATTAATGTAGTTGCTCTGGACTTGTTTTGAGTGTGGTGCTGACCACTTTCTTTATACCACTTGGGAAGCAATTAATGCAGTTGCTCTGGACTTTTTTGAGTGGGGTGCTGGCCACTTTCTTATATCACTTGGGAAGCAATTAATGCAGTTGCTCTGGACTTGTTTTAAGTGTGGTGCTGGCCACTTTCTTATACCACTTGGGAAGCAATTAATGCAGTTGCTCTGGACTTGTTTTGAGTGTGGTGAATCGTAGAACTGAACGCTGGCGTAGTGTACGAGTATACGAGTGATTACGACGCACGGTATAACCAACCACTGTACATATGTAGCTCTTTTGGTGGGAGAGGAGAGCCTCTCCCACGACGGCTGCTCCCACGGCGAGGAGCTCATCTGAAACGTAATTTGGACCGGACGGAAGAGAGGCGAGTGTACTCTACATAACAGGTTTTCTGCTCTCTCTCTAGGCAACAGTGGTAAGTACCCATCTTGAATCCCCCCTCTCTTTACGTATGGCAACAATGGCTGCCACACGCCACTCTCTCTCTCTCTCTCTCTCTCTCTCTCTCTCTCTCTCTCTCTCTCTCTCTCTCTCTCTCTCCCTCTCTCTCTCGGTGTCCCGCCACATTTTTTGTGCGGGATAATATCGTTGTTATGAGGGGTTATTGTGGAGAGTCCATGAATGATTAAATTCTGTTCTTGTTCTTCATTTACTCTCAAGGTTTAACAGTTCAGTGACTAGTGGGTATATGTTAAGTGGGGACATAGGTTGTTGTAGGAACCTGACGCGCCACTGAGACAAAATGTGACAACAAGAACGAGAAAGCAAAGTAAATACCTACTTAACGAAGATAGATTTAGCAGATCATTAAAGAAAGATGTGTGGGTTACTTAACGAAGGTGGAATTAAGCAGATCATTGAACAAAGAAAGATGTGCGGATTACTTAACGTAGATAGAATTAAGCAGATCATTAAATAAAGAAGGATGTCCAGGTTACTTAACGAAGATAGATGAGGGATATCATAAAGATGTACGGATTACTTAACGTAGATAGAATTAAGCAGATCATTGAACAAAGAAAGATGTGCGGATTACTTGATGTAGATAGAATTAAGCAGATCATTAAACAAAGAAAGATGTGCGGATTACTTGATGTAGATAGAATTAAGCAGATCATTAAACAAAGAAAGATGTGCGGATTACTTAACGAAGATAGAATTAAGCAGATCATTGAACAAAGAAAGATGTGCGGATTACTTAACGTAGATAGAAATAAGCAGATTATTGAACAAAGAAAGATGTGCGGATTACTTAACGAAGATAGAATTAAGCAGATCATTGAACAAAGAAAGATGTGCGGATTACTTAACGAAGATAGAATTAAGCAGATCATTGAACAAAGAAAGATGTGCGGATTACTTAACGTAGATAGAAATAAGCAGATCATTGAACAAAGAAAGATGTACGGATTACTTGATATAGATAGAATTAACCAGATCATTGAACAAAGAAAGATGTGCTGGTTACTTAACGAAGATAGAATTAAGCAGATCATTAAATAAAGAAAGATGTCCAGGTTACTTAACGAAGATAGATAGGGATATCATAAAGATGTGTGGATTACTTAACGAAAATAGAATCAAGCAGATCCTTGAACAAAAAAAGAAAAAGATGTGCTGGTTACTTAACGAAGAGAGAATTTAGCAGATCATTTAACAAATCATTTGCAGTTTTCTTAAGAACATTGATGAGCTTAGGATGTTCAAAGTGTGAAAAAAAAAAGAAAAACGC
Organism: Panulirus ornatus; assembly: GCF_036320965.1. NCBI lineage: Eukaryota > Metazoa > Arthropoda > Malacostraca > Decapoda > Palinuridae > Panulirus > Panulirus ornatus. Next base: position 77,234,800 of record NC_092227.1, on the reverse strand, counting down.
AAAGACTCAACGAAATTCTCTTATTTCATGAACTGCTATTAGACAGGTTGTTATTGACGAACCCCTACACGTGTGGAATCTACCTCAACGTAGCAAAACTTGAGAGTAAACATTTACGAACTCTTGAATCTGATTCTTTTGTCTGTACTTCATTTCAGCAACACACCACGAGAAGTTTAGAGCAGAAAATCTGCATTGGCTCGGCTGAGCTACCATTTGCAAGTTTCTTCCTCCCAGCTTTTGCCCTAAGAGTTTTCCAGCTTTCTTTCACACACACAAAAAGAAATCTTAGTTTTTTTTCATAAATGTTGTTGTGTATTTATACCATCATTTTCTTACCTTTATACTTCTTAATCTAGTGGCGGCCTCGTTGGTGGCTAACGCTAGATACAGTGCGGTAATTATACCTTCCTTTTTTTTTACTCTTGATATCCTAATTTTGTTCCTCTGGTAATAGTTAGAACACACGGAAATAAGAGCGAGTAATGATTATCCAGCGAACACACACCCCCCACCCAGCCGGTGTTAGGCTGGCGAACAAAATTGCTGGCGTCGTGTTGCAGGGGAATGCTTTGGTGGTGGCTGGTGGTCATGAGACCTCGTGTGTGTGTGTGTATATGCTTGCTCAAGTTAATCTTAGGGAAGTCTCAATGAAATGTTGGATAAGATCTTGCAGTTAGTCATCGTGAGTAACGTCTGCTCTTTAATGGTGGGTAGATTTGTCTTTTTCTCTTGGCATCTTCAACAGGAACACTCCAGCTTCCTTAAGAGCCACAGTGCGTCTCGTACACTTTACGATCAACGTTGTAGACGATCTTACTCGTCTCTGTGTGGGTCTAACGCAACGTGTTTTCTTTCTTTATCTATTTATGAGAGAGAGAGAGAGAGAGAGAGAGAGAGAGAGAGAGAGAGAGAGAGAGAGAGAGAGAGAGAGAGAGAGAATAAACACTATGCTCAAAACACCAACACCACACACACACACACACAACCTTGGAAAAATGTAAGAAGGTTAGCGTAGGTCTGCGAGGGATCGCATTCCTCTCTCTCTTGCGGGAAAAACCTAAATCTTTTCAAGCGACGCACAAATTACACATTCCCGAACTCTTCAGGTCGCTCCCAACTTCCCGCCGCCGCCTATAGACGTGCCTGGGTTAACATTATATCGAAGGCTACTGACAGCTTGGACTTGATCACAATACCGCTAACCCTAGCGATGGTTATAAGCAGATGATGCCGTCGGGGGCGTCACAGTCAGCGGACCAGAATCATGTCAGTCAAGGTCATGCGTTGCAAGCGGGAGCCACAGTCAGTTGACGTCAGGAAGTGTGGGTGTGGATGCTGAGGAGGAAGGGGGTATGCTGTGTGTACAACAGCCCTCGTGAGTTCGAAGTCAGCATCATCAGAGGGGTTAAGGACTGTGAGAGAAGAGTGCTCAAACGGAGGTGGGAATATTCGCCATTACCAGATGGTAGTGGTCATTCCCTGAAGAAGTCTTGTTCATGCCGTATTGAGTTATAAAAGATGTGTTGGGAGTAACAGCTTCAATGCAGTTTTTGAATATTCGAAAGACACCAATCGTCCTTTGCATTTCTTTTCCTTTTTTTCATTTTTTCGGTTCGGAACGTCTGCATGTCGTTCTACTATTACGACACAAATATGTCAGTTTGTGACATCTATTTTCGCAAATTTTCTCGAAAGGACCCAGTGATCTGTTACATTTTGATTTCTTTTTGTGCTCTTTCAAACTCATTCGTTTGAATCAGCACATGCCCGCTTGGGGTCGTGCTTTCACGAAATCAAATCATGGGAGCGGCAGTTGACTCACAGCCAATCCCAGGTGTTCATCCTCCCCTCATGGCTGGTTATTTGATGGGAAAAATGATGATATGGCAAGGGTTTATGGTGAGAAGGTCACAATAAGCAAGAACCATCATAGTGAGCATCTCAGCCATATACACAATAAACTTGGTGTCATACACACCATCAAAAAATAAATGAACTTGAAATGATTATAGCAGATATTGGAGAAATGATAAAGGGATTAGAGAAATATGGATGAATATCATTGTGGACAGTATGTCCATGTTGAGGTGATGGATGGGTTGGTCAGCAATATATCTGGTAATGTTGTGAAGGCACAAGGTAGATCTCTTAGGAAAAATGGATAGATTCAGTGAATGTGTTGAATTAGAGGAGTTTGAGATATTCAGTTGAAGACGCCAGTGACATGATTAAAGACAGAATAGTGTGGAAGCATTTCGTGTATAGAAGTTTTAGGTCTCACTTAAAGAATCAAGAACTGCTGTTAAAAGTGCATAAGTATGAAGAACTTGATAAGTAAGAAATTCATATATCACTTAAACACATTGAATATGTGTTGAGTATATGTATGAATTATTTCAAAGGCCTTGTGTACCTAGATCACTCCAAATGATATTGCTAATAAATGTAATGATACCAGATACATCGAGACAGACAGACAAACAGACAGACTGACGTAAATGGACACATCACCGATATCAACCCGATTCATGTAATATGGAGAAACGATACTTGTGGAAACATTACGTTCAAGCATTCCACTACCTCGTCACCATCCATGCTTTAACATCAGCTTCAGTCATCTGTGGTGGACCTGAACCTTTGGCGTATTCTTGCTATACGGGAATTAGTGACTGACTGCTGGCCTAACCTAACCACTAGTCACCAATGACGTCTTCAACGTTCACCCTACCCAGGCCTTACCGTCCACAAACTGTAATCATTGACGGAAGAACAGACGGAATGCATTCAGAGCGCATTTTTCATCCGTCTTGATTGCATTCGACGGTATCAGGTGGTCACGAAGAAAACGGGAGTTGTACGCATTCTTGTCTCCACTTTCAGACGTGATACACATGTGTGTGATAAGACCCACGAGACGCATTTACAGACACTATTTTGAGTCAAATCTGATTTCCTCAGGTTGCATCGCTTGTCGAAGCATGGTTCTGTGAGTCGCAGTTTAATTTTGCCTTTCCCAAGGACTTAGATGCGTCGTTTGATAAAGGTTTCCTGTCAGTGTCCCTTTGAGATTGGCATCTCAAGATACTAAATTCTTTGATGCATTTTGTTAGTGGGTGTTTAAGTGCGATTTCCAATTTAGCATGCGATCCACACGACCCGAGTCTGGAATTCAATGAAACCCTTAAAAAAATTGTATCAGGTTTCATACATAATGAAGTGTTGTCTTCTTAATTCATGACGACGAGTGATGCTTTTTTTGTAGACAGGTTCAAAGACGCATTAAGCTTCCCCGGGAAATATTCTGCATTTAACACAACTGTCGACCAAGACTATACCTGCAAGATTTAAGGGGTTGGTATTTGATGGAGGGATATCGCTCTTCATGATCGCAAAGAATGTAGGACGCAGTACACTTTCTTGCGGCAACCCATTCTCTTTGAGAGAATATGACCGAGGATACGATTGGTACCGAATCCCGTTATGAAGGAGGTATTGTCATATTTTGTTGAATAACGCTTTTGAAAAGAATATGGACATTCTCTCCTTCACTCTTCACCATAAAACATCAGAGACTGTCCCTTTCGTCAGCTCATGTTGCTCTTTTATATAAGACTAAGATGAAATGAAAGTCAATCCAATACTTTTCAAGTATTTTGCTTATAACTAAAAAAAAATAAGCTGTGGTAAACCTTTCTTTCTTTCTTTCTTCTTCTCTTCCAGGAGAGCTATCGAAGAAAAGCTCTCGGCCTCCAACGAATATCGCCTTACATAAAGCATTCATGTAACTGAGCGAAGAACTTTGCTAAGTCATCCCTCCTTGTGAGTGAGCACTGGCTAAGCTTTGTAGTCTCGGACTTTCCTCAGCTTTGTCAGCTTAAGCTTTTCATTCTCGTTAATCTTTGTACAGTACGACGCTTGCTGGTTCAGACCTAAGAATATAACCTGCTGTTTTGGGGGCAAACAGGAAGTAATAGTTCAGGAAGAATTTCAGTGCTCGGGGTCAAGATTAGGAGAGACAAGACTAAATGTCTTTTTTTCTCGTACTTTTTTTCTTGTGTGTATTTGAGATTATCGTTGCCGACAGGGTACGGGCAAAGGCATTTCCTAGTCGTGGCCATCTCGGGGTGGAAGGTAAAATAGTGAATATGAGAGAAAGTGATATAAACTAAGAAGAATTTCAGTTCCTGGAATGTGTGTTGATGCTGATTTTCAAAAGGGAGAAAGGCTACAGAAGGAGATAAGAGAGGAAAGTGAAATCAACTATTTCTTTGTTCAGAGGAAGCGGGAAATGTCATGCGGCACATATTAAGTTTCCCATTCACTGCAGATATATATGCTTTGTAAGACTGTGGTTACTACTGGGACGCTAATCCCCTCAATGCTCCCAGAACCTTCACCCCCTGACCCACCCTATGATTCACTTCCGCTTACATGGTTCCATTCGCTGCCATGTCCACTCTCAGGTATCTGTAACACTTCACTTCCTCCAGTTTGTCTCCATTCAAACTAACACCCCAGCTACCCAGTTTCTTTGCAATGGTTAAACTTAAGACCTTGTATTTACTTGCAATTACTCTTACCATTCTTCTTTCACACACTCTTCCAAGCTCAGACACCAACTTATGCAGCTTCTCATTCGAATTTGTCACCAGTACCGTGTCATCAGAAAACAATTGACTCATTTCCTAGGCCCCTTCCCTCAACCTTTTACTGAGTGTATACTTGCTCCTCTCTCCAACAACCGTGCATTTCCCATACCAACTCATCCATAAACGATTTAAACACTCATGGTGACATCACACGCCTCCATTGTAGACTCACTTTCACCTGAAACAACTCACTCTCCTGTCTACCTATTCGCACACACCCCTTACTCCCCTGATAAAAAAACTCCTCACTGCTTTCAAAAGCTTTCCTTCCACACCATACATTTGTAAGACCTATCAATCCTATCATATGGTTTTTCCAGATTCATAAAAACCACGTACCGATCCTTCTGTTTTTCTGAGTATTTTTCACGCACAATCTTTAAAGCAAAAAGCTGATTCACACAACCTTTATTACTCCTGAAACCGCATTCTACCTCCCCAGTGTGATGTTCTGTGCATGCCACCACCCTCTCAGTCTCCATTCTTCCATTCATCTTTCCAGACACACTCGACAAACCTCTGTCATTGGAATATTCTCTTTCGTTCCCCTTGCATCTCTACAAAGACACTATACACGTATTCCACTAATCTTCAGACACTTTACCATGATTCATACATACAATGAAAATCCTAACTAATCAATTAACAATGAAGTCATCCCCTTTCTTAAGAAATTCAATTGCAGTTCCATCACTCCAGCCGCCTCGCCACATTTCATCCCACGCAAGGCTTTCACCATCTCTCCTCTTTTCACCAAACCACTTTCTATGACTCTCTCACTTCACGTACCTCCCAGATCCAAACACTTTACATTTGCCAACCTATGACATCAAACGCATTCATCAATCCTTTATAATACTCACTCCATCTCCTTCTCACATCATCTCTGCCTTTTCTTTGCCCTTTCATTGTATAGTCACCCTATATCCTAACCTTAGGAAATTAGTTAAGCCACAGGACCCTCATTCACACATCAGGCACAAGGAAGTTTCAGAGATCAGAAGGTTGACCTAGTATGGTCATACTTCTGTGATCTAAAGCATCTCAGATGTTTTGGAATGAATGGAACGAAAGAACAAGTTGAAACTCTCTTTCTTGTTTCTTGCTAGGATCATTTTCGTGAATCTATGTCGAGATGCAAATGGTTTAGGACAGCTGAAGTCTTTCTTTACGCATCAGCTATCAAGGCAAAATATAAATGAAAAGATAAAGTTAGTTAAAATGATATGACGAGATGAAAGTCTCCCAGCGATCCCCATCTCTCTCTCTCTCTCTCTCTCTCTCTCTCTCTCTCTCTCTCTCTCTCTCTCTCTCTCTCTCTTTCTATGTCACATTCACAAATTGAACCTCTGCTTTTACAGGAATTCCCTCTCGCTCCTCGGGATTGGAGGGTACGTCATTAGAGTGGAATTCCTTCTACATCATTAAGTCCTTTAACCCACACGCTCCTCTGGTTTTCACAAGAAGGTCCACCTAACCCCCCCCCCCCCAACATTTGCCAGCTTCGCGTTCATCACCTGCAGTACATCCATGAATACCTCTGGCGTTTTCTCGAGGACAGAGGGACGGACGTCAGGGGCATAGGGAACGAACGCGTTCCAGATGAAGGGGAAGAAGACGAAGAGTCTGACATGATGATGGTGACAGAGAGGACGCAAACTGACTAAGTACGATGTAATATTCTACCATTTCGTAGTGTTCAACACAGTGTGGAAAAGTAACATGTAACAGTTAATATTGGTTGTGATTTGTGTCTCGTTTTTAATCCTCACGTGATTTTTCATTAGTTAATGGACTAATCAAGAAATTACAGACTACCTCAGAGGAAGGTGCAAGACGGAACTACAGGGCCATCCTAATTAAAACTGCGCTACGGAGATGGTTCATTATAAAATGAAAAGAAAAAAGATTATTGTCTTTCGTCTTGGTAGTCTCTTATGGATCAATATCATCGAAGTCCACTGGCTAGTTATTAGTGATCCCAAGTGATGAAAGAAGTTTGTCTCAAGTGGCATGAAAAGGGAAAGCTATTTCCAGATATAGAGTCAGTGACAGCTTATGACAACCAAACCTAAGTAGCGAGGTAAATCATTGTCTTGGAGACAGTCATTTGTAGAATGAGACTACCTGATTCTTTTCATCCTCACAAATGTAGGATTTCTCAAATACGTGGAGAGATACGTCGTTATCGTGCTAGTTCCAGACAAGATACATTACGCCATGATTTATTGTTATTGAGACAGAACGTAGTCTTTATTGGTAAACACACACACACACACACACACACACACACACACACACACACACACACACAGACACACACGTATATAAAGGCAAAGATTCACATATTCATCGACAGGAATTCACATACAATCAGAAACAAAGGCTGTCTCTCTCTCTCTCTCTCTCTCTCTCTCTCTCTCTCTCTCTCTCTCTCTCTCTCTCTCTCTCTCTCTCTCACACACACACACACACACACACACACACACACACACGCACACACACAGACACACACACACACACACACACACACACACACACACACACATACACACACACACACACACACATTCCTCTCTTACACATATTGACACAAAGCACTGCAGTTGTTGTCAAGTTCCCCTCTTCCCTAATCCAGTTTTTCTTTTGCTTCTGCTTCATGTGAATGCGAGTTACTGGCATCCGGTTTACAAACACGCACACTTCCTCTCTCGTGCATAACATGTCACTTGACTATTCTTAACTGTAAATTTTCCTGTGTTAAACACGCCTCAGCCCTGCTCAAGAGCTAGGTTTCGTCGTAGCCGCTTGCAGGTACCAGTAGGTAAGTACGGTACTAGTCGGTGGGTGCTCTCTCTCTCTCTCTCTCTCTCTCTCTCTCTCTCTCTCTTCTACGTTTTCCCCTTCATCTCTGTCTCTTTCTCTCTCTTCCTTCTTCTATTTTTCTTCTTCTGTCATCTTTTTTTTCCTCATTCTTGTTTATACTGTTTCTTTGACCTTATTTCTTCCCTTTTCTTCCTCTTCTTCCTTCTTCTACCATCAATTTTCAAATTTCATATTTCGTCTTTATTTCCTTTTTTTTTTCTCTCTCTCTCTTTTTCCTTTGATTTTCTCTCCCGCTTTCCCTTTTTTTCTCTCTTTCTCTTTTCTCCCACTTTTCTAAGGCTTCACCTTTTTCTTTCTCCTTTTTTACTCTCTCTCTCTCTCTCTCTCTCTCTCTCTCTCTCTCTCTCTCTCTCTCTCTCTCTCTTTCTCATGCATAAGCACACACATATCGTATTTAATAATGGCCCATGGGAAAGCACAAAGGGTCAACTTTAATTATATCCAACATTGTTGATATGTGATCTGCAGTTATAGTTGACAGAGCCAACAGCTGATATTGCAAGTGACTAGCCTCTCTTTTTTTTTGATAGAGCCAACAGCTGTTATTGAGTGTGAGCAGCCTCTATTTTTGATAGAGCCAACAGCTAGTTTTAAGAGTGAATAGCCTCTTTCCAACAGAGCCACAGCTAAGATTAAAATTTACAAGCCTCTCTCTCTCTCTTTGATAGAGCCAAAGCTGAGATTAAAATTTACAGGCCACTCTCTCTCTCTTTGATAGAGCCACAGATATTACTGAAAATGACTTGCTTTTTCTCTCTTCTCGACAGAGCCACAGCTAATGTTGGATGTGAGCAGCCTCTTTTTAACAAGGTTACTGAGAACAGTGAAAGTAACAGGTCTGTTTCTGACAGAGCTACGATATATATTGAAAGTGAGCAGCCTTTTTTGTTGTTGACAAAGCCGCAGGTAATATTGAAAGTGACGAACCCATCTTTTTTTGAAAGTGCCAGAGCCAGTATTGAAAGTGATCAAATATTTCACAGCCAGTATTGAAAGTGATCAGTCACTTTTGTTGACGAGTCACTGAAAGTGACTCGTCTTTCTCTCAGACTAAGCTGCTGTAGTCGCTCATAATCACTTTTTTCGTGCAGCAAACAACTTCCAACTTCAGCGTTCATCCTTTGATAACTGTTACCAATAATCAGCGCAACATCTCTTGATGAGAAATCAACTGATGATTGAAGTACCTCAAGGTATGCAAACTGTCTCTGTGCTGAGGCCACAGTTTACTGACTGGAGTTATTGACTGGGGTCTACCCAGTGTCTTATTTTGACGAGGGTACAGTTGCTGACTGGCCACAGGATCCACACAGTGTATCCGTGTTGATGAGTATACAGCCACTGGCTGGTGTACCGCAAGGCACGCACATAGTCTCTCTGCTGATGAGGCTCCAGTTACTGACTGGTGTACCACAAGGGACGCACAGTATCTCCCTAACGACAGTTATTGACTGGGGTACCACAAGGTCTGTTGACGAGGCCATATTTACTGACAGGTACGTATAGGTGTCTCTGTTGACGAGGCCACAATTTCTCATTGGATTACCACAGGGTACAAAATTCTTTCCCTCAGCGCTCGCTCTGAGAGTCGATGTTCATGGTATAGATGGTAATAGTTGTAAGACCACAATCTATTTTTGTTATAAGTGTCTTGAATAAAAGTCCTGTAGTAAATGTTTACAAAGCATCTCACTTGTAATCTGACGCAGACATTGGCTACAGTGATTTGAGCTGGGAACATTGACTTAAGATCTGCTCTCAGTGCAGTACAGTGAAAGACGGTCACTGGCGTTGTAACCTTTACCACTTATACTTCGAACAACGCTGAGAGATGCTCCAGGCACCCTGTGGCCCTCAGCACTGCACCGTTCGCAGTACCAGAGCAATGTTAACTGTACCATCACCTTAGCTCAAAGTGCCTCAATTGCTGTTCACGGAGACAAACTCATTATAGTCATTGCTGCAATCAGTGATGATTATCACAGTAATTTTGTGCACTATCACGATCAATTTTCTTTTATCATATCAACAGTTTAATATGGCAATGAGTATTAACAGTGCTTCTATGATTTTTTTTTTTGAATACTTCTACTTTCCCCTTTGCATTGCCACTCATTTTCTATCTTTCTATAGCTGTGATGTTGTTTTAAAGTGGCGAAGCCATTGTTCACAGAATCATTATTGTTATATGACTGTGCCAACGTAATCATTGATCAGAATACCAACGTCACATTGTTCACAGTGCCATAATTACCTGAAAGAAATATTTTCACACACACACACACACACACACACACACACACACACACACACACACACACACACACAATTCTTTGCGCCATAGTTCATTCACAAGAGTAATATCATAACTCCGCCTACCACCGAGGGTGCAGGACATAACCCACAGGGTTGTAACAACTCTTCTTTCAGTTGTCGGTTGTCTTGTAGTCTTGCAATCACACAGTGACACGACTGGTGTTGTTGCTAACGCCAGCAGTTCTTCATACTACCACGGAGAGAGAGACACGAGACCCCCAGAGGCAGGTTCTCGCTAGAGAGCCACATGAATGAATCATTGATTCCCCTGCCCAACTCGCTGATCCCTGCGATTATACAACCCTGATATGGGACGACATAAGGTACGTACGAACTGGTTATCAGTTATCTTTTTTTTCCTGTCCGTATTTACAGAATGATTATCAACATGTGTATTTTCTTGTTTGTTTTTCAGGTGTATATATATATATATATATATATATATATATATATATATATATATATATATATATATATATATATATATATATATATATATATATACACACACACACACACACACACACACACACACACACACACTTAATCGCCGTCTCCCGCATTAGCGAGGTAGCGCAAGGAAACAGACGAGGAATGGCCCAACCCACCCACATACACACGTACATGTATGAACAAAGTGCATAGGAACGCGCACCTTCATAGACAATACTAACCTCCAACAGCCATGATCGAATCCGGGACCTCTGTGTAACAGGCGGGAGCGCTACCGCTAGGCTATGGACCTGGCTAATAGGAAATAACTATTCGAATGCTATATACTCGAACACCCTTCGTCTCACTTTAGTGAGCAACGGGGTCTACACCGGTCATTTCCCAACAGGCGCACATAGCTATGTGAAATCGCAATTTAGTAGTTCATGAAATTATATCTAACACGTAATTTTTCTACACATGTGGTACAACATGTTTCACGGAGACAATTCGCCTTATCAGGTGCCAATATTTCATAAGATTATTTAAATCCCAACACAGCCACAAAAATACCTTCCTTCATCCACCGGTCTGGACGACGCGTTGGTCGGACTGAGAGTGACCGTTAGAGGGAGAGTGGGGGGTGCTATATGGGTAAGGGGAGGGGGGGGGGTGGAGGGGGTTGGCCCGGGTAACAAGATGTGTGTTCGATCATTTTTTATATGTTTTGGTTTTTTGGCTAAATCTTCCATAATGCTTTGGTTTATGATGGGATGGGTTTTTAAGTTGCTTGGGAACAAATTAGAGTTCGTAATATTAGTGATTATGACATATTCAATGACCACTAAAAAAGTAATGCAAACGCGTAATTATTCATTTGTATTGTTCGGAGGAGGGAGGGAGTTCTACACTCGAGTGTGTGTGTGTGTGTGTGTGTGTGTGTGTATGTCAAACCAATTCATACATGAGAAGAGTTTGAACAATGATTTGCAAAACAAAGAACCTGAAATCTGAAAAGCTGAAGACATTCAGTTCTTCATCACTGGTCTTTGCCACATTATTCTGTATGACCAAGTTGCCAGCATGACTGTGAACTAAATAGAATTACCAAAAAAATGACAACTCTTGCAGATAATTTGTGGCAAAATAATCCTTTGGCTATACGTATATCTTATGCATGTTTCATACGATTTCCTTGATTAATCCTAGATTACGTGGTAAGATTATTGTGATAGCGATTATCTATCCATCTCTGTTTATCCGTCTCTTTTAGAATGGCTGTCTGGCTTTCATCTCGTACATGTAGTGCTAAATGAATTAATTAATTAATATTCAGGTTGAGGTTTAGTTCCTCAGGTTAATTACCTGTAATCCAGGTAATGCTGATATATTCCACTGAGAATGAATTACGGTGATAACTCATTAAATCTTGAATTAGTTAAATGAAATTCCCGTTCTACTCCGACACACGTTCAAGAAATTACTCTTTTTACAGTCTTTTTATACCTGAATAGAAGGATAAATGTGTAATATCATCTTGCAAATTAGCGCAGCCTCAACGTTTTATGCAGTGTACTTAAATAGATTATGAGACGGCTATAAAACAAATGATCGCAATACTTGTGAGAACAAACGAAGTCTAGTGGATGCTTTAAGGTTTTATGTGAGAATGTATTTAAACTGATACCTCGCAAACATGATCAGTATATGCGTTTAGTGACTAATGCAGCACAGAAGTGATTAATGCCACATAGCAATGTTTCCCAAGGATCTTTAACTACAATAAGATAGAAAAAAAAAAAGCATGAAAATCACAGGAAGGGCTAAACTATGGTCTTCCAGGACGCTTATCACAGACACCAACTGGAGGCCTTGAAGACCCGTTGGAGGATAAGGACTTCAGCTGAAGGCCATTAGGGAAAGACTGAGGTCACAGAGATACCACTGGATACCACAAGGACAAAGACTCAGGTAGTATAGGAGACAGCCCAGAGGCCGTGATGTCTCGTAAAGTATACAAAGTCTTGCTCGAAACCACAAAGACTAACTGTAAGCCGTGGATACTAGGCTTATGTCAAAGATACTCGTGGAAGATGAAAGGTCTAGTGACAGGAACATACAGCCGAGCGAAAGCCACAAAGACCAGCAAACAAAACTAGCTTTTGATCATTTTGACCAGATGAACGTTCGTTGTGTTGGTGCTGGAGCCATGATCGCTATTTTTGAAAGTTTTTTAAACCTTTTTCAAACTCATGATGACACAGATATGAGAAACACACAGAAACGTTATATTTCTAAAAGAATTGATGTAAAGGGGAAAAATTGAAGCATTGACTGACAAGATATTCTAATTTATGCATTTGTGCAGAAGAACAATCGTCATAATGCAACGAGAAGGAAGAACGTCTGAGATGAGAAGCAAACTGATGGCAATGAAGAAGAGTAAAGCGACGGCACAGGTCCCCAGTGAGCCACTAACCTGGGCATGGCTCACGCTGCTGACACTCACCAACCGTGTCCCTCAACCACCGGTTGGAGCCTCTAAGGTGACAGAGACCAGATGGGCGAAGAGCTGACGTGAGTGGGTAACATCCACAACCAACACCAACAGCATTGAATGTATCTAACTCATAAATCGGCGAGGTAGCGAAGATGATTCTTGCATCTGCGGTGAGAAATGTCTCTCACATTGCAGTCTTATACTGATTGTATGACTACACAGACGAGTCCTACCATGTCAGGTTTCCTTGTCTTCAGTCAACCTTGCTGTTTCCCTCAGTCACAAGTACCGTAGTTGTGAGTAATGCAGATGAGATCTTTTGATCTAATGCCTTCTTTGTTCGCGGCACAGAAAGGTAACAAAATAAAGTCTCATAGAGATAGATTGGTAAGTAAACTCCTTTTACCTCCTCCTACTATTGGGGCAAACTCCTTTTACCTCCTCCTACTGTTGGGGCAAAAGTTTATCATCAACCACTGGCCAATGGGGTGACCATCTATAGAGGCGACCACGTCGGCAGCACAAGGAAAAGAGAGAGAGAGAAAGAGAGAGAGAGAGAGAGAGAGAGAGAGAGAGAGAGAGAGAGAGAGAGAGAGAGAGAGAGAGAGAGAGAGAGAGAGAGTTTACTGACCAACGAGAAGGTAAGACTACGTGTCGCACTTTCCTTTGGCAATGTATGCATTCGGCGCCGCTGTACTTCCTACAGCCCTTATCTTCTTGGTCAGCCCCGTAAGGGCTTACCTTACCCCCCCACCTCAAGAGCAGACATCTTTTTCATCAACCTTCGGCCAAAATATCCGTCAAAACGCCTTACAAAAACCAAAGAGAGCCACCGACAATCTATATCTTTACGAGGAACAACATGGTCAGACGTGCACGTACGTCCAGACAACAAAATACAGAACTAACGTCCAGCGATATTCTGAATCTCGTTACTAGCTTGGGGGGGGGGGGGGGGAACCTGGAGCAAAATTGTAGTCGCAAATCATGTATGCAAAATATCTCGGGTGTTAAAAACTATATGACCGGTTGATGACGAACTCCCAAAACCACGACCACGGCCAATACAATGGTGTAATCTTCTTGTATCTCGAGCCCTGCAACCTCATATATATATATATATATATATATATATATATATATATATATATATATATATATATATATATATATATATGTATATATATATATATATATATATATATATATATATATATATATATATATATATATATATATATATATATATATATGTACATAGAGAGAGAGAGAGAGAGAGAGAGAGAGAGAGAGAGAGAGAGAGAGAGAGAGAGAGAGAGTTGAGTTACAATGCTCACCTGTTCGTTGTTGAGGTGGCTGTAGCGACAGAGGGGAACCAGTGAATATATCTTAGTGAGGCGACGTGACTGTTGGGGGGAAGTTTATTTGCATTAAAAGACCACAGAGCGAATAAATTTCACTCGCCGCATCTGACAAACTACTGTCGTAAATTTCCACGTGAAATGTTTAGTACTCACGGAACGAAGATTATATATATATATATATATATATATATATATATATATATATATATATATATATATATATATATATATATATACGAATAAAGTGTATATGAACGCGCACCTTCATAGAACATACAAAGCTCCAACAGCCAGGATCGAACCTGGGACCCCTTGTGCAAGAGGCAGGCATGCTAACCGCTAGGCTAAGGGACTGTATAATAGGAAACAACTATTCGAAATACTAAGTACTCGAATACCCTTCGTCTCACAATGGTGAGCAACGGGGTCTATCGGTTGTTTCCGAACAGAACACATAGCCAGCTGATAGCGTTTTACCGAACCTGACTGAACAACGCGGAGTTATATGAATACGAATAAAGTGTATATGAACGCGCACCTTCATAGAACATACAAAGCTCCAACAGCCAGGATCGAACCTGGGACCCCTTGTGCAAGAGGCAGGCATGCTAACCGCTAGGCTAAGGGACTGTATGATAGGAAACAACTATTCGAAATGCTAAGTACTCGAATACCTTTCGTCTCACAATGGTGAGCAACAGGGTCTATCGGTTGTTTCCGAACAGAACACATAGCCAGCTGATAGCGTTTTACCGAACCTGACTGTACAACGCGGAGTTATATGAATACGAATAAAGTGTATATGAACGCGCACCTTCATAGAACATACAAAGCTCCAACAGCCAAATCAAGAAAAATCCTTGGTTAATATTTTACTCAGATTTTCAACTTCTTCAGATTTTAAAGAAAATCTGGGAATATGTCATATTCTATATAGTAATAAAGGATATCGAGTCAAAATACTGCATTTCGTAAAATTAAACGCTTGATTATATACCTAATATTAATTATGATTATAATAATATGCTAATTATTCGTCTGATTACAAAAGTTTTAAGGTTTTGACCACAGGTTCCTATTCAGCAGACGTAAAAACATCAATGCTTAAAATTTCAGGAAAATCTATATTTTCAAAAAAAATCAAGAAAAATCCAAGTCATAGATTTTAATGATTTTATCAGCATAGATGTTTTCACGTCTGCTAAATAATAATCTGTGGTCAATATCTTAAAAGTCGTGTAATTATTCCAGTAATTAGCATATTAATATAATTATAATTAATATCAAATATGTAATTAAGCGCCTAATTTTGCGAAATGCAGTTTTTTGATTCATTATCCTTAATAACCATATACATTTCCACATATTCCAAGATTTTCGATAAAATCTGAAGATGTTGAAAATTTGAGCAAAATATTATACTGCATTTCGAAAAATTAAACGCTTGATTATATACATAATATAAATTATGATTATAATAATATGCTAATTATTCGTCTGATTACAAAAGTTTTAAGGTTTTGACCACAGGTTCCTATTCAGCAGACGTAAAAACATCTATGCTTAAAATTTCAGGAAAATCTATATTTTCAAAAAAATCAAGAAAAATCCAAGGCTATAGCCTAGGATAATATTGTGCTCAAATTTTCAACATCTTCAGATTTTAATAAAAAGCTATGAATATGTGGTATTCTACATGGTGATTAAGGATATCGAGTCAAAAGACTGCATCTCGTAAAATTAAGTGCTTAATTACAGACTTGATATTAATTATAATTATATTAATATGATAATTACTCGACTAATTACACAAATTTTAAAATTTTGACCACAGATTCTGATTTACGAGACGTGAAAGCATCTATGCTGAAAAAATCATAAAAATCTATGCCTCTAAGAAAATCAAGAAAAATCCTTGGATATTTTACTCAGATTTTCAACATCTTCAGATTTTAATGAAAATCTGGGAATATGTCATATTCTGTATAGTGATTAAGGATATCGAGTCAAAATACTGCACTTCCTAAAATTAAACGCTTAATTACATACCTAATATTAATTATGAATATATTAATATGCTAATCATTCGTCTGATTACAAAAATTTTAAGGTTTTGACCACAGGTTCCTATTCAGCAGACGTAAAAACATCTATGCTGAAACTTTCAGGAAAATCTATTTTTTCAACATAATAATATTTTACTCAGATTTTCAACTTCTTCAGATTTTAATGAAAATCTGGGAATATGTCATATTCTATATACTGATTAAGGATATCGACTCAAAATGCTGCATTTCCTAAAATTAAGCGCTTAATTACATACTTGAAGTTAATTATAATTGTATTAATAAGCTAATTACTTGACTAATTACACGAATTTTAAGATTTTGACCACACATTCTTATTTAGCAGACCGGAAAGCATCTATGCTGAAAAATTCAGAAAAATCTATGTCTTCAAAAAATCAAGAAAAATCCTTGCATAAAATTTTACTCAGATTTTCAACTTCTTCAGATTTTAATGAAAATCTGGGAATATGTCATATTCTATATAGTGATAAAGGATATCGAGTCAAAATACTGCATTTCGTAAAATTAAACGCTTGATTATATACCTAATATTAATTATGATTATAATAATATGCTAATTATTCGTCTGATTACAAAAGTTTTAAGGTTTTGACCACAGGTTCCTATTCAGCAGACGTAAAAACATCTATGCTTAAAATTTCAGGAAAATCTATATTTTCAAAAAAATCAAGAAAAATCCAAGGCTATAGCCAAGGATAATATTTTCCTTAAATTTTCAACATCTTCAGATTTTAATAAAAAGCTATGAATATGTGGTATTCTACATGGTGATTAAAGATATCGAGTCAAAAGACTGCATCTCGTAAAATTAAGCGCTTAATTACATACTTGATATTAATTATAATTATATTATTATGATAATTACTCGACTAATTACACAAATTTTAAGATTTTGACCACAGATTCTGATTTACGAGAGGTGAAAGCATCTATGCTGAAAAAATCATAAAGATCTATGCCTCTAAAAAATCAAGAAAAATCCTTGGATATTTTATTCAGATTTTGAACTTCTTCGGATTTTGTTGAAAATCTGGGAATATGTCATATTCTGTATAGTGATTGAGGATATCGAGTCAAAGTACTGCATTTCCTAAAATTAAACGCTTAATTACATACCTAATATTAATTATGATTATAAGATATGCTAATTATTCGTCTGATTACAAAAGTTTTTAGGTTTTGACCACAGTTTCCTATTCAGCAGACGTAAAAACATCTATGCTCAAAATTTCAGCGAAATCTATTTTTTCAACAAAAACAAGAAAAATCCAAGGCTATAGCCTAGGATGATATTTTCCTCAGATTTTCAACTTCTTCAGATTTTAATACAAAGCTATGAATAAGTGGTATTCTATATGGTGATTAAGTATATCGAGTCAAAAGACTGCATTTCGTAAAATAAAGCGCTTAATTATATACTTGAAGTTAATTATAATTATATTAAAAAGCTATTTACTTGACTAATTACACGAATTTTAAGATTTTGACCACAGATTCTTATTTAGCAGATGTCAAAGCATCTATGCTGAAAAAGTCAGAAAAATCTATGTCTTCAAAAAATCAAGAAAAATCCTTGGATAATATTTTACTCAGATTTTCAAATTCTTCAGATTTTAATGAAAATCTGGGAATATGTCATATTCTATATAGTAATTAAGGATATCGAGTCAAAATACTGCATTTCGTAAAATTAAACGCTTGATTATATACCTAATATAGATTATGATTATAATAATATGCTGATTATTCGTCTGATTACAAAAATTTTAAGTTTTTGACCACAGGTTCCTATTCAGCAGACGTAAAAACATCTATGCATAAAATTTCAGGAAAATCTATATTTTCAAAAAAATCAAGAAAAATCCAAGGCTATAGCCTAGGATAATATTTTGCTAAAATTTTCAACATCTTCAGATTTTAATAAAAAGCCATGAATATGTGGTATTCTACATGGTGATTAAGGATATCGAGTCAAAAGGCTGCATATCGTAAAATTAAGCTCTTAATTACATACTTTATATTAATTATAATTATATTGATATGATAATTACTCGACTAATTACACAGATTTTAAGATTTTGACCACAGATTCTGATTTAGGAGACGTGAAAGCATCTATGCTGAAAAATTCATAAAAATCTATGCCTCTAAAAAAATCAAAAAAATCATTGGATATTTTACTCAGATTTTCAACTTCTTCAGATTTTAATGAAAATCTGGGAATATGTCATATTCTGTATAGTGATTAAGGCTATCGAGTCAAAATACTGCATTTCCTAAAATTAAACGCTTAATTACATACCTGATACTAATTATGAATATATTAATATGCTAATTATTCGTCTGATTACAAAAATTTTAAGGTTTTGACCACAGATTCCTATTCAGCACACGTAAAAACATATTTGCTGAAACTATCAGGAAAATCTATTTTTTCAACAAAATCAAGAAAAATCCAAGGCTATAGCCTAGGATAATAATTTGATCAGATTTTCAACTTCTTCAGATTTTAATGAAAATCTGGGAATATGTGGTATTCTATATGGTGATTAAGGATATTGAGTCAAACGACTGCATTTCCTAAAATTAAGCGCTTAATTATATACTTGAAGTTAATTATAATTATATTAATAAGCTAATTACTTGACTAATTACACGAATTTTAAGATTTTGACCACACATTCTTATTTAGCAGACCTGAAAGCGTCTATGCTGAAAAATTCAGAAAAATCTATATCTTCAAAAAATCAAGAAAAATCCTTGGATAATATTCTACTCAGATTTTCAACTTCTTCAGATTTTAATGAAAATCTGGGAATATGTCATATTCTATATAGTAATAAACGATATCGAGTCAAAATACTGCATTTCGTAGAATTAAACGCTTGATTATATACCTAATATTAATTATGATTATAATAATATGCTAATTATTCGTCTGATTAAAAAAGTTTTAAGGTTTTGACCACAGGTTCCTATTCAGCAGACGTAAAAACATCTATGCTGAAACTTTCAGGAAAAACTATATTTTCAACAAAATCAAGAAAAATCCAAGGCTATATATAGCCTAGGATAATATTTTGCTCAAATTTTCAACATCTTCAGATTTTATCGAAAATCTTGGAATATGTGGAAATCTATATGGTTATTAAGGGTATCGAATCAAAAAACTGCAAAATTAGGCGCTTAATTACATATTTGATATTAATTATGATTATATTAATATGCTAATTACTGGAATAATTACACGACTTTTAAGATTTTGACCACAGATTATTATTTAGCAGACGTGAAAGCATCTATGCTGATAAAATCATTAAAATCTATGCCTCTAAAAAAATCAAAAAAAATCCTTGCATAATATTTTACTCAGATTTTCAACTTCTTCAGATTTTAATGAAAATATGGGAATATGTCATATTCTATATACTGATTAAGGATATCGACTCAAAATGCTGCATTTCGTAAAATCAAACGCTTAATTACATACCTAATATTAATTATGGTTATATTAATATGCTAATTATTCGTCTGATTACAAATATTTTAAGGTTTTGACCACAGGTTCCTATTCAGCAGACGTAAAAACATCTATGCTCAAAATATCAGGAAAATCTATTTTTTCAACAAAATCAAGAAAAATCCAAGGCTATAGCCTAGGATAATATTTTCCTCAGATTTTCAACTTCTTCAGATTTTAATGAAAATCTGGGAATATGTGGTATTCTATATGGTGATTAATGATATCAAGTCAAACGACTGCATTTCATAAAAATAAGCGCTTAATTCCATACTTAATTTTAATTGTAATATTAATAAGCTAATTACTTGACTAATTACACGAATTTTAAGATTTTGACCACACATTCTTATTTAGCAAACGTGAAAGCATCTATGCTGAAAAATTCATAAAGATTAATGTCGTTAAAAAATCTAGAAAAATCCTTGGATATTATACTCAGATTTTCAACTTCTTCAGATTTTAATGAAAATCTGGGAATATGTCATATTCTATATAGTAATTAAGGATATCGAGTCAAAATACTGCATTTCTTAAAATTAAATGCTTGATTACATACCTAATATTAATTATGATTATAAGATATGCTAATTATTCGTCTGATTACAAAAGTTTTTAGGTTTTAACCACAGTTTCCTATTCAGCAGACGTAAAAACATCTATGCTCAAAATTTCAGCGAAATCTATTTTTTCAACAAAAACAAGATTTTCAACTTCTTCAGATTTTAATAAAAAGCTATGAATATGTGGTATTCTATATGGTGATTAAGTATATCGAGTCAAAAGACTGCATTTCGTAAAATAAAGCGCTTAATTACATACTTGAAGTTAATTATAATTATATTATAAGCTATTTACTTGACTAATTACACGAATTTTAAGATTTTGACCACAGATTCTTATTTAGCAGATGTGAAAGCATCTATGCTGAAAAATTCAGAAAAATCTATGACTTTAAAAATAAAGAAAAATCCTTGGATAGTATTCTACTCAGATTTTCAAATTCTTCAGATTTTAATGAAAATCTGGCAATATGTCATATTCTATATAGTAATTAAGGATATCGAGTCAAAATACTGCATTTCGTAAAATTAAACGCTTGATTATATACCTAATATAAATTATGATTATAATAATATGCTGATTAATCGTCTGATTACAAAAATTTTAAGTTTTTGACCACAGGTTCCTATTCAGCAGACGTAAAAACATCTATGCATAAAATTTCAGGAAAATCTATATTTTCAAAAAAATCAAGAAAAATCCAAGGCTATAGCCTAGGATAATATTTTGCTAAAATTTTCAACATCTTCAGATTTTAATAAAAAGCCATGAATATGTGGTATTCTACATGGTGATTAAGGATATCGAGTCAAAAGGCTCCATATCGGAAAATTAAGCTCTTAATTACATACTTTATATTAATTATAATTATATTGATATGATAATTACTCGACTAATTACACAGATTTTAAGATTTTGACCACAGATTCTGATTTAGGAGACGTGAAAGCATCTATGCTGAAAAAATCATAAAAATCTATGCCTCTAAAAAAATCAAGAAAAATCATTGTATGTTTTACTCAGATTTTCAGCTTCTTCAGATTTTAATGAAAATCTGGGAATATGTCATATTCTGTATAGTGATTAAGGATATCGAGTTAAAATACTGCATTTCCTAAAATTAAACGCTTAATTACATACCTAATATTAATTATGAATATATTAATATGCTAATTATTCGTCTGATTACAAAAATTTTAAGGTTTTGACCACAGGTTCCTATTCAGCAGAAGTAAAAACATCTATGCTGAAACTTTCAGGAAAATCTATTTTTTCAACAAAATCAAGAAAAATCCAAGGATATAGCCGAGGATAATAATTTACTCAGATTTTCAACTTCTTCAGATTTTAATGAAAATCTGGGAATATGTGGTATTCTATATGGTGATTAAGGATATTGAGTCAAACGACTGCATTTCCTAAAATTAAGCGCTTAATTGCATACTTGAAGTTAATTATGAATATATTAATAAGCTAATTACTTGACTAATTACATGAATTTTAAGATTTTGACCATACATTCTTATTTAGCAGACCTGAAAGCATCTATGCTGAAAAATTCAGAAAAATCTGTCTTCAAAAAATCAAGAAAAATCCTTGCATAATATTCTACTCAGATTTTCAACTTCTTCAGATTTTAATGAAAATCTGGGAATATGTCATATTCTATATAGTAATAAAGGATATCGAGTCAAAATACTGCATTTCGTAAAATTAAACGCTTGATTATATACCTAATATTAATTAGGATTATAATAATATGCTAATTATTCGTCTGATTACAAAAGTTTTAAGGTTTTCACCACAGGTTCCTATTCAGCAGACGTAAAAACATCTATGCTTAAAATTTCAGGAAAATCTATATTTTCAAAAAAATCAAGAAAAATCCAAGGCTATAGCCTAGGATAATATTTTGCTCAAATTTTCAACATCTTCAGATTTTAATAAAAAGCTATGAATATGTGGTATTCTACATGGTGATTAAGGATATCGAGTCAAAAGACTGCATCTCGTAAAATTAAGCGCTTAATTACAAACTTGATATTAATTATAATTATAGTTAATATGATAATTACTCGACTAATTACACAAATTTTAAGATTTTGACCACAGATTCTGATTTACGAGACGTGAAAGCATCTATGCTGAAAAAATCATAAAGATCTATGCCTCTAAAAAATCTAGAAAAATCCTTGGATAATATTTTCCTCAGATTTTCAACTTCAGATTTTAGTGAAAATCTGGGAATATGTCATATTCTGTATAGTGATTAAGGATATCGAGTCAAAGTACTGCATTTCCTAAAATTAAATGCTTAATTACATACCTAATATTAATTATGAATATATTAATATGCTAATTATTCCTCTGATTACAAAAATTTTAAGGTTTTGACCACAGGTTCCTATTCAGCAGACGTAAAAACATCTATGCTGAAACTTTCAGGAAAATCTATTTTTTCAACAAAATCAAGAAAAATCCAAGGCTATATATATAGCCTAGGATAATATTTTGCTCAAATTTTCAACATCTTCAGATTTTATCGAAAATCTTGGAACATGTGGAAATCTATATGGTTATTAAGGGTATCGAATCAAAAAACTGCATTTCGCAAAATTAGGCGCTTAATTACATATTTGATATTGATTATAATTATATTAATATGCTAATTACTGGAATAATTACACGACTTTTAAGATTTTGACCACAGATTATTATTTAGCAGACGTGAAAGCATCTATGCTGATAAAATCATTAAAATCTATGCCTTCAAAAAATCAAAAAAAATCCTTGCATAATATTTTACTCAGATTTTCAACTTTTTCAGATTTCAATGAAAATCTGGGAATATGTCATATTCTATATACTGATTAAGGATATCGACTCAAAATGCTGCATTTCGTAAAATCAAACGCCTAATTACATACCTAATATTAATTATGATTATATTAATATGCTAATTATTCGTCTGATTACAAATATTTTAAGGTTTTGACCACAGGTTCCTATTCAGCAGACGTAAAAACATTTATGCTCAAAATATCAGGAAAATCTATTTTTTCAACAAAATCAAGAAAAATTCCAGGCTATATAGCCTAGGATAATATTTTCCTCAGATTTTCAACTTCTTCAGATTTTAATGAAAATCTGGGAATATGTGGTATTCTATATGGTGATTAATGATATCAAGTCAAAAGACTGCATTTCGTAAAAATAATCGCTTAATTCCATACTTGATGTTAATTGTAATATTAATAAGCTAATTACTTGACTAATTACACGAATTTTAAGATTTTGACCACACATTCTTATTTAGCGAACGTGAAAGCATTTATGCCGAAAAATTTATAAAGATTAATGTCGTTAAAATATCTAGAAAAATCCTTGGATATTATACTCAGATTTTCAACTTCTTCAGATTTTAATGAAATTCTGGGAATATGTCATATTCTATATAGTAATTAAGGATATCGAGTCAAAATACTGCATTTCTTAAAATTAAATGCTTGATTACATACCTAATATTAATTATGATTATAAGATATGCTAATTATTCGTCTGATTACAAAAATTTTTAGGTTTTGACCACAGTTTCCTATTCAGCAGACGTAAAAACATCTATGATCAAAATTTCAGCGAAACCTATTTTTTCAACAAAAACAAGAAAAATCCTAGGCTATAGCCTAGGATGATATTTTCCTCAGATTTTCAACTTCTTCAGATTTTAATACAAAGCTATGAATAAGTGGTATTCTATATGGTGATTAAGTATATCGAGTCAAAAGACTGCATTTCGTAAAATAAAGCGCTTAATTATATACTTGAAGTTAATTATAATTATATTAAAAAGCTATTTACTTGACTAATTACACGAATTTTAAGATTTTGACCACAGATTCTTATTTAGCAGATGTCAAAGCATCTATGCTGAAAAAGTCAGAAAAATCTATGTCTTCAAAAAATCAAGAAAAATCCTTGGATAATATTTTACTCAGATTTTCAAATTCTTCAGATTTTAATGAAAATCTGGCAATATGTCATATTCTATATAGTAATTAAGGATATCGAATCAAAATACTGCATTTCGTAAAATTAAACGCTTGATTATATACCTAATATAAATTATGATTATAATAATATGCTGATTATTCGTCTGATTACAAAAATTTTAAGTTTTTGTCCACAGGTTCCTATTCAGCAGACGTAAAAACATCTATGCATAAAATTTCAGGAAAATCTATATTTTCAAAAAAATCAAGAAAAATCCAAGGCTATAGCCTAGGATAATATTTTGCTAAAATTTTCAACATCTTCAGATTTTAATAAAAAGCCATGAATATGTGGTATTCTACATGGTGATTAAGGATATCGAGTCAAAAGGCTCCATATCGTAAAATTAAGCTCTTAATTACATACTTTATATTAATTATAATTATATTGATATGATAATTACTCGACTAATTACACAGATTTTAAGATTTTGACCACAGATTCTGATTTAGGAGACGTGAAAGCATCTATGCTGAAAAAATCATAAAAATCTATGCCTCTAAAAAAAATAAAGAAAAATCATTGGATGTTTTACTCAGATTTTCAGCTTCTTCAGATTTTAATGAAAATCTGGGAATATGTCATATTCTGTATAGTGATTAAGGATATCGAGTTAAAATACTGCATTTCCAAAAATTA
This sequence comes from Panulirus ornatus, assembly GCF_036320965.1. Lineage (NCBI taxonomy): Eukaryota > Metazoa > Arthropoda > Malacostraca > Decapoda > Palinuridae > Panulirus > Panulirus ornatus. The sequence goes on along the minus strand of NC_092227.1, from coordinate 77,209,784 downwards.
AACGCTTAATTACATACCTAATATTAATTATGAATATATTAATATGCTAATTATTCGTCTGATTACAAAAATTTTAAGGTTTTGACCACAGGTTCCTATTCAGCAGAAGTAAAAACATCTATGCTGAAACTTTCAGGAAAATCTATTTTTTCAACAAAATCAAGAAAAATCCAAGGATATAGCCGAGGATAATAATTTACTCAGATTTTCAACTTCTTCAGATTTTAATGAAAATCTGGGAATATGTGGCATTCTATATGGTGATTAAGGATATTGAGTCAAACGACTGCATTTCCTAAAATTAAGCGCTTAATTGCATACTTGAAGTTAATTATGAATATATTAATAAGCTAATTACTTGACTAATTACGTGAATTTTAAGATTTTGACCATACATTCTTATTTAGCAGACCTGAAAGCATCTATGCTGAAAAATTCAGAAAAATCTGTCTTCAAAAAATCAAGAAAAATCCTTGCATAATATTCTACTCAGATTTTCAACTTCTTCAGATTTTAATGAAAATCTGGGAATATGTCATATTCTATATAGTAATAAAGGATATCGAGTCAAAATACTGCATTTCGTAAAATTAAACGCTTGATTATATACCTAATATTAATTAGGATTATAATAATATGCTAATTATTCGTCTGATTACAAAAGTTTTAAGGTTTTCACCACAGGTTGCTATTCAGCAGACGTAAAAACATCTATGCTTAATATTTCAGGAAAATCTATATTTTCAAAAAAATCAAGAAAAATCCTAGGCTATAGCCTAGGATAATATTTTGCTCAAATTTTCAACATCTTCAGATTTTAATAAAAAGCTATGAATATGTTGTATTCTACATGGTGATTAAGGATATCGAGTCAAAAGACTGCATCTCGTAAAATTAAGCGCTTAATTACAAACTTGATATTAATTATAATGATATCAATATGATAATTACTCGACTAATTACACAAATTTTAAGATTTTGACCACAGATTCTGATTTACGAGACGTGAAAGCATCTATGCTGAAAAAATCATAAAGATCTATGCCTCTAAAAAATCTAGAAAAATCCTTGGATAATATTTTCCTCAGATTTTCAACTTCAGATTTTAGTGAAAATCTGAAAATATGTCATATTCTGTATAGTGATTAAGGATATCGAGTCAAAGTACTGCATTTCCTAAAATTAAATGTTTAATTACATACCTAATATTAATTATGAATATATTAATATGCTAATTATTCCTCTGATTACAAAAATTTTAAGGTTTTGACCACAGGTTCCTATTCAGCAGACGTAAAAACATCTATGCTGAAACTTTCAGGAAAATCTATTTTTTCAACAAAATCAAGAAAAATCCAAGGCTATATATATAGCCTAGGATAATATTTTGCTCAAATTTTCAACATCTTCAGATTTTATCGAAAATCTTGGAACATGTGGAAATCTATATGGTTATTAAGGGTATCGAATCAAAAAACTGCTTTCGCAAAATTAGGCGCTTAATTACATATTTGATATTGATTATAATTATATTAATATGCTAATTACTGGAATAATTACACGACTTTTAAGATTTTGACCACAGATTATTATTTAGCAGACGTGAAAGCATCTATGCTGATAAAATCATTAAAATCTATGCCTTCAAAAAATCAAAAAAAATCCTTGCATAATATTTTACTCAGATTTTCAACTTTTTCAGATTTCAATGAAAATCTGGGAATATGTCATATTCTATATACTGATTAAGGATATCGACTCAAAATGCTGCATTTCGTAAAATCAAACGCCTAATTACATATCTAATATTAATTATGATTATATTAATATGCTAATTATTCGTCTGATTACAAATATTTTAAGGTTTTGACCACAGGTTCCTATTCAGCAGACGTAAAAACATTTATGCTCAAAATATCAGGAAAATCTGTTTTTTCAACAAAATCAAGAGAAATCGCAGGCTATATAGCCTAGGATAATATTTTCCTCAGATTTTCAACTTCTTCAGATTTTAATGAAAATCTGGGAATATGTGGTATTCTATATGGTGATTAATGATATCAAGTCAAAAGACTGCATTTCGTAAAAATAATCGCTTAATTCCATACTTGATGTTAATTGTAATATTAATAAGCTAATTACTTGACTAATTACACGAATTCTAAGATTTTGACCACACATTCTTATTTAGCGAACGTGAAAGCATTTATGCCGAAAAATTTATAAAGATTAATGTCGTTAAAATATCTAGAAAAATCCTTGGATATTATACTCAGATTTTCAACTTCTTCAGATTTTAATGAAATTCTGGGAATATGTCATATTCTATATAGTAATTAAGGATATCGAGTCAAAATACTGCATTTCTTAAAATTAAATGCTTGATTACATACCTAATATTAATTATGATTATAAGATATGCTAATTATTCGTCTGATTACAAAAGTTTTTAGGTTTTGACCACAGTTTCCTATTCAGCAGACGTAAAAACATCTATGCTCAAAATTTCAGCGAAATCTATTTTTTCAACAAAAACAAGAAAAATCCAAGGCTATAGCCTAGGATGATATTTTCCTCAGATTTTCAACTTCTTCAGATTTTAATACAAAGCTATGAATAAGTGGTATTCTATATGGTGATTAAGTGTATCGAGTCAAAAGACTGCATTTCGTAAAATAAAGCGCTTAATTATATACTTGAAGTTAATTATAATTATATTAAAAAGCTATTTACTTGACTAATTACACGAATTTTAAGATTTTGACCACAGATTCTTATTTAGCAGATGTCAAAGCATCTATGCTGAAAAAGTCAGAAAAATCTATGTCTTCAAAAAATCAAGAAAAATCCTTGGATAATATTTTACTCAGATTTTCAAATTCTTCAGATTTTAATGAAAATCTGGGAATATGTCATATTCTATATAGTAATTAAGGATATCGAGTCAAAATACTGCATTTCGTAAAATTAAACGCTTGATTATATACCTAATATAAATTATGATTATAATAATATGCTGATTATTCGTCTGATTACAAAAATTTTAAGTTTTTGACCACAGGTTCCTATTCAGCAGACGTAAAAACATCTATGCATAAAATTTCAGGAAAATCTATATTTTCAAAAAAATCAAGAAAAATCCAAGGCTATAGCCTAGGATAATATTTTGCTAAAATTTTCAACATCTTCAGATTTTAATAAAAAGCCATGAATATGTGGTATTCTACATGGTGATTAAGGATATCGAGTCAAAAGGCTGCATATCGTAAAATTAAGCTCTTAATTACATACTTTATATTAATTATAATTATATTGATATGATAATTACTCGACTAATTACACAAATTTTAAGATTTTGACCACAGATTCTGATTTAGGAGACGTGAAAGCATCTATGCTGAAAAAATCATAAAGATCTATGCCTCTAAAAAATCAAGAAAAATCATTGGATATTTTACTCAGATTTTCAACTTCTTCAGATTTTAATGAAAATCTGGGAATATGTCATATTCTGCATAGTGATTAAGGATATCGAGTCAAAATACTGCATTTCCTAAAATTAAACGCTTAATTACATACCTGATATTAATTATGAATATATTAATATGCTAATTATTCGTCTGATTACAAAAATTTTAAGGTTTTGACCACAGGTTCCTATTCAGCAGACGTAAAAACATCTATGCTGAAACTTTCAGGAAAATCTATTTTTTCAACAAAATCAAGAAAAATCCAAGGCTATAGCCTAGGATAATAATTTGCTCAGATTTTCAACTTCTTCAGATTTTAATGAAAATCTGGGAATATGTGGTATTCTCTATGGTGATTAAGGATATTGAGTCAAACGACTCCATTTCCTAAAATTAAGCGCTTAATTACATACTTGAAGTTAATTATAATTATATTAATAAGCTAATTACTTGACTAATTACACGAATTTTAAGATTTTGACCACACATTCTTATTTAGCAGACCTGAAAGCATCTATGCTGAAAAATTCAGAAAAATCTATGTCTTCAAAAAATCAAGAAAAATCCTTGCATAATATTCTACTCAGATTTTCAACTTCTTCAGATTTTAATGAAAATCTGGGAATATGTCATATTCTATATAGTAATAAAGGATATCGAGTCAAAATACTGCATTTCGTAAAATTAAACGCTTGATTATATACCTAATATTAATTATGATTATAATAATATGCTAATTATTCGTCTGATTACAAAAGTTTTAAGGGTTTCACCACAGGTTCCTATTCAACAGACGTAAAAACATCTATGCGCAAAATTTCAGCGAAATCTATTTTCCAACAAAAACAAGAAAAATCCAAGGCTATAGCCTAGGATAATATTTTGTTCAAATTTTCAACATCTTCAGATTTTAATAAAAAGCTATCAATATTTGGTATTCTACATGGTGATTAAGGATATCGAGTCAAAAGACTGCATCTCGTAAAATTAAGCGCTTAATTACATACTTGATATTAATTATAATTATATTAATATGATAATTACTCGACTAATTACACAAATTTTAAGATATTGACCACAGATTCTGATTTAGGAGACGTGAAAGCATCTATGCTGAAAAATTCATAAAAATCTATGCCTCTAAAAAAATCAAGAAAAATCATTGGATATTTTACTCAGATTTTCAACTTCTTCGGATTTTAATGAAAATCTGGGAATATGTCATATTCTGCATAGTGATTAAGGATATCGAGTCAAAATACTGCATTTCCTAAAATTAAACGCTTAATTACATACCTGATATTAATTATGAATATATTAATATGCTAATTATTCGTCTGATTACAAAAATTCTAAGGTTTTGACCACAGGTTCCTATTCAGCAGACGAAAAAACATCTATGCTGAAACTTTCAGGAAAATCTATTTTTTCAACAAAATCAAGAAAAATCCAAGGCTATAGCCTAGGATAATATTTTCCTCAGATTTTCAACTTCTTCAGATTTTAATGAAAATCTGGGAATATGTGGTATTCTATATGGTGATTAAGGATATTGAGTCAAACGACTCCATTTCCCAAAATTAAGCGCTTAATTACATACTTGAAGTTAATTATAATTATATTAATAAGCTAATTACTTGACTAATTACACGAATTTTAAGACTTTGACCACACATTCTTATTTAGCAGACCTGAAAGCATCTATGCTGAAAAATTCAGAAAAATCTATGTCTTCAAAAAATCAAGAAAAATCCTTGCATAATATTCTACTCAGATTTTCAACTTCTTCAGATTTTAATGAAAATCTGGGAATATGTCATATTCTATATAGTAATAAAGGATATCGAGTCAAAATACTGCATTTCGTAAAATTAAATGCTTGATTATATACCTAATATTAATTATGATTATAATAATATGCTAATTATTCGTCTGATTACAAAAGTTTTAAGGTTTTCACCACAGGTTCCTATTCAGCAGACGTAAAAACATCTATGCTTAAAATTTCAGGAAAATCTATATTTTCAAAAAAATCAAATAAAATCCAAGGCTATAACCCAGGATAATATTTTGCTCAAATTTTCAACATCTTCAGATTTTAATAAAAAGCTATGAATATGTGGTATTCTACATGGTGATTAAGGATATCGAGTCAAAAGACTGCATCTCGTAAAATTAAGCGCTTAATTACAAACTTGATATTAATTATAATTATAGTAATATGATAATTACTCGACTAATTCCACAAATTTTAAGATTTTGACCACAGATTCTGATTTACGAGACGTGAAAGCATCTATGCTGAAAAAATCATAAAGATCTATGCCTCTAAAAAATCAAGAAAAATCCTTGGATAATATCTTCCTCAGATTTTCAACTTCTTCAGATTTTAGTGAACATCTGGGAATATGTCATATTCTGTATAGTGATTAAGGATATCGAGTTAAAGTACTGCATTTCCTAAAATTAAACGCTTAATTACATACCTGATATTAATTATGAATATATTAATATGCTAATTATTCGTCTGATTACAAAAATTCTAAGGTTTTGACCACAGGTTCCTATTCAGCAGACGAAAAAACATCTATGCTGAAACTTTCAGGAAAATCTATTTTTTCAACAAAATCAAGAAAAATCCAAGGCTATAGCCTAGGATAATAATTTGATCAGATTTTCAACATCTTCAGATTTTAATGAAAATCTGGGAATATGTGGTATTCTATATGGATGATTAAGGATATTGAGTCAAACGACTCCATTTCCCAAAATTAAGCGCTTAATTACATACTTGAAGTTAATTATAATTATATTAATAAGCTAATTACTTGACTAATTACACGAATTTTAAGATTTTGACCACACATTCTTATTTAGCAGACCTGAAAGCATCTATGCTGAAAAATTCAGAAAAATCTATGCCTTCAAAAAATAAAAAAAAATCGCATAATATTTTACTCAGATTTTCAACTTCTTCAGATTTTAATGAAAATCTGGGAATATGTCATATTCTATATACTGATTAAGGATATCGACTCAAAATTCTGCATTTCGTAAAATCAAACGCTTAATTACATACCTAATATTAATTATGGTTATATTAATATGCTAATTATTCGTCTGATTACAAATATTTTAAGGTTTTGACCACAGGTTCCTATTCAGCAGACGTAAAAACATCTATGCTCAAAATATCAGGAAAATCTATTTTTTCAACAAAATCAAGAAAAATCCAAGGCCTAGGATAATATTTTCCTCAGATTTTCAACTTCTTCAGATTTTAATGAAAATCTGGGAATATGTCGTATTCTATATGGTGATTAATGATATCGAGTCAAAAGACTGCATTTCGTAAAAATAAGCGCTTAATTACATACTTGATGTTAATTGTAATTATATTAATAAGCTGAGTACTTGACTAATTACACGAATTTTAAGATTTGACCACACATTCTTATTTAGCAACCGTGAAAGCATCTATGCTGAAAAATTCATAAAGATTAATGTCGCTAAAAAATCTAGAAAAATCCTGGGATATTATACTCAGAATTTCAACTTCTTCAGATTTTAATGAAAATCTGGGAATATGTCATATTCTATATAGAAATTAAGGATATCGAGTCAAAATACTGCATTTCTTAAAATTAAATGCTTGATTATATACCTAATATTAATTATGATTATAAAATATGCTAATTATTCGTCTGATTACAAAAGTTTTAAGATTTTGACCACAGTTTCCTATTCAGCAGACGTAAAAACATCTATGCTCAAAATTTCAGCGAAATATATTTTTTCAGCAAAATCAAGAAAAATCCAAGGATAATATTTTGCTCAGATTTTCATCTTCTTCAGATTTTAATAAAAAGCTATGAATATGTGGTATTCTATATGGTGATTAAGTATATCGAGTGAAAAGACTGCATTTCGTAAAATAAAGCGCTTAATTACATACTTGAAGTTAATAATAATTATATTAATAAGCTATTTACTTGACTAATTACACGAATTTTAAGATTTTGACCACAGATTCTTATTTAGCAGATGTGAAAGCATCTATGCTGAAAAATTCAGAAAAATCTATGATTTCAAAAAATCAAGAAATCTCCTTGGATAGTATTCTACTCATATTTTCAAATTCTTCAGATTTTAATGAAAATCTGGCAATATGTCAAGTTCTATATAGTAATTAAGGAAATCGAGTCAAAATATTACATTTCGTAAAATTAAACGCTTGATTATATACTAATATAAATTATGATTATAATAATATGCTGATTATTCGTCTGATTACAAAAATTTTAAGTTTTTGAACACAGGTTCCTATTCAGCAGACGTAAAAACATCTATGCATAAAATTTCAGGAAAATCTATGTTTTCAAAAAAATCAAGAAAAATCCCAGGCTATAGCCTAGGATAATATTTTGCTAAAATTTTCAACATCTTCAGATTTTAATAAAAAGCTATGAATATGTGGTATTCTACATGGTGATTAAGGATATCGAGTCAAAAGGCTGCATATCGTAAAATTAAGCTCTTAATTACATACTTTATATTAATTATAATTATATTGATATGATAATTACTCGACTAATTACACAAATTTTAAGATTTTGACCACAGATTCTGATTTAGGAGACGTGAAAGCATCTATGCTGAAAAAATCATAAAAATCTATGCCTCTAAAAAAAATCAAGAAAAATCATTGGATATTTTACTCAGATTTTCAGCTTCTTCAGATTTTAATGAAAATCTGGGAATATGTCATATTCTGTATAGTGATTAAGGATATCGAGTCAAAATACCGCATTTCCTAAAATTAAACGCTTAATATCATACCTAATATTAATTATGAATATATTAATATGCTAATTATTCGTCTGATTACAAAAATTTTAAGGTTTTGACCACAGGTTCCTATTCAGCAGACGTAAAAACATCTATGCTGAAACTTTCAGGAAAATCTATTTTTTCAACAAAATCAAGATAAATCCAATAATAATTTGCTCAGATTTTCAACATCTTCAGATTTTAATGAAAATCTGGGAATATGTGGTATTCTATATGGTGATTAAGGATATTGAGTCAAACGACTGCATTTCCTAAAATTAAGCGCTTAATTGCATACTTGAAGTTAATTATAAATATATTAATAAGCTAATTACTTGACTAATTACACGAATCTTAAAATTTTGACCACACATTCTTATTTAGCAGACCTGAAAGCATCTATGCTGAAAAATTCAGAAAAATCTATGTCTTCAAAAAATCAAGAAAAATCCTTGGGTAATATTCTACTCAGATTTTCAACTTCTTCAGATTTTAATGAAAATCTGGGAATATGTCATATTCTATATAGTAATAAAGGATATCGAGTCAAAATACTGCATTTCGTAAAATTAAACGCTTGATTATATACCTAATATTAATTATGATTATAATAATATGCTAATTATTCGTCTGATTACAAAAATTTTAAGGTTTTCACCACACGTTGCTATTCAGCAGACGTAAAAACATCTATGCTTAAAATTTCAGGAAAATCTATATTTTCAAAAAAATCAAGAAAAATCCAAGGCTATAGCCTAGGATAATATTTTGCTAAAATTTTCAACATCTTCAGATTTCAATAAAAAGCTATGAATATGTGGTATTCTACATGGTGATTAAGGATATCGAGTCAAAAGACTGCATCTCGTAAAATTAAGCGCTTAATTACAAACTTGATATTAATTATAATTATATTAATATGATAATTACTCGACTAATTACACAAATTTTAAGATTTTGACCACAGATTTTGATTTATGAGACGTGAAAGCATCTATGCTGAAAAAATCATGAAGATCTATGCCCCTAAAAAATCAAGAAAAATCCTTGGATAATATTTTCTCAGATTTTCAACTTCTTCATATTTTAGTGAAAATCTGGGAATATGTCATATTCTGTATAGTAATTAAGGATATCGAGTCAAAGTACTGCATTTCCTAAAATTAAACGCTTAATTACATACCTAATATTAATTATGAATATATTAATATGCTAATTATTCCTCTGATTACAAAAATTTTAAGGTTTTGACCACAGGTTCCTATTCAGCAGACGTAAAAACATCTATGCTGAAACTTTCAGGAAAATCTATTTTTTCAACAAAATCAAGAAAAATCCAAGGCTATATATAGCCAAGGATAATATTTTGCTCAAATTTTCAACATCTTCAGATTTTATCGAAAATCTTGGAATATGTGGAAATCTATATGGTTATTAATGGTATCGAATCAAAAAACTGCATTTCGCAAAATTAGGCGCTTAATTACATATTTGATATTAATTATAATTATATTAATATGCTAATTACTGGAATAATTACACGACTTTTAAGATTTTGACCACAGATTATTATTTAGCAGACGTGAAAGCATCTATGCTGATAAAATCATTAAAATCTATGCCTTCAAAAAATCAAGAAAAATCCTTGCATAATATTTTACTCAGATTTTCAACTTTTTCAGATTTTAATGAAAATCTGGGAATATGTCATATTCTATATACTGATTAAGGATATCGACTCAAAATGCTGCATTTCGTAAAATCAAACGCTTAATTACATACCTAATATTAATTATGATTATATTAATATGCTAATTATTCGTCTGATTACAAATATTTTAAGGTTTTGACCACAGGTTCCTATTCTGCAGACGTAAAAACATCTATGCTCAAAATATCAGGAGAATCTATTTTTTCAACAAAATCAAGAAAAATCCAAGCCTATAGCCTAGGATAATCTTTTCCTCAGATTTTCAACTTCTTCAGATTTTAATGAAAATCTGGGAATATGTGGTATTCTATATGGTGATTAATGATATCAAGTCAAAAGACTGCATTTCGTAAAAATAAGCGCTTAATTCCATACTTGATGTTAATTGTAATATTAATAAGCTAATTACTTGACTAATTACACGAATTTCAGGATTTTGACCACACATTCTTATTTAGCAAACGTGAAAGCATCTATGCTGAAAAATTCATAAAGATTAATGTCGTTAAAAAATCTAGAAAAATCCTTGGATATTATACTCAGATTTTCAACTTCTTCAGATTTTAATGAAAATCTGGGAATATGTCATATTCTATATAGTAATTAAGGATATCGAGTCAAAATACTGCATTTCTTAAAATTAAATGCCTGATTACATACCTAATATTAATTATGATTATAAGATATGCTAATTATTCGTCTGATTACCAAAGTTTTTAGGTTTTGACCACAGTTTCCTATTCAGCAGACGTAAAAACATCTGTGCTCAAAATTTCAGCGAAATCTATTTTTTCAACAAAAACAAGAAAAATCCAAGGCTATAGTATAGCCTATGATAATATTTTGCTCAGATTTTCAACTTCTTCAGATTTTAATACAAAGCTATGAATATGTGGTATTCTATATGGTGATTAAGTATATCGAGTCAAAAGACTGCATTTCGTAAAATAAAGCGCTTAATTATATACTTGAAGTTAATTATAATTATATTAATAAGCTATTTGACTAATTACACGAATTTTAAGATTTTGACCACAGATTCTTATTTAGCAGATGTGAAAGCATATATGCTGAAAAATTCGGAAAAATCTATGACTTCAAAAAATCAAGAAAAATCTTTGGATAATATTCTACTCAGATTTTCAACTTCTTCAGATTTTAATGAAAATCTGGGAATATGTCATATTCTATATAGTAATTAAGGATATCGAGTCAAAATACTGCATTTCGTAAAATTAAACGCTTGATTATATACCTAATATAAATTATGATTATAATAAAATGCTAATTATTCGTCTGATTACAAAAATTTTAAGGTTTTGACCACAGGTTCCTATTCAGCAGACGTAAAAACATCTATGCTTAAAATTTCAGGAAAATCTATATTTTCAACAAAATCAAGAAAAATCCAAGGCTATAGCCTAGGATAATATTTTGCTCAAATTTTCAACATCTTCAGATTATAATAAAAAGCTATGAATATGTAGGGTTCTACATGGTGATTAAGGATATCGAGTCACAAGACTGCATCTCGTAAAATTAAGCGCTTAATTACATACTTGATATTAATTATAATTATATTAATATGATAATTACTCGAGTAATTACACAAATTTTAAAATTTTGACCACAGATTCTGATTTAGGAGACGTGAAAGCATCTATGCTGAAAAAATCATAAAAATCTATGCCTCTAAAAAAATCAAGAAAAATCATTGGATATTTTCCTCAGATTTTCAACTTCTTCAGATTTTAATGAAAATCTGGGAATATGTCATATTCTGTATAGTGATTAAGGATATCGAGTCAAAATACTGCATTTCCTAAAATTAAACGCTTAATCATATACCTAATATTAATTATGAATATATTAATATGCTAATTATTCTTCTTATTACAAAAATTTTAAGGTTTTGACCACAGGTTCCTATTCAGCAGACGTAAAAACATCTATGCTGAAACTTTCAGGAAAATCTATTTTTTCAACAAAATCAAGAAAAATCCAAGGCTATAGCCTAGGATAATATTTTGCTCAAATTTTCAACATCTTCAGATTATAATAAAAAGCTATGAATATGTAGTATTCTACATGGTGATTAAGGATATCGAGTCACAAGACTGCATCTCGTAAAATTAAGCGCTTAATTACATACTTGATATTAATTATAATTATATTAATATGATAATTACTCGAGTAATTACACAAATTTTAAAATTTTGACCACAGATTCTGATTTAGGAGACGTGAAAGCATCTATGCTGAAAAAATCATAAAAATCTATGCCTCTAAAAAAATCAAGAAAAATCATTGGATATTTTCCTCAGATTTTCAACTTCTTCAGATTTTAATGAAAATCTGGGAATATGTCATATTCTGTATAGTGATTAAGGATATCGAGTCAAAATACTGCATTTCCTAAAATTAAACGCTTAATCATATACCTAATATTAATTATGAATATATTAATATGCTAATTATTCTTCTTATTACAAAAATTTTAAGGTTTTGACCACAGGTTCCTATTCAGCAGACGTAAAAACATCTATGCTGAAACTTTCAGGAAAATCTATTTTTCAACAAAATCAAGAAAAATCCAAGGCTATAGCCTAGGATAATAATTTGCTCAAATTTTCAACATCTTCAGATTTTATCGAAAATCTTGGAATATGTAGAATTCTATATGGTTATTAAAGATATCGAATCAAAAAACTGCATTTCGTAAAATTAGGCGCTTAATTACATATTTGATATTAATTATAATTATATTAATATGCTAATTAATGGAATAATTACACGACTTTTAAGATTTTGACCACAGATTATTATTTAGCAGACGTGAAAGCATCTATGCTGATAAAATCAGGAAAATCTATGCCTTAAAAAAAATCAAGAAAAATCCTTGCATATTTTACTCAGATTTTCAACTTCTTCAGATTTTAATGAAAATCTGGGAATATGTCATATTCTATATACTGATTAAGGATATCGAGTCAAAATGCTGCATTTCCTAAAATTAAACGCATAATTACATACCTAATATTAATTATGATTATATATATTAATATCCTAATCATTCGTCTGATTACAAATATTTTAAGATTTTGATTACAGGTTCCTATTCAGCAGACGTAAATACATCTATGCTCAAAATTTCACGTAAATCTATTTTTTAAAAAAAAAGAAAAACAAGAAAACTTCTAGGCTACAGCCTGGGATAATATTTTGCTCAGATTTTCAACTTCTTCAGATTTTAATGAAAATCTGGGAATATGTGGCATTCTATATGGTGATTAATGATATCGAGTCAAAAGACTGCATTTCGTAAAACTAAGCGCTTAATTACATACTTAAAATTAATTATAATTATATTAATAAGCTAATTACTTGACTAATTACACGAATTTTAAGATTTTCACCACAGATTCCTATTCATCAGGCGTGATAGCATCTATGCTGAAAAATTCAGAAAAATCTATGAATTCAAAAGATCAAGAAAAATCCTTGGATATTTTACTCAGACTTTCAACTTCTTCAGATTTTAATGAAAATCTGGGAATATGTCATATTCTATATATTAATTAAGGATATCGAGTCAAAATACTGCATTTCATAAAATTAAACGCTTGATTATATACCTAATATTAAATATGATTATAATAATATGCTAATTATTCGTCTGATTACAAAAATTTTTAGGTTTTGACCACAGGTTCCTATTCAGCAGACGTACAAACATCAATGCTCAAAATTTCATGGAAATCTATTTTTTCAACAAAATCACGAAAAATTCAAGGTTATATACCAGAGGATAATAATTTTATCAGATTTTCAACTTCTTCAGATTTTAATGAAAATCTGGGAATATGTGGTATTCTATATGGTGATTAAGGATATCGAGTCAAAAGACTGAATTTCGTAAAATTAAGCGCTTAATTACATACTTGATATTTATTATAATCATATTAATATGCTATTTACGCGACTAATTAAACGAATTTTAAGATTTTGACCACACATTCTTATTCAGCAGACGTGAAAGCATCTATGCTGATAAAATCCAGGACAATCTATGCCTTCAAAAAATCAAGAAAAATCCTTGAATAATATTTTACTCAGATTTTCAATTTCTTCAGATTTTAATGAAAATCTGGGAATATGTCATATTCTATATAGTGATTAATGATATCGAGTCAAAATGCTGCATTTCGTAAAATTAAACGCTTGATTACATACCTAATATTAATAATGATTATAATAATATGCTATTTATTCATCTGATTAGAAAAATTTGAAGATTTTGACCACAGGTTCCTATTCAGTAGACGTAAAAACATCTATGCTCAAAATTTCAGGAAAATCTATTTTTTGAAAAAAATCAAGAAAAATCCTAAGCTATAGCCTAGGATAATATTTTGCTTAGATTTTCAACTTCCTCAGATTCTAATAAAAAGCTATGAAAATGTGGTATTCTATATGGTGATTAAGGATATCGAGTCAAAAGACTGCATTTCGTAAAATTATGGGCTTAATTACATATTTGATAATTATAATTATATCAATATGCTAATTACTCGACTAATTACACGAATTTTAAAATTTTGACCACAGATTCTTATTTAGCAGACGTGAAAGCATCTATGCTGAAAAATTCAGAAAAATCTATGGCTTTAAAAAATCACGAAAAATCCTTGGATATTTTACTCAGATTTTCAACTTCCTCAGATTTTAATAGAAGCTATGAATATTTGGCATTCTATATGGTTATTAAGGATATCGTGTCAAAATACTGCATTTCGTAAAATTAAACGCTTGATTACATACCTAATACTAATTATGATTATATTAATATGCTAATTATTCGTCTGATTACAAAAAAATTGAAGGTTTTGACCACAGGTTCCTATTCAGCAGACGTAAAAACATCTATGCTGAAAATTTCAGGAAAATCTATTTTTTCAACAAAATCAAGAAAAATTTTGCTCAGATTTTCAACTCCTTCAGATTTTAATAAAAAGCCATGAATATGTGGTGTTCTATATGATGATTAAGGATATCGAGTCAAAAGACTGCATATCGTAAAATTAAGCGCTTAATTACACATTTGATATTAATTATAATTATATTAATATGCTAATCACTGGACTAATTACAGGAATTCTAAGATTTTGACCACAGATTCTTATTTAGCAGAAGTGAAAGCATCTATGCTGAAAAATTCAGGAAAATCTATGCCTTCAAAAATCAAGAAAAATCGGATATTTTATTCAGATTTTCGACCTCTTCAGATTTTAATGAAAATCTGGGAATATGCCATATTCTATATAGTGATTAAGGATATCGAGTCAAAATACTGCATTTCGTAAAATTAAACGCTTAATTCTATACCTAATATTAATTATGATTATATCAATATGCTAATTATTCGTCTGATTACAAAAATTTGAAGGTTTTGACCACAGGTTACTATTCAGCAGACGTAAAATCATCTATGCTCAAAATATCAGGAAAATCTATTTTTTCAACAAAATCAAGAAAAATCCAAGGATAATAGGATAAATAGGATAAAATTCTAGGCTATACGCCTAGGAAATATTTTGCTCAGATTTTCAACTTCTTCAGATTTTAATGAAAATCTGGGAATATGTGGTATTCTACATGGTGATTAAGGATATCGAGTCAAAAGACTGCATTTCGTAAAATTAAGCGCTTAATTACATTTTTTTTTTTTTTTTTTTTTTATACTTTGTCGCTGTCTCCCGCGTTTGCGAGGTAGCGCAAGGAAACAGACGAAAGAAATGGCCCAACCCCCCCCATACACATGTACATACACACGTCCACACACGCAAATATACATACCTACACAGCTTTCCATGGTTTACCCCGGACGCTTCACATGCCTTGACTCAATCCACTGACAGCACGTCAACCCCTGTATACCACATCGCTCCAATTCACTCTATTCCTTGCCCTCCTTTCACCCTCCTGCATGTTCAGGCCCCGATCACACAAAATCCTTTTCACTCCATCTTTCCACCTCCAATTTGGTCTCCCTCTTCTCCTCGTTCCCTCCACCTCCGACACATATATCCTCTTGGTCAATCTTTCCTCACTCATTCTCTCCATGTGCCCAAACCATTTCAAAACACCCTCTTCTCCTCTCTCAACCACGCTCTTTTTATTTCCACACATCTCTCTTACCCTTACGTTACTTACTCGATCAAACCACCTCACACCACACATTGTCCTCAAACATCTCATTTCCAGCACATCCATCCTCCTGCGCACAACTCTATCCATAGCCCACGCCTCGCAACCATACAACATTGTTGGAACTACTATTCCTTCAAACATACCCATTTTTGCTTTCCGGGATAATGTTCTCGACTTCCACACATTTTTCAAGGCTCCCAAAATTTTCGCCCCCTCCCCCACCCTATGATCCACTTCCGCTTCCATGGTTCCATCCGCTGACAGATCCACTCCCAGATATCTAAAACACTTCACTTCCTCCAGTTTTTCACCATTCAAACTCACCTCCCAATTGACTTGACCCTCAACCCTACTGTACCTAATAACCTTGCTCTTATTCACATTTACTCTTAACTTTCTTCTTCCACACACTTTACCAAACTCCGTCACCAGCTTCTGCAGTTTCTCACATGAATCCGCCACCAGCGCTGTATCATCAGCGAACAACAACTGACTCACTTCCCAAGCTCTCTCATCCCCAACAGACTTCATACTTGCCCCTCTTTCCAAGACTCTTGCATTTACCTCCCTAACAACCCTATCCATAAACAAATTAAACAACAATGGAGACATCACACACCCCTGCCGCAAACCTACATTCACTGAGAACCAATCACTTTCCTCTCTTCCTACACGTACACATGCCTTACATCCTCGATAAAAACTTTTCACTGCTTCTAACAACTTGCCTCCCACACCATATATTCTTAATACCTTCCACAGAGCATCTCTATCAACTCTATCATATGCCTTCTCCAGATCCATAAATGCTACATACAAATCCATTTGCTTTTCTAAGTATTTCTCACATACATTCTTCAAAGCAAACACCTGATCCACACATCCTCTACCACTCCTGAAACCACACTGCTCTTCCCCAATCTGATGCTCTGTACATGCCTTCACCCTCTCAATCAATGCCCTCCCATATAATATCTTCTGTTTCCCATTTTAGAAAGTTAATACAAGGAGGGGAGGATTTCCGGCCCCCCGCTTAATTACATACTTGATATTAATTATAATTATATTAATAAGCTAATTACTTGACTAATTACACGAATTTTAAGATTTTGACCACAGATTCATATTTAGCAGACGTGAAAGCATCTATGCTGAAAAATTCAGAAAAATCTATGTCTTCAAAAAATCAAGAAAAATCCTTGGATAATATCTCACTCAGATTTTCAACTTCTTCAGATTTTAATGAAAATCCGTGAATATGTCATATTCTATATAGTAATTAAGGATATCGAGTCAAAATACTGCATTTCGTAAAATTAAACGCTTGATTACATACCTAATATTAATTATGATTATAATAATATGCTAATTATTCGTCTGATTACAAAAAAATTATGGTTTTGACCACAGTTTCCTATTCAGCAGACGTAAAAATATCTTTGTTGAAAATTTCAGGAAAATCTATTTTTTCAAAAAAAATCAAGAAAAATCCTAGGCTATTATAGCCTAGGATAATATTTTGCTCAGATTTTCAACTTCTTCAGATTTTAATAAATGCAATGAATATGTGGTATTCTATATGGTGAATAAGGATATCGAGTCAAAAGATTGCATTTCGTAAAATTAAGCGCTTAATTAGGTACTTGATATTAATTATAATTATATCAAAATGCTAATTACTCGACTAATTACACGAATTTTAAAATTTTGACCACAGATTCTTATTTAGCAGACGTGAAAGAATCTATGCTGAAATCTATGCCATTAAAAAATCAAAAAAATCCTTGGATATATTGCTCAGATTTTCAACTTCTTCACATTTTAATGAAAATCTGCGAATATGTCGGACTCATTATGGTGATTAAGGATATCGAGTCAAAAGACTGCATTTCGTAAAATTAAGCGCTTAATTACATACTTGATATTAATTATAATTATATTAATACGCTAATTACTCGACAAATTACACGAATTTTAATGTTTTGACCAAAGATCCTTATTTAGCAGAGGTGAAAGCATCTATGCTGAAATTTTCAGGAAAAACTATGTCTTCAAAAAATTAAGAAAAATCCTTGGATATTTTCCTCAGGTTTTCAACTTCAGATTTTATTGAAAATCTGGCAATTGTCGTATTCTATATAGTGATTAAGGATATCGAGTCAAAATACTGCATTTCGTAAAATTAGGCGCTTAATTACATACTTCATATTAATTATAATTATATCAATATGCTAATTACTCGACTACTTACACGAATTTTAAGCTTTTGACCACAGATTCTCATTCAGCAGACGTAAAAGCAACTACGCTGCAATTTTCAGGAAAATCTATGTTTTAAAAAAATCAAGAAAAATCCTAGGCTATAGCCGAGGATAATATTTTGCTCAGATTTTCAACTTCTTCAGATTTTATTGAAAATCTGAGAATGTGTCGTATTCTATATAGTGATTAAGGATATCGAGTCAAAATACTGCATTTCGTAAAATTAAGCGCTTGATTACATACTTAATATTAATTAATCATATGTATATGCTAATTACTCGACTAATTACACGAATTTTAAGGTTTGGATCACAGATTCTTATTCAGGAGACGTAAAAGCATGTATGCTGAGATTTTCAGAAAAATCTGTTTCAAAAAATCAAGAAAAATCCCAGGACTTGGATAATATTTTGGGAATATGTCGAATTCTAAATAGTTATTACGGATGTCGAGATAAAAGACTGCATTTCGTAAAATTAAGTTCTTAATTACATACTGAATATTAATTATGATTATATTTATATGCTAATTAGTCGACTAATTACACGAATGTTAAGGTTTTGACCACAGATTCTTATTCAGCAGACGTAAAAGCATCTATGCTGATAATTTCAGGAAAATCAATTTTCTAAAAAAAAAATCAAGAAAAATCCAAGGCCTTCTTGGATAATATTTTCCTCACATTTTCAACTTCTTCAGATTTTAATGAAAATCTGGGAATGTATGGTATTCTATGTGTTGATTAAGGATATCGAGTCAGGAGATTGCATTTCGTAAAATTAATTGCTTAATTACATACTTGATATTAATTATAATTTTATTAATATGCTAATTACTCGACTAATTACACGAATTTTAAGGTTTTGACCACAGATTCTTATTCAGCAGACGAAAAAGCATCTATGCTGAAATTTTCAGAAAAATCTGTTTTCAAAAAAATCAAGAAATTATTTTGGGTAATATTTTGCTCAGATTTTCAACTGAGCAAAACATCATACATATCACTTTTCTGGCTTGCATAACAATCAGCCTCTTTACTCCCTCCCTTTATCACCGCTAACCAACAAAACTTCATTCTTTTTTATCTAATTCTTTAACCTATTCAGTGTAGGAATAGACCATCAACACTTCACTTTTTTTTAACTAATTCTTTAACATGTTCAGTGGACGAACAGAAAACGTTTAGCTTACGTATACATCACCATTCGGTCGGCCCATTGTGTGTGTTGTGTGTGTGTGTGTGGAGATGGATGCTGTTCATTAAGATGCAGATGTGAATGCGCTCACCATCTTCCTATCATCCATACGAAGAACGCTCACCTGGAGTCTCCTGATACTGGCTCGTCTATGGATGGCTTAGCCTTCGTTTGGTCGCTCCAGCTCAGGAGTAAGAGGACGATCGTTGTTGTCCCGCTGTTGTACAACATTATCTCAAACACCTCTAACTTTTCGCTGAGAGAGGGAGGGAATACGGTATGGAGGAATTGTAATTGACTGAAAAGCACTTAGATCTCACGTCTAAGCACATACATGCACACAGAACACTACATGTAATGCTACACATAGCATCGATACATATATGCTGCCTATCGCTATGGCTAGGGTATAAGCATATATCATGATTAAACCTTGTTTATGATGCATACATTTTTGTATGATTAAATGCAGGATTGGCTGCAATGATGTCTCCATCTCTCAAACATTGAAGCTGCGGGATTTTCTTTCCTCTTTTGTCTCTCTTCATATATCCGCTCTTCTTTTAAGAGGTAGGTCTACAAATACTTGCAGAGTTCTGGTTAATTCATACTTTCAATTAAATTCAATTTATTTTTTCTTTTACATTAGATGGACCTAATTAGGGCACGTTTTGCCCATATATATATATATATATATATATATATATATATATATATATATATATATATATATATATATATATATATATATATATATATATATATAATTACATTACACATTCCAGTGAAGGAAAAGTACGAGACAGTCTGCAAATATCAAAAATTCATCCTACATATTCTATTCAGCATCATCGATCGAGTTTTCAGTTTTTTCTTCAATGCACCACTAAGAGCCAGACACACACACACACACACACGCATCTCTTACCGACGCTTACTGAAAAATCAGATTGTAATCTACGAATAACTATGCGAACGGTGCGTGAATGCTTTTAAGGGGATGAGCGCCTCGTTGTTTCGGGGGGAAAAAATATAGATAACTCTGCTGAAAGCTGGGTACATTAGCCCTCGTACTCCTGCCCCCTAACACACACACACACACACACACACATACACACACACAGATGCGAAAACTATCAGCGAAGAACTCTCTCAGCGCACACTTTATTGGGAAGTGCTTAAGGCGGCTCCAAATTATTTTTATCACGGATAATGATGCTGACAGTGTCATATGTTACTCAAGCGGTACAGAGGCATACAGAGTCACGAGGAACGTACGCTTAGAACACCCCTTTTCACTCTCTCAACAGAGATGTGATTATGTGTTGAATGTTTAGTTACAACGCCATCTGTTGGTGCGGTCGGGAAACATTACGTAATGGCGGTCGTAATTGCGGTGTTGGTAATTTCGTTCGACTTGATGATGATGATAAACGGGAAGATGGTTACCTTCATGTTTGGTCGAATATAATCAATGGTGATGATTACTATGGTCATACTAGTGAATTGATAGTAATAGCAATTTCTGAAGTAGTAATGGCCGTAGTTAGTTACTTACTTATACTTACTTACTTACGAGTACTTGTTTGATTTTGCCATAAGGGCCGTATGACTTACGTATTTTTAAGTATCACTTGCGTTTTTGAGAGATGGTATATATTTGCAGAGTGAATACTAGCGAAAATAAAAGACAGACAGCCTGAGCCAAAGTAGCGAAACTTGACAGCCACGGAAGTGCTGGCTCATTTGCGCAGCCACTAACGCTCCCAGTACACAATCGTAGAGTACCAGCAATGCTCCCGTAGTTGGTACCTACCTACCACCTACTACAGTAGTGGTAATAGTAGTAGTAGTAGTAGTAGTAGTAGTAGTAGTAGTAGTAGCAGTAGTAGTAGTAGTAGTAGTAGTGGTGGTAGTAGTGGTAGTTGTAGTAGTAGTAGTAGTAGTAGTAGTAGTAGTAGTAGTAGTAGTAGTAGTAGTAGTGGTGGTGGTAATAGTGGTAGTAGTGGTAGTAGTAGTAGTAGTGGTAGCAGTGGTAGTAGTAGTAGTAGTAGTAGTAGTAGTAGTAGTAGTAGTGGTAATAGTGGTAGTAGTAGTAGTAGTGGTAGCAGTGGTAGTAGTAGTAGTAGTAGTAGTGGAAGTAGTGGTGGTAGTAGTAGTGGTGGTAGTAGTAGTGGTAGTAGTAGTAGTAGTAGTAGCAATGGTAATAGAAGTTTCAGCAGAAATGTAAGTAGTATCAGTAACTTTGTTGCTGCCGTTGTTGTAGTGAAGGAGTAGTAGTTGTAGCAGTATTCAAGTAGCGTTAGTAGTGATAGTAGCATTTAAGTAGTTAAGTAGAAGTAATAGTGGTTTAGTAGTAGTAGTCGTAGTTGTCGTGAAGTAAGTATCACTGTTCCTGTAATGAGACATATAACTGACATTCAAAGAAGTTGTGGTTGATATATATATGTATGGTTGATATATATATATATATATATATATATATATATATATATATATATATATATATATATATATACATATATATATATACGAATAAAGTTCATATGAACGCGCACCTTCATAGAACATACAAACCTCCAACAGCCAGGATCGAACCCGGGACCCCTGTGCAAGAGACAGGCATGCTAACCGATAGGCTATGGGACTGTATAATAGGAAACAACTATTCGAAATACTAAGTACCCGAATACCCTTCGTCTCACAATGGTGAGCAACGGGGTCTATACTGGTTATTTCCGAACAGACGCACATAGCTAGCTGATAGTATATATATATATATATATATATATATATATATATATATATATATATATATATATATATATATATATATATATGTCTGCCCAGCCAACGAGCCGACTACAGCAATGACCACATGTAGTTGAGGAAGGTCACGTACGAAAATAACACCATCAGGCACCTAAACCCGCTCACAGGCAATCCTTCGCAGCCCTGCCACCTGCATGAACCAATATCTAGTGACACCCAGAGGTCACATCAGACCCAGAGCTGTACACGCCACTTATGCGAGAGATTCTATTGCAGAATCAAACAGCCTGGACTAATTCCATGAACGTTGTCACCCACGGATCCCCCAGAGATCAACCGGAGAACAGTCGTTAGCATCCGACTGCCTCCTCGGCTGTCAGACTGATCGTACAGACCACAACGCCACCTTTCCAACCATCACAGTGTAAGATTACATGTTAAAAGAAAAAAAAGTTTCTCAAAATTGGTGTATCCAGTTTTCTATAGTGCCGAATCGATTGCTAAAGTATATATATATATATATATATATATATATATATATATATATATATATATATATATATATATATATATCCCTGGGGATAGGGGAGAAAGAATATTTCCCACGTATTCCCTGCGTGTCGTAGAAGGCGACTAAAAGGGGAGGGAGCGGGTGGCTGGAAATCCTCCCCTCTCTTTTTTTTTAATTTTCCAAAAGAAGGAACAGAGAAGGGGGCCAGATGAGGATATGCCCTCAAAGGCCCAGTCCTTTGTTCTTAACGCTACCTCGCTGACGCGGGAAATGGCGAATAGTATGAAAGAAAGGATATATATGCGTCAGGGTGTCTCTTCGGTTCCGAGGAACAAATACATCACCTAACCCAACGATCATAGAGAAAAAAAAGCCATCCTAATTGTTTTATCAAAAGCACTACTTGTTTTTGTATTAGTGGGACTAATAGGAGGAGCTGTTAGACGTTTAAAAGGCAACAATAAGAACAAAAAATAAAAGAAAATCGGGGAAAGGGAAGTTTGAACGAAGAAACAGGAGTGAAATGCAATTGTTTTTTGTTTTCTTCCATAAGCAAGAGTCTTTGTAACAACAAACCTTCAGCCACTTGGAGCTTTCTGTCGTCTGTGTTCTTCCTTGTTCACCAGAGTCTCTTCTGCCTCATAAAATCCTCCTGTCTTCCCCTTTTTCTCTATACCATCGCTTCCTCGAAACGACATTACGAAAAACCATCTTGATGTACTGCTTTCTCTTCTGAAAGCAACTTCGCCTCATCCTTCATTTCCTCGTTTTTTCTTTTTTTCACGAAAGAAAGAAAGAAACGAAGGAAGGAGAGGAGTGTCAGTGACCTGCTCATGAAAACGTTGAAGGGACAGCTAACCCCAGAGAGAGGCATTAGTTCCACTCACATCTCGACTAATTCGAATTAGATCTGACGATAGATGATCAGTGTTTAAACACTTCAACCCGATGGGCTTGTCTTAATTAAGCAAATTGCCAAATTGATATGCAAATGGGAGGAGCACTCGGATCTTCATGAGGTCTAAGTTTAATCATGAAGAACGTCTCTATCACACTGGTTGACATCTTGTCTTTATTCAGATATATAATTGGGCGAAAAAGAGCTGACACACACACACACACACACACACACACACACACACACACACACACACACACACACAGGGGCCTCCGTGGTGCAGAGGTTAATGACCATGCATCAGCATGGGCCAGCTCGGGGTCGGACCCGCATGGATTCGAATCATTAGCGTGGCAGTCAGCCCACACATACCCCCAGATGTTCCTCCTCCCCTCATGGCTGGTCTTTAAATGGGTAGCTGGCTTAGGCTGTGTGTGAGTGTGTGTGTGCGTGTGTGTGTGTGTGTGTGTGTGTGTGCGTGTGTGTGTGTGTGTGTGTGTATGTAGAAAAATGATACACATGCACAATTAGTGATCACAAATAGTTATCACACACACACATACACGGGCCTCCGTGGTATAGTGGTCACCGTTGTTGTTGACCATGGTTTAAGCACGTCCCCGCTCTGGCCAGGCCGGGCCGAGTCCTAGGCGAGCCATATCTTGGGTAAGGAGCAGTGTTGGTCGAGCTGAAGTAGGGCTGTCAAGCTGGCCACAGTGATCACTCACCTCACCTCGACTGATGGCTCCTCCATATACACACACACACACATGAAAGTGAGGAAATATAGAACTAAGAGAAACAGTTACCATCATCTCACTCAGGTAAACATTAGCCGTAAGAACTATAGCTACCAAGGTTTATAACACCACCACTAGGACAACTATAGAAATATGCTGTAAACCAAGAGTATACGTTATGTTTTAGAATACCATAAATGTTCCTTGTTGCAGGGCCATATCGTCGGACATTATCACTGACACGAGAGAGAGAGAGAGAGAGAGAGAGAGAGAGAGAGAGAGAGAGAGAGAGAGAGAGAGAGAGAGAGAGAGAGAGAGAGAGAGAGTGAGAGAGAGAGAGAGAGAGTGTGTGAGAGAGAAATTCTTCATAACACCATTAACATCTACTGACTTTATTCTATCGCATATCAGTGACGATCGTACAATCCATAATGGATTCATGGAAAAGAAAGCAATGACGTGTTGAAAAGTAATGCTGTCAAGGACAGAGAATCATCCTCCACGTTTCTCCTCAGCTCCCAGCATCGGAGCGAGGGGATAGAAACACGCCATGGGAGCTGGTGGCAACTAGAATCAATCTATTTCGTAACTCTTCCATCCTCTAAACAACCACGAGGCGATTACTCACATGTAAACACACGAAAGATATCTATATCTCTCGTCGCATATTTCTCTCATAGGACTAAATGCATTCGACAGTCGAAGGGAATATACAGGTACGTAAGTAGTGCTCAAAGTTATTTCAGTTAGTTAGAATGGTTTGGTTCCCAGGTAGACATATGTATTCCAGGTAGGAACCCGGGTTGATGGAAGTTGATATACAGAATCCATACACATCTCTGACTCCCTCCAGAGTCATTAGTTGTTTTGGAACTCCCTCAACTAACCCGTCTGTGGCCTCGTGTGTGTGTGTGTGTGTGTGTGTGTGTGTGTGTGTGTGTGTGTGTGTGTGTGTGTGTGCTTCACTAACACTCCTCTCACCTGAACATAACGAATGATGTCATCCCTCTCCAGTGTCGTCATCAAGTCAGTATGATATTCGCAATATAGACATGTTCCTCTCACTATGGAGAGTCTTCGTTCTACCACTAGAAATTAGAGTTGCTTGCTGATACCTTCCTAAAATTCAATATTCATACATGAACTTCATAAGAGGATGTAGGACTGGCTTCATCTTATCGATCCCCTTGCCGAACATTATATTTTTCCTTCTTTAAGGTATCTAATGTCTTGTAGAGCCAAACTACAGGTTTAAATGCATTCTAATTGTGACTAACTCTCCATCTTTTTCTTTTTAACAAGTCATCTATAACTCTGGCTACCATCACAGCTTGAAAACAAAAACGAGACAATGTTTGTAGAATGGGTCCAGAAATAGCTAAGACCACAAGGACGTGAGGCTATTTTGATGAAGCTCAGGAATAAAGACGTTTAAGCAACGGAAAAAGAAAAAAAATGCTGTCGTCAGAACCAGCCGATGCAGAAGAAACCTTCGAATGAAATGCCAGACATTTATTTCAGCTTTCTTGTGTACCATTACACTCGCTATGAAAAAAAAAGAAGAAGACGACTTTGGTGCAGGTAAAACTTCACGTTCACTTGAACGAGGAAGAACGATCTTTGAAAACACGGCAAAGGACTGTACAGAAAAGTTCTCACCCAATCAGGTTCAAAGTGAATCATCTGAATTCGCAAAGAGTGCGTCTTTTGCGGCGCCTACGAGAGAAGGCATTCTGAATGGTTCAAAAGGCACTTTTGAGAAACCTTGCGAAAGGTGAAACGGTTTTGAGGCCGATAATGGTATCCAAAATGCTGCAAAGGCACGGCAAGGTCAACAAGGACATGTGTAGGTCAAGGCAGAGGCAGAATGCAAGAGAGAGAAAATACAATGAATGGAGAAAGAGAATCGCCAGATTGCATTTTCCCCAATTAGGTCACTGCGATGCAAAAGAACAGGTGGCTCTCTGTCCTTTTATAAAAGTTACACACAGGTGATTGATGGAATGCAACGCATGTGACGCTCAGTGTAACAAAAGGGATTCTGCATAACAGAATTGGCTGGTTGACTGTGACGTAGTGTTTAAGATGAAAAAAGAAAGATGGTTACACCATCACATCTGCTAGTAAACAGGCTTGATGGAGGGTGACATAAGGAACGCTATCATTTCAAAATAACAGACAGACACCAGTTCCTCGAGATGATAGAAGGTACGGTTCCTAGAGGAATGACCAAATGAAGAAAGAAATAATGTGAAGCCACAATCAAATAATCTGATCCTCACGAATGTATCATTGACTGGCTCATCTGAGGTCAAATAACCTTTGCTAATGTCTGTGGTCCGCCAGATGAGTAACTCTGATGTATGTAGTAACATGTCAGGTCTGAGCATTATGGTAACCGTCTGGAGAGGGTGTTCAAGAGTTTCCAAACAGCAGTTTTAACTTGACCTTGAGACCGGGTTAACGACCCTGGCAGGTGAGATACTCTCACAACCCAGGTAACTACTCAACCCAAGTAACTACTCTACCAACCAACCAATCAAAACCTGTGAGCGGACCGTCAGTAGCTGGAGAAGGATCCTTTACCTTTTGGAAATCAACCAGACAAGTTGTTGATACGGCAGGAAAACCAACGTATTATTTGACTGTTATGTACGTCTAACGTGAGTTTATGTTGTATGGCTTAATCGTCCACTCGTTAGCCAATGGCCGTTAGGTCCAAGCAATTGATTATACATCTTACAAAGTGATTGAATAATTGGGTGATTGCGACTGTAGCATCCACGTTCAGTCCAAGACTGTGTATCCTTCTCCATCTTTTATCTTTTCATCTTCTCTTGATCATCGAACTATAAGGAACCCTCCATGAAAAAAACAAAAGCTACTGATTGCTTCAACTCCTTAAACCCGACCCGTCAATCCACCACAGTCATGTAGGATATTCCCGGCTCTTATCCTAGTCACCTTGCCTCAATACCTTGGCATATAGATTAACAGACGAGACTCATTCCCCGATACGTATACCAACTGCCAACACAGCTGAAACTTCAAGTGACTGACGATGAAGCGTCTCGGCTGAGACCAGAGATCTACTACCCTCATTCTTCCACTCTTTCTAACCTTATCTTCCTCACCGCACTTTTTAAGACCCTTCAAGACCAATTCATCCCAAACTCGTCATTCCAACCGAGAGTCGAGAAAGATATTCATAGCTAAATCTCGAGTTACCAAGACTCAGTGTGATGATAAGCTATCAAGAGGCACACTCCCACTGAACCAAACTCTCACCCACCTTGTTTACGTACACAGCTGGAGTCGTCAGGCGATATCCCATACAGAACAGTGGCCTTATCTTCCTTTCATGTTGTCTCCATACAAGGACCTGTGGCAGGTCCTCCCGAGGGTATGATGACCCTCAATTACTCAAGTGTATTGTTCGTCCACATCAATCGTTACTGCCATCATCCTCACTCGTCTGCCTCAGTGCGTCAGGTTCATCCTTGAGGTGGTGACATCAACCTGTCCAAGAGTCTTATTCTGTTTGGCTGATCCTCATTGTGACTAACTTCATAGAGGCTTTCATCCTTGAGGTCCTTTGCCCTCATCTGCTACACAAGATATCCAAGTTTTGCTCTTCTTTGCGACCCCAACCAGACTTAGTTTGATACAACATCTCAGTTATTCTTTTTTCTTTTAGTTTGTTTGTGGTAGCCCAGATAGCAAGGGCAATTGTATATGTCTTAGTCAGTAATGTCTCATATTCGATATTTTCTTTCTTTTTTTTTTCCTCTTATATTTGTCTTTCGTTTTCCGATTTAGCGAGGTGGTGTCAGGAACAGATGAAGGCAGGCCGGATTCCCTCACATCTATTCTCTAGATGTTATGTTCAATGCACCGAAACCACAAACCCCAAAGACCTCCCTATGGTTTAACCCCGGCTGCCTCACGCTTGTTCAGTCCATTGACAGCACACGTCTACCTCTGTAAACCACAACGTTCCAATTCACTCAGTCTCGTACACACCTTTGACCCTCCTGTATGTTCAGGCTCCCGACCACTCAAAATACTTTTCACTCCCACCTTTCATCTCTTGTTTGGTCTCCCCCTTCTCCTTTTCCCTTCCACTTCTGACACGTATATCCTCTTTGCTAACCTCTCGTTATTCATTCTCTCCATATGTCCGAACTATTTCAGCAAGCCGTCTTCAGCTCTCCTAACCATACTGTTCTTATCAACACACATCTCTCTCTCTCTCTCTCTCTCTCTCTCTCTCTCTCTCTCTCTCTCTCTCTCTCTCTCTCTCTCACCCTTTTCATTACTTCCTCGCTCAAACCACCTCACACCATATATTATCCCTCAAACATTTCATTTCCAACACATCCACCCTTCTCATCACAGCCTTATCAACAGCCCATGACTCGCACGTTACTATTACCTCTAAACATACCCATATTCACCATCTTAGATAATGACCTCTCTTTCCATACGTTCCTCGATGCTCCAAGAACCTTCGTCTCCTCACCAACCATAAGACTCACTTCACTGTAGTGAGCGAGATTTGAGTGTTATATGATGCTGTATTTGTGGAAATATAAAACACTGCCGTGTCATATGCTTCCATTTTTTCTGTGTGTATGTGTGTGTGTGTGTGTGTGTGTGTGTGTGTGTGTGTGTGTGTGTGTCTGTCTGTCTGTCTGTCTGTCTGTCTATGTGTGTCTGTCTGTCTGTCTGTCTGTCTATGTGTGTATCTGTCTGTCTGTCTGTCTGTCTGTCTGTCTGTCTGTCTGTGTATCTGTCTGTCTGTCTGTCTGTCTGTCTACCTTCAACTGCAAAACACACCGTAGGTTTGAAAGTCGTGGCTGACCGTATACACACATGCTAGCAAAGTGTTCAGAAATAAACGTCGAGCTTATGGATGGAGAGCCAAGACCTCGCCCTCACGACTCTGACCTACACAACACAGCAGTGTGTTCCGTTATCAACCCCCGAGGCAAGACCAGCTTCTGGGCCATGAAGCTGCCATACGATTCTCGTGAAGATGACTTTAGTGGAAACATCTTCAAGGTTAAGCCAGAGTAATCTACTTGATATGGAATGTTAAGGAGCACATCTCGACCTATGGATAACGTCAAAGGGAACATTTTAAGAACAGTTAATCAGATGATCGTCATAGATCTAAATTCCATAGATTTATATATAAAATGTTCAGGTATTCAGACATTGTCTCAGATGTTATCAGATATTCGTATTTTCGGGTCAAGCGAGCGAGATAAGTCTGAGTCAATGGATGGACCTCGCCCTTCTTCACACTGTTTGAGTGTTAAGGGAAACTTTTGTATAATGTACTTAGTTCTGCATGATATCATGAACAGTATCAGTGCAGTCTGCTAGTGTAGATGATAGTCTGAAAGTCTAAGGCATCATTTGTGTAACCAGTCTCCTTATATTTAGAATATCTTATTTCTTATCATTTATTACTCTACCATTTAACTATATACAGCCTCAGAAGAGTCTTCTTCTCTTTGTTTGCCAATAAACTTATTAGTGAATGTAAGTAAAGGTGTACTTTCAATGAGTGCCAATCAGTAAATTTCATTGTGTGATTTTTCCTGTGATGTTCTAATTACTGTGACATATTTCTTGACATGATTATATCACCAGGAGCTTTCCGTGTCTCATATTCTGATGGGAGTATTACGTTCTCAATCATTTCTCTTCAGCGTCGTATCCCTGTGAGATAACAGGGTGACAGTAAAGTTAATATATTTTACCTCTTTCTCTACTTGTCTGTATGCGCTGTGTTGTAGACAAAAAAAAGGTTCAGTGTCATCATCCACTTTAAGATGACTGGTTTGTGAGTTGGGCTTTAAGTCTATCAGCTGTTGGGTCATCAAAGACGTCAACGTCAGGTTAGAATCATCCATCACCCGAAAAATCTTCGACACTTTCTTTAGGTGTTAAAGATAATTGTAAGATCACATATAATCTTGCTATGTACATGGTCTTTTAGAGTTAGTGAACTTGTGACTGTATTTATTATTTCTGGATGACTTGATTCTATTTTTTTATACGTGCACCTACTTATCTACTATTATTCATTATTTGCCTTGCATAAATACGTGAATTGGTTTGTTATATCGAGTCCTTCCTTCCTCGCTTTCCTTTCGACTTTTCTATATAGTTTTTCCTCTTTGTACCAGATTTGACAGAGGAGCCTTTTTAATAATATTCTTATGGTAACTGCTGGGATGCATCTCAGTCAAACAGATTTAGTGAGCATTAATTACAACGTCTCCATTAATTTTTCATTTCCAGCCATGCAGTGTACAGGCTGATAAAACTGATTACCAAAGTAATTGAATAATTTTCCCCCAGGTGGCTGGTGTAACGGACGATGAGGTTAACGGAGCAGTGGTTAAAATGGTTCTAGTTATGGCTAATGTGTTTTTCTTGTCCTGCCGTCTTCAGTCTGAAATTAGGCGTCTTGAAGGAGTTCTAAGTTGTTACCGATGACACAGTTTCCACACATGAGTGAGAAATGAAAGTAAGCTTTTACTTTTTATGGATTTGGTTAGTTTTTCAGTAATGGAAGACTTTGATATATCTTCACAGATTGCAATCGAATCGTATCTCATTCAGTTGCATCCTATGAAGTACACTTGCTCATGCCTCTCCATGTCTGTTGATCCTGGATACAACAGAACACACACAGGGTAACCCAAGATTAAGTGTGTGAGGACAAGTCACCTGGTCGATTCTGTTTGAACTATACCAGTCTTCATCTGCCCTGAGGGAACCTTTGGTCCTGACTATCAA
This sequence comes from Panulirus ornatus, assembly GCF_036320965.1. Taxonomy (NCBI): domain Eukaryota; kingdom Metazoa; phylum Arthropoda; class Malacostraca; order Decapoda; family Palinuridae; genus Panulirus; species Panulirus ornatus. The sequence goes on along the minus strand of NC_092227.1, from coordinate 77,178,368 downwards.
GAGATGAGAGGATGATGTAGGGTTGGATAAACCCTGCCTTTTAAAAAGGTCAAGGTCAAATTTGTTAGGAAGGGCGTGACGGAGGTGGAGAGTTCCAAAGCTTCGAGGTGTATTATTTTTTTCTTACGTTGTAAACCAACTGAGAGGTCGTCTCGTACCTGTTCAGTAACATTTCCATTAGAAATTGATTTGGATTCGTCACTGCTGACAGTAGGACACAGTATGTCGTGATGGTGAAGCTACATACATAATATATCTTCGTCACCATATGGTAAGTTTTCAGATGGCTAGCTACCTTCTTCTGTTATTTGGGTTGGCAGAAGCGCGTCATGCAGGACGAGATGAGCTCAGATGGGCCTCGCTCCATGAGAGGTTGTTGGTGACGTAGGCGTTTGCTGGTGGTGATTATCATATCAGTGGGTTGAGGTGGGCCGTCCTACGGTCAGGACATACAGCTGTGTCCAGTGGTTTTCAACCATGGACACGAACTGATACGCAGAACGAGGCGTCACAGAAAACGTAACCGAGAAACTTCGTGGTTTACGAGGTCACTTCGGCTTTTTCGCTGCCTGACGAACGGCTTATAGTGATAATTTGAGGGTTTTCTCATGAAATGCAAAGAGCAGAACCAATCAGCGTTGGAGTGTCCGTATCTATTTCTATATTACATTTATAATATGAATTAGGATGAGATAACTTTCTTCTTTTCATTGGAGTCTCCAGTTACAGAGAAGAGTTCACACTGGCACCAGGCCTTAGTTGAAGTATTGAATTGGGTTAATGAGAGGGAAATATACGAAGAGAAAAATATCTTTAAGCATCTGGGGGGGAAAGGAAAACCTGCCTTTTAAAAAAGTCAAGGTCATTCGGGTGGGAAATAGATAAACCCTGCCTTTTAAAAAGGTCAAAATTTGTTAGGAAAGACGTGACGGAGGTAGAGAGTTCCAAAGCTTCGAGGTGTATTATTTTTTTCTTACGTTGTAAACCAACTGAGAGGTCGTCTCGTAACTATTCAGTAACATTTCCGTTAGAAATAGATTTGGATTCGTCACTGCTGACAGTAGGACACAGCATGTCATGACTGAGATCGATGTGTTAATCTTTTTTAATCCATCTCAAATGATAGTAACAAGAGCTTATGTTTTGCTGACTGATTTGACATTCACGCCTTCAGTGTAACCTTAGTGTACCAGATGATGTGAATATCAACATTCATTGGTGAATTTGTGAACGGCATCTTGAGATACGTTTGTCCAATTTTTTGACATTTGACGTAGACACATTAGCTTACTGTTCCCTTCAAGCTACAATACAGTTGGACTTATCATGAATAAGACACAGGGAAGTATAGAGAAAGACGGCAGCAGATACCCTCTTCAGAGTTACATGCCAATGACGTCATACCTCAGTATGATGTAACTGGTCAACTATAAATAGAGACGCAAACAGGAAAAAAAATAAGATGTCTTCGTGTGACGTTCAACAACGGCTTAAAGTACGCTAAGCCATGCTAATCTTGCATATGATAAGGTAATCAGTATCTTATGGTGTCATAGATTCTATATATAACTATCAAGTGAAAGATTCAGTACTTATCTATATCGTTTTGATCACACGTCCTTCACTATACACGGTTCACTTCTGGTCACCAAACTTTATCAGAGACAAAACAAAATAGATAAGAAACCAAAATCTGTCGCCCAGGCGTAAACGTCTTTGAAGGAAACCTCTGAGATTCAAAAATAAATCCTCTAGTATATACCACACTACGACGAGGTTTATGAATGATTTTCAAAGTACGGTAATTTCTTCACCCAAGGTAAAAGCATTGGGTAAAAGCTGGTCCCCCTGTGGAGTTACAAAACACTAGAGCAAACAGCCATTGAATATATATTGTTACAGTAGTAACTACCATTGTATCAAATTACATTTTGATAGAGGCTTATTTCATACGGATCATCAGTGAAAAAGATATTTATGATCGACAAAAAGATTGTGAATGACGATGTGATATGTACAAATGTAGGTAGATCAATTCTTCCCTAAAGGATCGGATGCCTGTAATCAAGATCAGATCCGGGTTCTCTTTCATCCGTTCCTTTAAGATAACCATGTATGTATATTATCTATATAGAATATGGTGTTCCTACATAACCATGTATGTATATTATCTATATACAATATGGTGTTCCTACATAACCATGTATGTATATTATCTATATACAATATGGTGTTCCTACATAACCATGTATGTATATTATCTATATACAATATGGTGTTCCTACATAACCATGTATTATCTATATACGATATGGTGTTCCTACACAACCGTGTATGTATATTATCTATATAGAATATGGTGTTCCTACATAACCATTTTCCTACCGGCTGATGTGCTAAGACCGGTGTGTAGAGAGAGGTGTCCTCTGTTTTACTCTCCAATCTCCGTTCTGATCAAAAGTTCACGGTGCCATTACTCTCCTCCAGCAGATAACCTCGTGATAGATCCACCAAGTCTATCGTTATCTAGCTTTCCCATGTACCTCTTCCTTCACAGCCTCATGCCACTCTCCATCCTCACACTCCTACCGTAAATCCTCACACCCCACACCCCTCACACTTCACCCTCACCTCACACCCTTCGTTACCACATGCCTCCTTCCCCTCTGACCCTTCATCCTTGACCCTAGTTTCCTCCCCACTGACTTCTGACCCTTAACTCTACCTGCGCTTTTATGACCCTTAACCCTAACCCCCACCAGCCCCCACCAATCAAGCAGGGCTCGTGCGTCAGCAGGTGTGAGCAAATCTGGTTACCCATCGGTGACGGGAGCTGACAATGCCAGCGTCAACACTAGACTAAACTATCGTCGTCAGGAAAAGCCACGTCGCTGGGGACAAGGAGGGGATGCCATCCTCTCCCTGTGTCACTATGCGGTGTAGAAGAGGTTCCAGTTCAATGCTAGTAAGCTCTGAACCTTTCCTAGAGCAAGATGTATTGTTACATAGTGTCGTATGTTTTACGCTTTTCATCGCTGTTGCTACGGGGGAAATGAAACACGATAAGTTCCCAAGTGCACTTTTGTGTAATACTCACATCATCAAGGGAAATACAAGAAAGAAATATAAGTCCGTTGATGTACAACGAAGAGACGTAACTAGGACGCCATTTAGTAAACAAGTGACAGTAACGAAATGTCTCACTGATAATTTTAGTTAGGTATATTGTTGGTGTAAACGAAGTCATTTAACTTACGTTTAAGTATAACTCACCCATAATGATGCAGCTGTTTAATTCCTCCAACTCATTAGAGATAATATGATTAGCACAGATTATGCCGGGCTGTGAAAATAATAGAGTCATGTGACTGTCAAAGTTGATACGGAACACTTAGGGTTAATGGCCCAGCGGATGGTTTGCTTCAATGACCTTGTGTGATGATTAAAAACATGCATCTTAGAGATAGCAATTGTATTTTTTTGTCTCCTATCCAAAATTATTGGTAAAATGAGGTCTGGTGTTTCTTGATAATACCTGGAGTCCATTGTATACTCCCCTCTGTCGACGTTATGGCTGCAAAATACGATACAGTATGATAGTTTGAACATTTGTCAAGTTCAGCGAATGGAAAGTTCATCTCAGGTCCATATATCATTATCTTCATATCTCTGTTCTGAAGTAGCTGACCATTTTCTCTAGCTCTTTATATTATATTCTAAGTATATCTTCAGGCTTAAGGACAGGAGCTTACATAACGAATTAGTTGAAAGTCAGTAAATCTAATGATGGATATTCTTAGAAACTAGTTACGCATTTTGTTATCATAAGCTGCGGTAGATAAGGGTAATGTACAGTATGTATCAGGAAGGTACACCATGCAATATTGAAGTCATCATTATCGATATACACAAGAACACTTACTCTTAAAAGTACACTTTTTACGGCGTTTGGGTGTATGGGTGACAGCAGGTGTTTCAATAAGTAGATGGAGAAGAGATAAGTGGGTTAAAAAGGTTATCTGTCTTCTGGTCGCTCCTCACCACATACTTCCTTCATCTGTAGGTCTCGAACCCTTATAATTCTACTCAGAAACTCAGTGAGACCCACGCAGCTCGGCATCACTGGTGGAGAGCATGGGGCAAACTGTAGCTCACTAATGGATGATGACTCGTACAGTTAGTTACAAATGCATCAGTCAAGATTCTCTCGTTGGATATGAATCTTAAAGTCACTATTGTTCTGGAGAAAGGAATGATAATCCCATTGTAGTGAAGAGTGATGATAACACACGAAGGGTCGTTACTTGACTAGTTCTCGTCCTATGACGAATGCTACAACGAAAAATTAGTGGTGTGGTGAGACTACATGATACACGCACTTACTATACGCACTCTCTATATGCACTTTCTATATGCTCTTTCTCCCTTCTTGACAACACGTCACGTCAGTACAGAATACTACAAGACCATACGAGAGGGATTTCTCTTCCCTATCATAGAAGGATAATCTTCAGTGGTCCTTGTTTCTTTGCATGCAAGACTCTACTGTGAGGATCAATTTTGTTAAGTAGAGATGGGAAGGCATAAGGGATATTGTTGGGGAAAATATCAGATAATATAACTAAAGATTCTCATGAGATCAAGTCAGATGTGAGAAGGTTCATGACGAAAATCATGAAGTGTTCTGTTGATATAACCAAAGGTCATCTTCTTCCCGAACAGTCGTGATGCGCTACCGTCAGTCGCTGGAGGGAGGGAGGAGCTGAGGCACTGTGCTCTCTACATAGTCAACGAATGACTCGTGTTTGCTCACTAAGTCATGCTTTACGATGAGTAACAAAATCGGAAAAGTATCCTAGTCCATTAAGAAGCATCAACAGCAGCGATAGATGTTCATGTCTTTCAGTTTTCACGAATGAAATAGTGAATAAGCGGAATGGCCATATATTTCACTCTTGAATTTGATGAACCAGGTCTGAAATTCATCATTTTTCCTTTTTTTTCAGCACAGAAAACCAATTTTCATCAGCCAAAGCTCTTTTCATCATTTCTGTCTGGATCCATTTAGCAAATATGTTAATACCATTTGGAAACTTTCCAATTGTTGATTAAGTAACAGTATCAACTTTAGATCCCTCAAAGAGAATATGGCTTAGAGAAAAATCACTCTATATTAGAAGTGGAAAAACATGATACCAATCTGATGAAAAGATTAAAGGAATTCTCGTATTCCATTGAGTTTTAGATCAATCGTACAATGGATGGCTCAGCCTCTCTTGTGGCGAAGTCACTACTGGAGCTTTTGAAACATACAGAATTTATAGTTCAAGACCAAAAATGTCTAAACTATAAAGAAAATATCTTTCATAACTAGAAATTCTGCCTGACGTAAGAAAACATATTTGATTCTTGAATGTTCGAATGTTCATTACTTCCAACGGTGTGGCGAAAAAAAAAAGGAAGAACACGACACTTGAAGATAGTGTGATGAAAAAGAAATATCTTTACCATGTTATCAACTAGATCAATCATTCTCATTGGAATAATGTCTGGCATTTAAGACACTATATTATTTCACACCTTAATCCTGAGTTACAGTAAAATCTCTCAGTATGATAATTCTTATACACTCTAAAACACGATGATAGTACAATGAAGCATAATTGAACACAATTATTCACATTACTCTCTACACTATGAGGAATGATTATCATGCATCCACGATGATAGTACAATGAAGCATAATTGAACACAATTATTCTCATTACTCTCTACACTATGAGGAATGATTATCATGCATCTTAATGAATGATTATTACACATGATTGTGAACGACCTTGTAAATCATGACTGATACTCAATACACAGTTGGAATTACTGAACTCAATGATATATTGCTATTGCATTCTATAAAGCTTGTCCCTTCTGTGTCGTGAAATAATCGCCGTTCACTGAAATATGGTTAAGGCACACCTAAGAATGATTACATGCAGTATCGGTGGCAATTATTGAGCAGACTATTTGATAAAAGCTTTGCTAATGATTATGACACACTTTTGGAACATGATGACCTAACACGCTGACCCAAATTTAAAATGCGGTGTCGGACAAATAACCTTACCGAAAAGGACGAATATTGTACACTGTTAAGCATAATTATAAGACACTTTGAAGAGATATCCGTGTACAAATGTAACGTACAATGTGAGTGACTATTACCGCATAATCTCACTCATGAATACAGTGAAATAGTAAAAGCACAAGAGATCATAGATGCAGAGAGTTGTGTGTATGGTCTTCGAATCACCTTGAATACCTGAGAGAGGTATTGAAGTGCCTTCAATTGGCGGAATTTTACGTTGATGCTCCTTAAAGGTCCTGACAGAGGATAGGCGCCGAGCCCAAATAGCCAACCAAACCAACAGGCCAAACCAATTGCCATGTGTGTGTGTGTGTGTGTGTGTGTGTGTGTGTCTCACAACGTCTGTGGTATAGAAACATATTCTCGGAAGGTCTGTTCGCGATATATGATGTGGTTATGGCGTCCTTTTGTGGCATAGAGAGGTCGACCAACGTGATAAATGTATTGCAAAATCTGTCTTGTGGAGGAATTCCTAAATCATCATTACATGTAGCCAGTTACTTATGTTTATGACACAAACGACCCAGCATTTTTTTATAATGATTGTCTACGGATAATAAGACTGTAAGACTGATAAGAGTGATATATGCTTCTTTATTTGTCACTTTATGATATTAATAATTGTACACGCAGGCATCACTACAGTTCATATGTAACACAAACACTAATTCTCCCAAGAAAGAAAACGTGTCTTTTCCCGTTTGCCATACTGGGTGGAAAGAAAAAAAAAATGAGTTTTGTTTACATGGAAAGTATAGAATTTTTTTCTATTTGGTTAGTGAAGATTTAGTTCTGAAAACAAGGTTAAAAATGCATTTTTGTTTACTTGGTGGACGTAAATCCTATTTTGTTTACATGACTGGTCAACGTTTGAAGTACAAAGGGAGAAAAAAGAGAAGAAATATATTCGTTGGCAAATTTGAGGACGCAAAAAAAAAAAAAAAAACATCATCTTCTACAACTGGACACAGTCAGAATAGTCTACGTGAAACCAGCATAAGACATAAAATGGAAGAAGAAGAAGAAGAAGAAGAAGAAGAAGAAGAAGAAGAAGAAGAAGAAAGAACTGGAGAACGCCAGATGGTCACGAGGAAATGGGAGATATAAAAAGAAGACGAGGGAAGGTGATGGTGCTGCTTGTGAGGAAGAGCAGTAGTGAACAGGGGAAAGAGAGTAAGCATGACGAAAAAAAGATAGACGACTGAGAGCAGTGTGTAGAAAGAAAATCGTAAGAGGAATAGTGATAAGAAATATACATCGAACATACGAACATAATACAGATTCTCTCTCTCTCTCTCTCTCTCTCTCTCTCTCTCTCTCTCTCTCTCTCTCTCTCTCTCTCTCTCTCTCCCACCCCAACCCACCATAAGGAACAAACTCATCGCTGACGAAACACGTACACATCAAAAATGACCGAACAAGCCTTAAGCAACCGCTCTCCCACCACGGACATAAACACCACCCCTAACCACACACATGCACCCAGCTGATACCACACGATCCAAGGCGTACGAAAGTTACACTCTCCCGTCTAAGCTCGGATCATTATCCACCCATTCGTCCCCTACAGAATCCTTCCTCACAAAACATCGATTCAGCATCTCTCAAGAACCACTCCTGCCCACGGAGCAACTACCACAAAAACATAATCGATCATATACTGCTGAATTTCCCTTATTATCCTCACAGACACACACACACCCACACACACACACACACACACACACACACACACACAAGACGAAAAGAAAGACGCCATTCGAAAGAAAGGAGGGCACGTGAATCTAGATAATGATAAGGGGGAAAAGAAAAAGAATAGAATAGCGATACAGAGGAGGAAAGGAAACACAGAGAAAATGACATAGAAACAGAGACGACGTTTGTGGTTTTCCCTCAACGACGCACATTCCCTGACCGAGGCCCTGTGAAATACGTAACCCATTCCACCTCCCTCCCTGCCACTCACTCTCTCTCTCTTCTGACCATATTCTTTCCTCGAATTCTTAAAATCCTCTGTCGCTCCTCCGGAGGCTTCAGAAGCGACTGTGTGACGCTTATGTACGATGCGAACCACTAGGAGGTTGATGTGGCCCTTCGACAGAGTGTATGAGCTAGAGCTACTGACTCACAAAGAGTAAATAGAGGATCAGATGTATAGCTGGTACGATCCATGGGGGGAAAGGAGAGGAAGGAGAAATATTCACCCAGAATTTAGAGATGCTGGCGTTTCCCCTCCCAAGTGCGGCATGAAACATGGCTCTGCCGCACGACAAGAAGACAAGGACTCAAGTGAGTCGTGGGTTTGCCGGAAGATGGCGAGTTAATGGAATCCCCGAGAAAAGAGGTGGTCTTTTGGAGGCGACCTCCATGTGACTAATGTATTCGGTCACGGACGGTGAAGATACATTATACTGCTGATACTAGTTACTTGGACAGAGACTGAGCCAACGCATCGTGTGTGTGTGTAAGTGTGTGTGTGTGTGTGTGTGTGTGTGTGTGTGTGTGTGTGTGTGTGTGTGTATACATGGATATATATATATATATATATATATATATATATATATATATATATATATATATATATATATATATATATATATATATATATCATTTCTACAACTCTCCAAAAACGTTTTTATCCTATCCCAAGACTTCATTCCCTCCTTGCAACTAAAACAACGTAGACGCTTAACAGTTCCTACTCAATTGCCCTGCTCTTCAATTTGCACAGATACACACAATATCACTACTACACTTTACGTCATATGGTACCCGAGTGGTGAACGTGGCTGGCTTCCTGAGCTCTGCAGGAGTCTCATAAAGATATAAGGGACTTCTAGAGTAGGAGGTAAGAACCGTATATATATATATATATATATATATATATATATATATATATATATATATATATATATATATATATATATATATATATTTTTTTTTTTTATTATTATACTTTGTCGCTGTCTCCCGCGTTTGCGAGGTAGCGCAAGGAAATAGACGAAAGAAATGGCCCAGCCCCCCCCCATACACATGTATATACATACGTCCACAAACGCAAATATACATACCTACACAGCTTTCCATGGTTTACCCCAGACGCTTCACATGCCCTGCTTCAATCCACTGACAGCACGTCAACCCCGGTATACCACATCGCTCCAATTCACTCTATTCCTTGCCCTCCTTTCACCCTCCTGCATGTTCAGGCCCCGATCACACAAAATCTTTTTCACTCCATCTTTCCACCTCCAATTTGGTCTCCCTCTTCTCCTTGTTCCCTCCACCTCCGACACATATATCCTCTTGGTCAATCTTTCCTTACTCATCCTCTCCATGTGCCCAAACCACTTCAAAACACCCTCTTCTGCTCTCTCAACCACGCTCTTTTTATTTCCACACATCTCTCTTACCCTTACGTTACTCACTCGATCAAACCACCTCACACCACACATTGTCCTCAAACATCTCATTTCCAGCACATCCATCCTCCTGCGCACAACTCTATCCATAGCCCACGCCTCGCAACCATACAACATTGTTGGAACCACTATTCCTTCAAACATACCCATTTTTGCTTTCCAAGATAATGTTCTCGACTTCCACACATTCTTCAAGGCCGACAGGATTATCGCCCCCTCCCCCACCCTATGATCCACTTCCGCTTCCATGGTTCCATCCGCTGCCAGATCAACTCCCAGATATCTAAAACACTTCACTTCCTCCAGTTTTTCTCCATTCAAACTCACCTCCCAATTGACTTGACCCTCAACCCTACTGTACCTAATAACCTTGCTCTTATTCACATTTACTCTTAACTTTCTTCTTCCACACACTTTACCAAACTCAGTCACCAGCTTCTGCAGTTTCTCACATGAATCAGCCACCAGCGCTGTATCATCAGCGAACAACAACTGACTCACTTCCCAAGCTCTCTCATCCCCAACAGACTTCATCCTTGCCCCTCTTTCCAAAACTCTTGCATTTACCTCCCTAACAACCCCATCCATAAACAAATTAAACAACCATGGAGACATCACACACCCCTGCCGCAAACCTACATTCACTGAGAACCAATCACTTTCCTCTCTTCCTACACGTACACATGCCTTACATCCTCGATAAAAACTTTTCACTGCTTCTAACAACTTTCCTCCCACCCCATATATTCTTAATACCTTCCACAGAGCATCTCTATCAACTCTATCATATGCCTTCTCCAGATCCATAAATGCTACATACAAATCCACTTGCTTTTCTAAGTATTTCTCACATACATATATATATATATATATATATATATATATATACAAACATATATATATATATATATATATATATATATATATATATATATATATATATATATATATACATATATATATATATATATATATATATATATATATATATATATATATATATATATATATATATATATATATATACAAACATATATATATATATATATATATATATATATATATATATATATATATATATATATATATATATATATATATATTATATATATATATTCTCTCTCTATTTTAGCTGAAACGGCAGGGGCAACCGAAGTTCAAATCAAAGTCATTTCATTAAGGCTATATAGATACATCCTAGCCTGTTCCAGGTACCTATTTCATCGACCAAGCTCTTACGGTGGATGAACAGCTGGGTTGACTGTGGACCGACTGCCGCAACCAGGATTCGAATCCAAGCGCTCGACCATGGTCCACCTGTGAAGCAGCTAAGCATACTTGAACCAACTGATTTAACTAGAGGACTCAAATTTGTTAAACTAGTTTCCTCAATCTGTCGTTTATTATAGAGTGAACCAATTTGGAATACGTGGCTGGTAAGTAGTAGGACAGTACGATCAAACCGACTGCCATACGTACGGGAATACCAGAAAGAATTTTGTGAGATTTTGATACGCTTGAGCACAGTCTGCAGAGAGAGAGAGATCTGTTTTGGCTTGGTGTTCGAATGCTTATGTCCACTCTCAACACTGGTCTGTGAGATTTGGATACGCTTGAGCACAGTCTGCAGAGAAAGAGATCTCTCTGTTTTGGCTTGGAGTTGGAATGCTTTATGTCCACTCCAAACACTGGTTGAGGAGTGCGAGGGTAGACATATGGAGACCATCCGAGTAAGGTAATGAATACACACGACGATGAACAGAAAAGTCTCCTCCCCCGCAAATCCAAGCCAAGTCTCTCGCTCTATATGAACAACGAGGCCTTAATCTTATTGTTGACTCTACAGCTTTTGGAAAAAACATTCTTCCTTTAATCGTCGGTGATAAATCGTGGGGAAGGCGATTATGTGTGCATAACCCCGACAGCATTTGTTTCTTAACGGGCAACGGCAGTAAATGGTCGAAAAGCGATTTTACCGGCAGAGTGAACTAATTGGCTAAGGTAATGAAACTCAATTCGTAGTATTTAGATAGGATTCCAGAACCTTTTGTGAATATGCAGTGTTGCCGGCACCTTAATTACACTGACCTGATTAAGAATTCATCCTAGTTATATATATATATATATATATATATATATATATATATATATATATATATATATATATATATATATATATATATATATATATTCCTATGAGTTCACGGGGAAAATGAAACACGAAAAGTTCCCAAGTGCACTTTCGTGTAATAATCACATCAAGGGAGACACAAGAGAGAAATATAACAATCAGTTGATATACATCGAAGAGACGAAGCTAGGACGCCATTTGGTAAACATGTGATTGTCCAAAACATATATATATATATATATATATATATATATATATATAACTAGGATGAATTCTTAATCAAATATATATATATATATATATATATATATATATATATATATATATATATATATATATATATATATATATATATATATTTATTTACTATACTTTGTCGCTGTCTCCCGCGTTTGCGAGGTAGCGCAAGGAAACAGACGAAAGAAATGGCCCAGCCCCCCCCATACACATGTATATACATACGTCCACACACGCAAATATACATACCTACACAGCTTTCCATGGCTTACCCCAGACGCTTCACATGCCTTGATTCAATCCACTGACAGCACGTCAACCCCGGTATACCACATCGCTCCAATTCACTCTATTCCTTGCCCTCCTTTCACCCTCCTGCATGTTCAGGCCCCGATCACACAAAATCTTTTTCACTCCATCTTTCCACCTCCAATTTGGTCTCCCTCTTCTCCTCGTTCCCTCCACCTCCGACACATATATCCTCTTGGTCAATCTTTCCTCACTCATTCTCTCCATGTGCCCAAACCACTTCAAAACACCCTCTTCTGCTCTCTCAACCACGCTCTTTTTATTTCCACACATCTCTCTTACCCTTACGTTACTCACTCGATCAAACCACCTCACACCACACATTGTCCTCAAACATCTCATTTCCAGCACATCCATCCTCCTGCGCACAACTCTATCCATAGCCCACGCCTCGCAACCATACAACATTGTTGGAACCACTATTCCTTCAAACATACCCATTTTTGCTTTCCGAGATAATGTTCTCGACTTCCACACATTCTTCAAGGCCCCCAGAATTTTCGCCCCCTCCCCCACCCTATGATCCACTTCCGCTTCCATGGTTCCATCCGCTGCCAGATCCACTCCCAGATATCTAAAACACTTCACTTCCTCCAGTTTTTCTCCATTCAAACTCAACTCCCAACTGACTTGACCCTCAACCCTACTGTACCTAATAACCTTGCTCTTATTCACATTTACTCTTAACTTTCTTCTTCCACACACTTTACCAAACTCAGTCACCAGCTTCTATATATATAACTGGTTTGCTGTTTTCCCGTATAGCGGGGTATTTATCGCCAGCGGCAGACGAAGAACGGTTTCATCACTGACTCCCATCCGTTCTTCCCCTGTCATGTATAATGCAGGGGAACCAGAGCCCCCTCTCCGCATCCTCACAGATTTTTTTCACTCTTTCCCCCTGACCGCTTCAGACGCGCTAAATAAATGATAGCACGTCACCCTTTGTATACCACATTGCTCCTAATCACCCAGTCCAATAAGCCTCTCACATCCTCCTGCATGTTTAGGCCCTGATTACTCAAAGCGTCTTTCACTCATTTCTTCCATCTTGTCCTCGGTCTCTTCCTTGTCCATGTTCCCTCCTTCTGACATGTATGCATTCAAAAGCTTCTCCTCATCCATCCTGTCCATACATATAAGTCCAATCCATTTCAGTTTAATCTCTTTATTCTCTCTCAAAATACTCTTCTCTCTGCAACACTTGTGTATTTCCCCATTATTTCTTACTCTATCAACCCATTGTGTACTTGTCACTACAACACTTATGTATTTCCCCATTATCTCTTACTCTATCAACCCATTGTGTACTTGTCACTACAACACTTATGTATTTCCCCATTATCTCTTACTCTATCAACCCATTGTGTACTTGTCACTACAACACTTATGTATTTCCCCATTATCTCTTACTCTATCAACCCATTGTGTACTTCTCGCTACAACACTTATGTATTTCCCCATTATCTCTTACTCTATCAACCCATTGTGTACTTGTCACTACAACACTTATGTATTTCCCCATTATCTCTTACTCTATCAACCCATTGTGTACTTGTCACTACAACACTTATGTATTTCCCCATTATTTCTTACTCTATCAACCCATTGTGTACTTAAAGACAACCTTAAAATTTGCCGATAAATAAACTGTCTTCTTTACAGCTCGCTTGACGCTATGCATAAGGATAGTATCAACCATTAAGCCTCCCTTACACATATTTGTCATCTCATAACTTTCGCCTGTAGGATTACCTCATACCGAGGCCTTTTGCCAGCGTACACCATCCTCATCACTGCTTTTACCTGGTTTGAATTTCATCAGACCAACTCGAAAGCCTCTGTGCTTCTCTCATAATCTTTATATATCCTGTAAACATACCTAGGTATGAGACAGAGTATCTAGTAAGTCATTTTCAGAAAGCTCGATGAAGAACGGCTCCAGTACCTGGCACTGCAGCACTCCACTGGTAACCTCAGCCTATTGGTTCCTCTGACATGTCTCCTCTGTTCCTATGATAAGTTTCCTGTCCTTCAGAGGAAGGAGGAGTCTCTCTTGAGCCGGCCTAACAGTCCAGCCTCTCTCACATGACACATGCCTTCTAGCGGATCAGGAATACAAAATTTACCAAACCATTTCCCCTATCACAAGCGCACCTACATTCTCTCTCTCTCTCTCTCTCTCTCTCTCTCTCTCTCTCTCTCTCTCTCTCTCTCTCTCTCTCTCTCTCTCCCACTCTCTCTCTCTCTCTCTTGTGTACTCTCTCCTTTGCATGCAATCAGCTATTTGCTTTCTGAATACCTTCTCCAGTATTTCAGAGACCACACATATATGCGAGATTAGTCTGTAATCCAGGTCAGTTTCTTACTCGATCTCTTTCTTTAAAGGAAGGCGCGAAATTTGCTCTGTTTCACTCACTCAGCACAAAATCGTCCTCCAGAGATTTTCTGGCATAATACTTCAAGCGTCTTGTCAAAATACGTCTGCACATGGTTATAGGACACAAGGAATCAGTCAGCTGTCTGCTTATGTCATTTCTCGCAATTCTAATTCTTCCCATTTTCTCTTGTTGTGGTTATCGTGTCCTTCTCGAACTCGTCATCTTTGTAAGTCTTCCTGTTCTCCTCTACAGTGCAGCCTTCTAGACCCCTTAGCTTGACCAGCTGTTCAATATGTGAGCTTACTCTTAAATCATGGAGAACGTATTGGATTTTTCCTCTGGCTGGTCCATAACACTCTTTCCAAAGTTTCTCTGCTCCTCATTCTGTCTAATGTCATATTCATCCCTGGCTCTCTTATGCCTACCATATCCTGGTTGGCTGATGCGCCTTTTAAATTTCTTACACACTAAGTACATCCCTAATTTCTCTTAAATTTTAGATCTAGATTTTTTTTCTCTCTCTCTCTTTTCTAATCTTTCGTCCTTTATATTAATGCCAAGGTTACTCACGCTCTACAGGAAGATTCCATAAGAGTAGTTTATGATTTTGCCCATGAAACACACTTCCCGACTTCTTATTTCCTCAAGAGAAATGTTCTACTTTGAGTCGTGTCTGTTCTCATGTCTCATCTCTGAATCTGACCTCCATTCTGTCTCCTGTCTTCATGAACCACCGAAGTCGAACTCAGACGCTACATACGTAGTCACTTTTACCGACTGTTGTGTCATCATGATACGGTCAGTTTCCATGTTACTCTGTGCTACATATAACATTCTGTATTACAGGCTTGAACTGTTGTCTCTACGTAGTCCTTTAACCTGTTTTCTTCTTTTTTACCCACACTGTATTTGCCCCTTTGATGCTCATGTGCTAAACCCGACACTAAGGAAATCTAACCCTCCACTCAGTTCTTTTCCTTATGATTAGAACCTCCCTTTATCACGATGTTTCTATTTTGAGGCGTGTTTGCCTTGATGCCTCTGGCACCTTTCTGATTATTCCTTGATACTTCTCATCAAATATCTGTTCCAATCTACTGGAATTCTCTGAAGGAATTTATACAGTCAACACTACCAGTCTAGCTTTTGTTTTACACAGTCACTTTCCTATTACGTGAATGGCCCATACATCAATACTTCCTGAAACTTAAGTGTAATCCCTTATCAAGGGAGTGAGTCCCTCTTCCAGTCTATCTTCTCTTTCCCTCCTTGTGATCAGATACCATGTCGGACAGATTAGATCATATTTAACAAGACTCACCTCCACATTTCCAGTAATATTGGGTTTGTGTGGATTCTAGCATCTCTCCAAGAGCAGCTACCTCCCTCCCGGTCCATTTGTATTCGTATACATTACTTCTCATCTGAGCCTCGTGCTATTCTGAAATCCTGACTCCCCTGGGTGTGTGTGTGTGTGTGTGTGTGTGTGTGTGTGTGTGTGTGCGTGTGTGTGTGTGTGTGTGTTGGGGCTGTGTTGCTGCGCTCTACCCTCTCCTGATGCTTCCTGTTCTTTGTCCTCTGGCTATGCTGCTCTCTACCTCCCTCCTCCCGCTCCTCCTATCATCTGTCTGCTCTGATACACACTCCACTGACTCTCCTCCTCACTGTTAGCGCGTCTCTTGCCATGCTTTCATTACCTTCTGGTTAAAGTGGGTCATAGTGAACTTAATTTGTACAGGATGTTTCCTGACTGTATCAGTCGTATGGGATTATTTTACGTTAAGAATGTATTTTCTTTTTCTTTTCTGCTTCCATAGTCTCTGGTAGATTTTTTTTTTCAAAGTTATCCTTTCCTTCCTCTACTCTTTCCTCTATGGTTATCATAGGATCTTCTCTCACTCCCGAGAAACAGTCGGTCGGTGTGTAGTCAACCATCCATGCTGCTGCTGCTGCTGCTCTCTCTCTCTCTCTCTCTCTCTCTCTCTCTCTCTCTCTCTCTCTCTCTCTCTCTCTCTCTCTCTCTCCTGATACAGCCCACTAGTCAGCTAACCGAACCCATGCAGCTGTGATTCGCCCATATTCTTAACACCTGATTCCTTTAGAATCTCCAGTTTCACTACCATACATTAATCCTCGTTACTCTTCTCTCTTCACCTTCCATCTAAGGATCCATTCGTCTTCCAGATTCGTTATGTCTCCAACAGGATGCTCTGTCTCCACTCCATTTAGTAAACTACTTCATCCTTTTGATTCAGGATCTCCTGGTCCCCTCAACTCCATTTCTAACTCTGTTGTCTTTTGTTCTTTTCTCTTTCTCTCAGCCCCAGAAGGATTTCCTGAAATTTCCCCCCCTTTATCTCCTTTACATGTCCTCTAATTCCTCAATAATGAGTATTTCACTTCCTAAATGAGCCCTTACGTTCTCCATATGGTTATCCTCCATCAGTGTGATTTGCAGTTATGTTATTTCACGAGTCTTTAGCTTCCTAGGATCAGAAACGCTTATTTGTGCCTTTCATGTTCCTGTTATTTTCATTTATTTGTTACCTTGCAAGAATTTTCCTGAGTTTTTCCAGCATAGATATCATACAGATTCCAGCTGTTCCGTCTATCATATCTCCTCTGTCCCATTTCTTTTCTTCTATATGTGTGTGTGTGTGTGTGTGTGTGTGTGTGTGTGTGTGTGTGTGTGTGTGTGTGTGTGTGTGTGTGTGTGACTGTGTTTTATCTTTGAATGCCATAAAGATATACACATATCGACTAGATCACACAGCGTCAAAGCATATCTGGCACACAGGATAGATCATTTCTTTGCAGAAATCATGGAATATCTGTGTGTGAAGAGGCGTTCGGGGGTCAGGTCATCAGGTGGACGAGACTACAGTACACCTAGAATGTACACTGAAGCATAGCATCCTCTCCATCACAACTCTCTCGACTTACATAGTCCTGAGGGCCCCATACATCAGAGCAACAACGGCTCACACACATCATTCTTATTTGAACGGTGTTCCCAAATGACACGTTGCTGGGTAGGGAAAAAAGAAGTGCTATTGCTCCCCCTCTGTACTGTTATGTTTACTGTAACACTGTGTTACTGTAACACTGTTACTGTAACACTGTGTTACTGTAACACTGTGATCTATGATGAGACTTCGTGACAAGAGCTGTGATTTGATCATTATTTATGTTCTCAACACTGTAGTCTGTTCCAGAGTTAAGAAGGAGAAATTATGGTGATATCAGGAAGCTTGAACTAAAGGCGAGAGGGTAATTTACATTGTATCTTTTACAATTTTCGTTTTCCTTATACTTTTACACCTCGTTCCTTTGTATAGCTTCGTCTGTGTAGGAGGTCAAGCGTCCTGACCGACAGCAATGCCATCTCATGTTCCTCATTTATGCCATTAAGCCTCACAAGTCGTGAGGAGTTTCTCCACTAGTGAGGAGTAAGGATGCGTAAAACAGAACTAGACTAATAACGCATCCCGTCTGATCTCGTTTCCTACGTGAGAGAGTCATCTACATCACATCATTCCATTTCAAAGTGATCTCGCTCTCGCATGTGGAGATATCTAGCGACAATGAAGTAAAATACGTTTTTTCTTATGTTGATATGAAACTTCTCTTCTTTCATAGAAGCTCACCACCCCCCCCCCCCACACGCACACACACATCATATATAAATGATATAAGACAAACATTTATACCTACATTCTCATGAACACATTCTCCTTCTCATCACTGTACAATATATACAATTCTATGAATTCCGGGCGCTCTCAGCTGCTGACCCCATTTCACCATATTTTCCTCTTTCTCTAATTAACACACCTCAGCCAGAACACACCCCTCCCACCCTCAACCCACCCACCCACCCACCCACCCAGATGCGCCACGAGGACCCCCCTCCCCCCCCCACCCACCTCCCCAAACAGTATTTCACCAGACTCTTACCACACACGATTAGTGGATATGCAAGCTAGGAGATAATTAGTTTGCAGGTGCAAGTTTCTGACAATACCATCTGTATGTAAATGGATCAGACCCCACCCCCCCACGCCCCCACCACCACACCCTCCCTGGCATTTCTCTATCTCCTCTTCTTCCTCCTCCTCCTCCTCTTCCTCTTCCTCCTCCTCTGCCTCCTCCTCTTCCTCAGCTGCAAGGAACCACCGCCAGGTTGCCAGACCCCCACTTCTCCCAACAACCCCCCACCACCACACACTCCCTGGCATTTCTCTATCTCCTCCTCCTCTTCCTCTTCCTCCTCCTCTTCCTCCTCTTCCTCAGCTGCAAGGTACCACCGCCAGGTTGCCAGACCCCCACTTCTCCCAACAACCCCCCACCACCACACACTCCCTGGCATTTCTCTATCTCCTCCTCCTCCTCCTCCTCCTCCTCCTCCTCCTCTTCCTCTTCCTCCTCTTCCTCTTCCTCTTCCTCAGCCGCAAGACCCCACCGTCAGGAGGCTAGACCCCCACTTCTTCCAACAACCACCACCACACCCTCCCTGGCATTTCTCTATCTCCTCCTCCTTCTTCTCCTCTTCCTCCTCCTCTTCCTCTTCCTCCTCTTCCTCCTCCTCTTCCTCAGCCGCAAGACCCCACCGTCAGGAGGGAGGCCTCGGTGATGCGGATGAAACAAGACGATGGCAAATTAGCGCGTGAGGTAGAGACACGGAGGAACCTTCGACCATTCATTGTCTTTTGCTTTCAGAACCTGAATCTTGTTCATATACCAACTGAAAAATTGCAGATCCGTAGATTCATTCATTAGGCTTGTATTATGAATTTCATCTGAGTGTAAATTGGACAAGGATTTCTTATAAGCTATGTCTAAAATTTCTAGGTTAATGAAAATGGGATGAGGTAAATTCCGAAGAGAGTGAGGAATGTGTTGTTAAGAAAATGGTAAAGATGATGTCCATAGCATCTATGGTTCTTTTATTCATCATATATATATTATTTATTTATATATTTATTTTGCTTTGTCGCTGTCTCCCGCATTAGATAGATAGATAGATACAGATATATAGATAGATAGATAGATCGATAGATAGATAGATAAACAGATAGATAGACAGATCAATAGATAGACAGGGAGATAGACGTAATAAACCAAAGAACAGACGGGTAAATACAGGAGTATAGACAGATACATACACGTACACACAAAAAATTTCTCTTGGTATAACTGTCTTTCACAAATGACAAAATCATAAAAGGAAAAAAAAACTACAGAAAAAAACGAGTTTACATTTGGAAATGCCTCGACTTCCAGCAGCGACAGGCGAGCGACGCGACCGTACCGTACCGTACCGTACCGTACCGTTCCGTACCGTACCGTAACGTAACGTACCGTACCGTACCGTAACGTACCGTACCGTACCGTTCCCTCCCTCTGTGTTAGAATGGGTGGTATTGGCATTCGCAAGACCTCCTAGATGGCTTATCCCAGCTGTGTTGTCTTGCACTGTAGTAGCCTCGAGCCAACAGATGTCTGCAATGCAGCCAGCAGCAGCAGAAGCCCCTCCACACACACACACACACACACACCCTTCCCCTCAGGAGCTCTACAGGTGAACACGACCCTGATTTCATCTCTGCAGTTCCGGGGGGCGCGAGGAGGATAACTGCGCGCGGATCACTCAACCAAACCCATTTGCTCCTCAGAGGACCCACGCGAGCAAAGCAGGTGGGGGTTAGTAAGCCGCTCAAGGAAAGCCACAGCCTGAGCCATACTATGCCCCACACACAGCCTCAGCCATACTATGCCCACACACAGCCTCAGCCATACTATGCCCACACACAGCCTGAGCCATACTATGCCCCACACACAGCCTGAGCCATGCTATGCCCGCCATACTATGCCCCACACACACAGCCTGAGCCATACTATGCCCCACACACAGCCTGAGCCATACTATGCCCACACACAGCCTGAGCCATACTATGCCTACACACAGCCTGAGCCATACTATGCCCCACACACAGCCTCAGCCATGCTATGCCCCACACACAGCCTGAGCCATACTATGCCCCACACACAGCCTGAGCCATACTATGCCCACACACAGCCTGAGCCATACTATGCCCACACACAGCCTGAGCCATACTATGCCCCACACACAGCCTGAGCCATACTATGCCCCACACACACAGCCTGAGCCATACTATGCCCCACACACAGCCTGAGCCATACTATGCCCACACACAGCCTGAGCCATACTATGCCCTACACACACAGCCTGAGCCATGCTATGCCCCACACACAGCCTGAGCCATACTATGCCCCACACACAGCCTGAGCCATACTATGCCCCACACACAGCCTGAGCCATACTATGCCCCACACACACAGCCTGAGCCATACTATGCCCCACACACAGCCTGAGCCATACTATGCCCACACACAGCCTGAGCCATACTATGCCCCACACACAGCCTGAGCCATGCTATGCCCCACACACAGCCTGAGCCATACTATGCCCCACACACAGCCTGAGCCATGCTATGCCCCACACACAGCCTGAGCCATACTATGCCCCACACACAGCCTGAGCCATACTATGCCCCACACACAGCCTGAGCCATACTATGCCCACACACAGCCTGAGCCATACTATGCCCACACACAGCCTGAGCCATACTATGCCCCACACACAGCCTGAGCCATACTATGCCCACACACAGCCTGAGCCATACTATGCCCCACACACAGCCTGAGCCATGCTATGCCCACACACATCATACTGGCCCGATCCTAGCCTGGGCTGGGCCAAAATAAGGGCCACATGATGATAGTCTGTCTGGTACGTTAGATGGCTGTATGATGAGGAAAAAAGGTTGAAAAGACGAAGGGCCCCATGTGTGTGTGTGTATGACTCTCTCTCTCTCTCTCTCTCTCTCTCTCTCTCTCTCTCTCTCTCTCTCTCTCTCTCTCTCTCTCTCTCTCCTCCTACAGTCAAAATGGATAGATTCAGTTATGTAACGACAAGTAGGCTGATGCACACACACACACACACACACACACACACACACACACACGCACACACACACGCGCGCGCACACACACACACACACACACACACACACACACACACACACACACACACACATAAACGAAAAAATGAACACTTACATGGAACTTTCTTTCCCAATGTGCTATGTAACGTACGAGTGGTACAAACATATATCTTTATCAAATCCGAATCCAAATCTATTGTATAATGATTTGAAAATAGAAAACGTACACGAGCACAGGGACAAAGAGAGAAAGAAAACAATCATGAGTCATTTGACATAGTAATGGGCCAAAGAAAATAGAGAACTGATATAGAAAATATAAAGAAAACACAATAGGAAAGCAGAGAGCAAGTAATGACTGCAATAGAATAGGGAAAGAGAAATGGAAGATTCAAAGAATTTTGTGAAGAAAGAAAAAGAGCATCCATGATTGTTTCACAGTGTTCTCATGAAGAATTTCTAACCTTATGAACAGATAAGAATATGACAAAAGGACTTAGAAACAGAGAGTCAGCGGAACAAGTGGGTAGATATAAGTGAGGAGTTGAGTAGTGAGTTTCAAAGGATATTCATCACAGACGACACCCAACCCCTAACACTACAAAATTAGGTAGGCCGAGTGGCAGTGGCTAATACTCAAGTCATTGTACGAGACAGAAGTAAGCTTATGAAGGATCTAATCCCATTTAGAGCACATGGCCCTAATGTTATTTGACCCTGTTTACTGGAGGAGTGTGTGGAAACCCCCGGTACATGAGTAGACCAATAATTGAGTTGTTGTTTAGAAACTCGCTCGAAGGGAGATCAGTACTATCGGGGTGAAGGGAAACTGTTCTCTCTCTCTCTCTCTCTCTCTCTCTCTCTCTCTCTCTCTCTCTCTCTCTCTCTCTCTCTCTTCTTCTTCTTCTTCTTCTTCTTCTTCTTCTTCCCAGCTGCTAATTCCTGCTGCTCCCTTCCACAAACAGAGCGTTTGCTCTCACCTTCTCTTCTTACGTGTACCTGCAGACCATCCTCCGTGATGCATCTGCCTACTTCCCATTTCGTTTCCTTCCTCCTCTCTCTCTCTCTCCCTCTCTCTCACTCACCTTTTCTTCTCCTGCTCCCAGATGTTATCATCTTCCTCCTTTCCCCACCAGTTCTCGTTACATACACTCCACCTCCTCCTCCTCCTCTCACATGGCGCTACCTTCCCCTCTCTTCCTCACAGCGGCTGCTGCGTTCTTACTCCTCCCTCCCTCCCTCCCTCCCTCTTCTCCTCCTCATCCTCACTTCCTGCTTCTCCTTGCTCTCCCCGACCCCACCAGGGCCTTGCGCTCACCTCGGAGGAGGAGGAGACGCCGCTAGCTGCTGCTGCTGTTGCCGCCGCCTGCACTACACCAGAGGCACACATCCTCCATTAAACTCCATTAGTTAATTTATGGAGATGGGGAGGGTGGGTGCGGGGGGGCAAGTGGCGGTTGTGCGAGAGTACAGATAATGAGGTATATCCCGGCCACTGGTAAACACAGACGGGCCCACCTTCACTACAATTAGTGCGTCCGGTGGGAATGTGTCTCATCTTAACTGGGTTTGGACGAGCTCTCAAGTTTTCACGCGAAATTTATTGAGGGACTTGTCGAAGTTCAGGATTCGCAGCTGAGTCGGCCCGGGCGTTTTCTGAGGAAGGTAATGCAGTTAGGTGGAGTTGGAGACGGTGCCATCATGCTGCCTACAGACGACGACCCCCACTTGCCATGGTCCAGGACCTTTGTGATACAAAGACAATGGATCTTCCAACGGATCAAGATGCTCGTGTTACCATAAGAGGTCTAGGGGAGCCCTCGGGTTTAGGTAGTCGTGATGAAGTGGCGATGAAACGAGAGAATTGGAAATAACACAATTAGCGGTGTCTTGATCATGACATCCTCATGGGGCCGACCGGTGTCGAGGGTTCGAATCCTGGTCGTTTGTAGTAGCTGCACAGTCAACCAAGCTGTTCATGCTACCCTAGGGGAATGGTCGACCAATTGCGTGCGTGGCTTAGGGTAGGAGAGAGGAGAGAGAGAGAGAGAGAGAGAGAGAGAGAGAGAGAGAGAGAGAGAGAGAGAGAGAGAGAGAGAGAGAGAGAGAAGTTTAAATGAGATGATTCTGTTTACGCATTCAGTTGTCCATGACGTCCTAGCAGAGAAAACAAAAAAAAAATTTAAAGAAAACTATAAGAGACAGAAGTGTAATGCCAAAACACACACAGACACACGAAAAAGTCTTCAAAGTGAATTACAAATAATGGAAGAATATAAAAGAGTGGAACCTGACAACAGATAGGAAAACAGAAGGATTCAAGGACAATCGCTGTGTCATTCAAATACAAGGAAAAATAAGAGGAGAAACGGGGAAAATACAATACAATACAAGAGGAGAAATGGGGAAAAATAGTTTAAAACTAAATAAACAAATTGCCATACCCAAAAAATAGTATCATAGATACTTCACAGAAAAGGATATACCAGAAACGTGAACATCACGAGGTAGGAAGACACTTGGATCATGAGTACAACCCACGTCTTTCATGTCAGGAGTACCACTGAGCGACAGTGGAGGCTACAGTACCCATGGAGGCTGTCGGTGATGAACAGGTCTCCACTGGCTGCTATTGATGAACGACAACAACAAGGCGGTGTGTTAGAGAGAAAAAAGAAGTGACATGGAGAGTTTTTCATTCTTCCCAAAACGGTAAACAGATTCCAGAGTTTGTAAGGGCGTCTTGAGAGGTATTGACTTCGCAGTGTGATTCTATTTGTGGAGGAGGATCTTGTTACGAAAAGCAGATCAGAAAGGACTGTGAACCTACGTCATTTGAACAGATGAGATCTTGAAGTGCAATCATGCAACGTAGGTGAAGGGAAATGAAGCACTGCCACCCTCATTCATTCATCATTCACATTCATCATAAAAAGGGAAATTAATCGTAAACCCGTAAATACATATATCCTCTTGGTCATTCTTTCCTCACTCATTCTCTCCATATGACCAAACCATTTCAAAATACCCTCTTCTGCTCTCTCAACCACACTCTTTTTACTACCACACCTCTCTCTTACCCTTTCATTACTTACTCGATCAAACCACCTCACACCACATATTGTCCTCAAACATCTCATTTCCAACACATCCACCCTCCTCCGCACAACCCTATCTATAGCCCACGCCTCACAACCATAGAACATTGTTGGAACCACTATTCCTTCAAACATACCCATTTTTGCTTTCCAAGATAACGTTCTCGACTTCCACACATTTTTCAACGCTCCCAGAACTTTCGCCCCCTCCCCCACCCTA
Organism: Panulirus ornatus; assembly: GCF_036320965.1. NCBI lineage: Eukaryota > Metazoa > Arthropoda > Malacostraca > Decapoda > Palinuridae > Panulirus > Panulirus ornatus. The sequence goes on along the minus strand of NC_092227.1, from coordinate 77,153,400 downwards.
TGATTCACTTCCGCTTCCATGGTTCCATCCGCTGCCAAATCCACTCCCAGATATCTAAAATGTGTGTGTGTGTGTGTGTGTGTGTGTGTGTGTGTGTGTGTGTGTGTGTGTGTGGCGTTACCGGACTCCACCTGCCTGTGGTTACACCGGGAGTGAATTCTCACCTTTGAGATTGCAGTCTCTTCAAAGAACTTCTCACTCCAAGGCAATATAGTCTTTCCCCTCTACTGGAAAGCGGCGCTGCCCTGGGCTGCTGGAGCCTCTGGAAAGGTCTTATGTAACACCCGGACTCTTCCATAGATAGATAGATAGATAGAAAGATAGATAGACAGAGTTAAAACATCAAAAGCTGAACGCCAGACAGTAAGTAAACTTGTTACTGGCTGCCAACAAAGTGTCCATAGATATCAACATAACATTTCCAATGGATAAACCGACAGCTGGCGATGGCGAAGAAGAAATTTAAGAACGAGTCAAAATGCTCGACATCACCAGTCTAGACATGGGCCACATGCAGAGTGTGTATGTGGTCTTAGAATCATCTCTAACACCTTCGTCAGGAGTTAAAGATCAAAGATAATATTTCGGTTGGTGGATGTAGTTTATCTGTCGACGAAGGGCCTTATTGACCCCTGGCAGTTGATAGGCCTAGCCAACCAACCAATCAACCAACCAACCAATCTACCAACCAACCAAACAACCAACCAACCTACTAAACAATCATACAACCAACCAACCTACCAAACAACGAAACAACCAACCAACCTACTAAACAATCAAACAACCAACCAACCTACCAAACAACCAATCCTACCAACCAACCTACCAACCAACCAACCAGTGTAGTGTATCTTAACGTGTGAGAGTTATGTGGTCACTGTTATACAACTGTACGTTACCTTACACAAAGACGTAGGTAAGAAGAACAAAAAAAAGAAAGAGACATTTGTTAAATCAGTCATTTAAACAAGGTAGAATAAAAACATTGAAATAGTCCGAGTTGATTAAAAGGGTCATAATAGGTTGCAAATATGATACAGACAAAATACCTGATTTACAAGAACATCGAATGAAATTGAAGAGCTCCAATGCAAGAAGGCAGAGACAATGTATTACATGAATTTGACGATGAGGAATGTTAAAAAAAAAGAGGCAGGAAAAAACACTGTGAAACAGGTACGAATATTTCCCGTCACAGAAGTTCAAAGAGTTCATAGATATGCAGATTAAGATGATGCAAAGGCCAAGGCAAGGAACGGAATCGGCCCCCGGGAGGATATGAGATAACTAAGGAGTGAAGTTATATCATTAAGGGACGAACTTTGGGAACATCAAGAGCTGAAGACGATACCTTGGAGGAGGTAAGGCTGCTGTGTGGGTGAAGACGATACCTTGGAGGAGGTAAGGCTGCTGTGTGGGTGAAGACGATACCTTGGAGGAGGTAAGGCTGCTGTGTGGGTGAAGATGATACCTTGGAGGAGGTAAGGCTGCTGTGTGGGTGAAGACGATACCTTGGAGGAGGTAAGGCTGCTGTGTGGGTGAAGACGATACCTTGGAGGAGGTAAGGCAGCTGTGTGAGTGAAGACGATACCTTAGCGTAGGTAAGGCTGCTGTGTGGGTGAAGACAATACCTTGGAGGACGTAAGGCTGCTGTGTGGGTGAAGATGATACCGGAGGTAAGGCTGCTGTGTGGGTGAAGACGATACCTTGGAGGAGGTAAGGCTGCTGTGTGGGTGAAGACGATACCTTGGAGGAGGTAAGGCTGCTGTGTGGGTGAAGACGATACCTTGGAGGAGGTAAGGCTGCTGTGTGGGTGAAGACGATACCTTGGAGGAGGTAAGGCAGCTGTGTGGGTGAAGACGATACCTTGGAGGAGGTAAGGCAGCTGTGTGAGTGAAGACGATACCTTAGCGTAGGTAAGGCTGCTGTGTGGGTGAAGACAATACCTTGGAGGAGGTAAGGCTGCTGTGTGGGTGAAGACGATACCTTGGAGGAGGTAAGGCTGCTGTGTGGGTGAAGACGATACCTTGGAGGACGTAAGGCTGCTGTGTGGGTGAAGACGATACCTTGGAGGACGTAAGGCTCCTGTGTGGGTGAAGACGATACCTTGGAGGAGGTAAGGCTGCTGTGTGGGTGAAGACAATACCTTGGAGGAGGTAAGGCTGCTGTGTGGGTGAAGACAATACCTTGGAGGAGGTAAGGCTGCTGTGTGGGTGAAGATGATACCTTAGCGTAGGTAGGGCTGCTGTGTGGGTGAAGACGATACCTTGGAGGAGGTAAGGCTGCTGTTTGGGTGAAGACAATACCTTGGAGGAGGTAAGGCTGCTGTGTGGGTGAAGACGATACCTTGGTCGAGGTAAGGCTGCTGTGTGGGTGAAGACAATACCTTGGAGGAGGTAAGGCTGCTGTGTGGGTGAAGATGATACCTTAGCGTAGGTAGGGCTGCTGTGTGGATGAAGACGATACCTTGGAGGAGGTAAGGCAGCTGTGTGAGTGAAGACGATACCTTAGCCGAGGTAAGGCTGCTGTGTGGGTGAAGACGATTCCTTGGCCGAGGTAAGGCCGCTGTGTGGGTGAAGACGATACCTTGGTCGAGGTAAGGCTGCTGTGTGGGTGAAGGCAATACCTTGGAGGAGGTAAGGCTGCTGTGTGGGTGAAGAAAATACCTTGGAGGAGGTAAGGCTGCTGTGTGGGTGAAGACAATACCTTGGCCGAGGTAAGGCCGCTGTGTGGGTGAAGACAATACCTTGGAGGAGGTAAGGCAGCTGTGTGGGTGAAGACGATACCTTGGAGGAGGTAAGGCAGCTGTGTGAGTGAAGACGATACCTTAGCGTAGGTAAGGCTGCTGTGTGGGTGAAGACAATACCTTGGAGGAGGTAAGGCTGCTGTGTGGGTGAAGACGATACCTTGGAGGAGGTAAGGATGCTGTGTGGGTGAAGACGATACCTTGGAGGACGTAAGGCTGCTGTGTGGGTGAAGACGATACCTTGGAGGACGTAAGGCTCCTGTGTGGGTGAAGACGATACCTTGGCCGAGGTAAGGCCGCTGTGTGGGTGAAGACAATACCTTGGCCGAGGTAAGTCCGCTGTGTGGGGGCAACAAACTCGTATGTACTGAATGTATTAAATCGATGTTTTCAACTCGTGACTCACATAGCGTGTGATTGCAGGAGGGGAGATGTTTGATGGCGCTCGTATCAGCTTATGTGTGGGAGCTATGTGTTGTCGGTGACAGGGAACTATACACAAATCCACAGCTTAGCAGACGTTTATACACGTTCACTCATCTACAAAGATAAGATCTGGAATGAAAATTGGTAGAGTAAGAATTCTAAAACGGTTTACAAAGGAAAAATGATATTATAATAGAGCTATGGTAAATAGAGGGATGTCATTGTTGAAAATATGACCAAATGACCTGATTAACCAGAGCAGCAAATGAAATCAACTTCATTTTGTAAGTGGAAAAAGTAGATAATTTCCACTTCCATGGTTTTACTGTGAAAGGGAAATGGACTCCGGTAAGATAAGCTGATGATGCCTATTTTAGTTCATGGAGTTCGTAGATGAACAAGTAATTCTACAGATCTATTGCATTTTCCTCAACACATTCATCAGTCAATATTCAAGCTAAGGGACTCCAAGCCATACATAAGCTGCGGTAGGTACTATACTTTCTTGGCATCATATGTGAGTGAGTCCACGATAATTCAAACATAGAAAACGAAATGATTTGCTTCATTAAGTGCATGACGTCATGGTTAGGAAAGGGCCTTATGGGTTTCATTGCCATGTTTCATCGGTTTTTAGCTATTCAATGTATAGGTGATATGTGCAAAGATCAACGAAGCATCAATGCAAGCACAATGGAAACCAATGAATCCACACGTCCATTTTCTATGATCTTACTTTTCTCTGTTTCATGGTACCTCGAGTTCATAATTTCTTTTTTCTTCTTTCTGATATGCTTATTAAACTCACAACATAGGAAAACTATGTTATCTTGAAGTCAGAGATGGAGGCCATACACAGTCAGCTTAAAAACTATTACTACCCTCTGATTCAAAGGGAACTTTGTTATTCTAGATGTTTCTGTATGTCTGCCACTTCTATAAATATTTCTTTTGCATCTTTATATGAAATTCCTTCCTCGTACCTTAAACTTTTAACTCAAATCGTTAGTAAATGATCAAAATCTAGTTGCGTAATGCATAGGACAAGCGTAAAAAAAAAGCGTAAAAATCAAGCGTAAAAAGAAAATCACAACTTAGGGTAATAATCACGCTTAAAATTAATTCAGAAAGCTTTAAGGATGATTTACCATGTACCAGATATGATGTGGTTGTGTATCAGACGCTAAGGTCATTGGTTGGGTTGACTAAGATGGAAAATCCGCTTATTCTTGTCTCAGGGACATATCAAATAGCTAAACAAAACTATACGAATTACCAGAATATCACTATTTTGCTCGTGAAAGGAACTAGCAAACCAGTTCATGCTACTTGTCCTTGAATTGTAGGACTCTGGAGCATGAATGACTGTAAATGTTCCAAAGATACGAATCAAGATTCGAAACATGTATATCTGAATCAGACTCCGAGTTGTACACCAGCTAATCTATTCGTCACCGAACACATAACGTAGAAAGAATGAAACTTTAAATGAAACACGAATGTGTGTGTGTGTGTGTGTGTGTGTGTGTGTGTGTGTGTTCGCAGGTATATACAAATGTAATAATTTGCTTTTCCACTGATAATATTTTGCTTTTACACTAGTCAATTGCTTGGCCACGAAAATATAAGAGAAAACAACAAAATAAAAGTCTTAAATTGCTTCTAGTGTTGAGATGTATCAAGAAATACGTCAAAAATGTCGATCAAATTTCGAAATCAAAATTGGTAGCCATCTGAAATGAAGATACTATTTGGTCAACAAAGGCTTTGACCAGACAACATCACTGCCGACACCTTAATACTACACGTTGAATCTATTTTGTCAAACGAATCAACAACATAGTTCATTCACACCTCCACGCTCACGATCCAATCACCCCGACAGCACACAGCGAAGGATCAATCTATCTCCTAGGCTTCGTCATAGAGCTGAGTTCTTTATTTTCGTCTCTCTTTCTCCTTTTCTTTCTGGGGTCATAGCATGCACACCTAATGTGAAGTTTTCCATCATGATTTTGAGATGATTAGTTTCCAATTGTATTTTCTGTATTACCATCTTCTCATTTTTCATGCTTTTTCTATCCAGTTTTTGATTTTTCCTGCACAATTCATCTTCCATGTCTCAATTTATATCCAAATAGTTTTTCTTTCTCATCTCGGTTGTTATATTGGCACAACCTCACAGCCTGCGTTTAAAACTTTTTATTTCACTTTCTCTTCCGTCAAAGACAATTGCTCTCATGTGTTATGAGACTGATACATGTATAACGAAGCTGGGTACACGTGGTACGAGGTTGGACACGTGTGTAACGAGGCTGAACGCATGTGTGACGCGGCTGAGACCCCGTGTGACGGGGCTGTGAGCCTGTGTGACGGGGCTGACAGCCTGTGTGACGCGACTGAGAGCCTGTGTGACGCGGCTGAGAGCCCGTGTGACGCTGCTGAGAGCCTGTGTGACGTAGCTGGGAGCCCGTGTGACGGGGCTGACAGCCTGTGTGACGTGGTTGAGAGCCCGTGTGATGGGGCTTAGAGCCTGTGTGACGCGGCTGAGAGCCTGTGTGACGCGGCTGAGAGCCTGTGTGACGCGACTGGGAGCCCGTGTGACGCTGCTGAGAGCCTGTGTGACGCGGCTGAGGGCTCGTGTGACGCGGCTGAGCGCCCGTGTGATGGGGCTGAGAGCACGTGTGACGCTGCTGAGAGCCTGTGTGACGCGACTGAGAGCCTGTGTGTGGATGTGTTACGTGCCACAGGGCTAACATAGGTGTGACGACACTGACTCATGTGTCATGAAGCTGAAAATTACATTACCATTGTGAACGATGTGTGACATATGTGTCCCTTGCGTGACGCGAATGACACACATGAGTGGCGAAGTTGACACATGTGACGCATGCGTGACGAAAGTGAAAGACGAATGACGAGAAAGACACATGTGCGACACACCTGACACATGGACGATGAAACTGATATGTGTCAAAAGGTAGAAAATCTCTCCTTTGTCTTTGACAAGGATGACATATGTATCACACACACACACACACACATCGCTACTCTTTTTGGTCTATGTAAACGAGTTGCCTGAAGGTGTATGGCCTCCTAACTGAATGTGTTTGAAGATGATGCCAAGGTCCTGAAGGAAGAGAGGAGCGAAGAGATTGCATTGGTCTACAAAGGGACCTAAACACACTCCAAACTTGGGCTGATGAATGATTGCTGATATTCAACCCCGAGTGAAGGTGAAGTGATATGGATGGGGCGCAGTGAAAGAAGGCCTCATTATAAGCATTCCTCAGCAGGAATCCGTGTATGAGAGGGAGAGAGGTTTGGGAGTTGATATCATACCGAACTTGACGCCAGAGTCCCAGATAGTTGGTTGGTTGGTTGGTTGGTTGGGCTACCTAACTTGACGCCAGAGTCCCAGTTGGTTGGTTGGTTGGTTGGTTGGGCTTTAAGCCTCTCAACTGCCAGGGTCATTAAGGCCGCCAACCTAAGTTACATCCGCCAACCGAAAAAACTTTAGCATCTTCTTCATGTGTCAAAGATAATTGTAAGACCACATACACACTCTCGCTGTGCATGTGGCCCATGAGAATCCCGTATTCGGTAGAGACAAAAATCTGCTGGCAAATATTAGAATACTCTTTCAATTATATGGACAAGAAAGTATTCAGCAAGCTGCTCATATTCTACAATAGACTAAGAGAAGAATATCTTCTCCTTTGTTCACGCATTCAAAGAAGGAAAAAGAGCTAATAGAGAAGATCCAGAGGTGGGTATTAAAGAGGGTATCAGAACTGACAGAGCTGAGCTACAAGGAAGGGCTATTGGAGCCTTAAAATTGCTCACCATGGAAGAGAAAAGAGTGACGGGTGACCTGACCACAATCATTAGATTCTAAACCAGATTGGTGACGTAAAGGTGTATCGTTCTTTGAAAGATATATAGGGACAGAACAACCAGAGGAAAACATGAAATTAAGCAAGAAACCGATTTAAAGAAAATATGCAAAGAAGTATTTTTCCGGAATAAGATTGTTGGATGTGACAAATGCGGACAGCAAAGCACACACACACACACACACACACACACACACACACACACTCATTACTGACCATAAGTCATCACGGGTCCGCTCAAGGTCGGGCCCACTATGGTTCGAATCCTGAGCTCGGCAGTCACCCCATACCCAACCCAGACGTTCCTCCTCCTCTTGGCACTAGACAACAGGAAGGTGTATGGCTTAGGCTGGTGTGTGTGTGTGTGTGTGTGTGTGTGTGTATATATGGTGCAACGCGAAAGCAAAACTCTTAAACGTAACAGACATATAGAAATCGCATATAGTAATCACACATACCCTCATACACATGGTTAAGCTTTGGATTTTCCTCATTGCTTAAGTATTTTATTAGTAGTGTATGGCCACGTCTTTCTATATTCTGACGTGTGAAATGTAGATAGGTAATCTGTTTACCCAGTATAAACATTAAATGCTCAAAATCATTTTAAATGCGAAGAAAACGAGTTAGTTCCAGATTGTTTCCACACACTTATATAGACACTTAATCAACACAAAAAACTATCATCATTAACAGGATAGAATCGCCATTGATTATCAATACGATATCGATTAAATCTGCATCGCAAAGGGATCACCACCAAACACATGCTCTACGAGAAATGCAATCTGGATATGTAAGGAAAAAAAAACAAGAAAGAATTTCATGCGTCCCGAGTTCGCTCGCCTCACTGACCTTACTAAAAGAGAGAAAAATAGTCTGGCTTATCTCACCTTTAAACATAGGGTGACGACGTGTGAATTATGGACGACGACTGATCTGTGACCCTCTGGGCTTGTCTGCTGGTGATAAAAGTACCTGATGCATGTCCAGCATGGCAGATATTCAACACCGAAAAGTTGTTTTTCACTTCGTTTTTTTCTTTTGTTAGCTGAGACAGCACTGGCAACTGAATGACCTTTTCAAGGACGTCGCATGAACGTCACATATATATATATATATATATATATATATATATATATATATATATATATATATATATATATATATATATATATATACATATATATATATATGTATATATATATATATATATATATATATATATATATATATATATATATATATATATATATATATATATATTGGAAAGGATCACAATTGAGTACGTGATCAAGTATATTCCTATGAGTCTACAGGGAAATGTAACACGATCCCAAGTACACTTTCGTGTAATAATCACATCATCAGGGGAGACACAAGAAAGAAATATAAAAGTCAGTTGCTATATAACGAAGAGATGTATCTGGGACACCATTTGGTAAACAAGTGACTATCCGAATGAAAGTCGGGTGCGTCCAAGACTGGCAACAAGCCTATGATAAATTTATCATGCGGGCAAGAAGGGGAACTGCTTACAAATTTCATCATCAAAAAAGCTATCCAATTTATCAGGAACTCACCAGAAAGTCTGCAGGATGCATCTATAAAGTGCCATGTAGAAATTGATAAGTTTTATGTTAGGCAAACTGATAAGGATCTTTCTGTAAGACTTAAGCAACATGAATATAGTATAAGAAAAGGACAGGAAACAAATGCCTTGTTTAATCATGTTAAGAATTACGATCATTGTATTGACTGGAGTAATATCATCTCAGTTATCAACTCTAACTCCAGTGCCACAAGAAATATAATTGTATCTTTTATTATTAGATACACAAAGAATTATAACCTTAATATCAGTGAAGGTTTATACAAATTGGATAGCTTATTGTTGATAAAATTTGTAAACAGTTCCCTTTCTTGTCCACATAATAAGTTCATGATACGCTTGTTGCCAGCATTGGACGCACCCAACCTTGTTTACTAAATGGCGTTCTAGGTACGTCTCTTCGTTTTACATCAACTGACTGTTATATGTGATTATTACACGAAAGTGCACTTGGGAACTTATGGTGTTTCATTTTCCTGTGGACTCATAGGAATATATATATATATATATATATATATATATATATATATATATATATATATATATATATATATATATATATATATATATGCAATCAAATTCCATCAGACCTGCATCATCAAAACTGCAAAACCTCATTTCAACCTCAAGGTCATAAACGCCCTACCTCCTGAGCATACCGGTGGACTCCAGTGAAGGAAAAATACTATTAATTCAGCAGCTACGACATGTGACGCAACATGTCAGGGTGAGAGTTAAGATCGAGGATGATGGCTGTTGATATCATGAGTTTTCCTTCGGAATGGAATGCGCTGGGGTGAGTGGAAGGTGCATGATAGGGAGAGAGGGAGGGATGGAAAGATGGGGTGAGGATACAGGATTTCTTCTCATTTATGTTAGCTGAGACGACACGGGCAACTGGGTATATCCTAACCTAAGACAGGTACCCATTTCATCGACCAAACAACCTCCTAGAAGGAGATGAACGGCTGGGATGACTATGGACCGGCTGCTGCCTCAACCAGGATTCGAACCTATGTGCTCGACCCCGGGCTAAACCCGTGAATGAATCACGATCAGTCGCGCTCAACCCTACACCAAGGAGACGAGACTCTGCCAAACAGGAGAAATCAAGAGTTACGATGAAGGAATCATGTGAGTTACGTGTTGTCAAGTTTGAGATGGAAAGATCGTGTGTTTTGTGGACCTGGATGTCATTAGCTTAAGCTTGGGCAAGGCGTAGTGAATAGACAGTGACCTGGGACAAAGGAGTGATACTTAAGAGCCACTGAAGTACTGCCTCATTGTTCAGTTGTCGATGACCTTCCCAAGATACCCGGGAGGGTAGTGACGTACGTGATCATATTTCCTCGAGCTGGTGGCTGCTTACGACCAAGAGAGAGAGAGAGAGAGAGAGAGAGAGAGAGAGAGAGAGAGAGAGAGAGAGAGAGAATTACCTAACCTACGTGTACCTACGATGAAATTTTTTTGCTAGAATGGCCACGGGGAAACATACCTTATATCCTTAAGGAAATAGTTACAACCATTGTGATCAGCGTAACTTGCTACAAACGAATGATTTTGAGGAAACGAGATATCCACTGATTTAATGGCATCCGACATAATGTATGCTAGCTAGAATGGATGGTCTTAACTTTCGAAACGTCAAAATTTCGCTCGCTCTCTGTACCATTTTGAAGAAATTATACACAGTATATAGTAGTAATATCGGTATAACAGAGTTAACAAAGTTGATAGACAAGGGCCATGTATGAAGTGAGTGAGAGTGTGTGTAGTTTAAGACGTAGCTTCAGCTCCTGAAGAAGGATTTCACGATTCATCTTAAAGAAATTATACACAGTATATAGTAGTAATATCGGTATAACAGAGTGAACAAAGTTGACAGACAAGGGCCATGTATGAAGTGAGTGAGAGTGTGTGTAGTTTAAGAAGTAGCTTCAGCTCCTGAAGAAGGTGTTCACGATTCATCGCACGAAGGTTATAACCTGATGATGCCTGGCATAATGTCCTTGACATTAGGTAATCCCAAAGACCAAATAAACCCAACCAACCACTGAAAACTCGTTTTCTAGTCTCTATCTGATTCGTTCACCTTGAATCTTTAAAATGAATCAGAGAGTTGGTGTTTACCAATCGATGTGTCGTAGCTTTATCATACAGAACCCTGAAACAACCTGTCATCAGACAGTCAGGCATCTACAGCCTTCTCTCAGTCACAACCAGATCGATGTTAAAGGCTGATGGTGAACGAGTTGATGCTTGATACAGTAGGACATGTGGAGGAACCTCTGTGCTACCAAGAGTTTGCCTCCGCGTCACAAAATGGTTCTATCGTTTACCCGTTTCGAGAAATGGGGATTAGTACAACGCACTACAAGTATATATATGTATTTTTTTTTTTCATACTATTCGCCATTTCCCGCGTTAGCGAGGAAGCATTAAGAACAGAGGACTGGGCCTTTGAGAAAATATTTTCACCTAGCCCCCTTCTCTGTTCCTTCTTTTGGATATTCAAAAAAAAAAAAAAAACAGAGAGGAGGATTTCCAGCCCCCCGCTCCCTCCCCTTTTAGTCACCTTCTACGACACGCAGGGAATACGTGGGAAGTATTCTTTCTCCCCTATCCCTAAGGATAAAGTATATATATATATATATATATATATATATATATATATATATATATATATATATATATATACACACATGCTGTGAGATACAGCAAGGGGTCAGGTACTGACCTGCGCTTGACCCTTTACACTCCTCATGTAAAATGAAAACAGGTACCGATTTCCAAAGGAAGAATTTCAGGGTTTGGCAGCAAACTGACGGGCCTTGTGGACCGGACAATTTTCTCTTGACAGCGCTGCATTTCATGGAATATAATGATAACTGGCTATGAAATCCTTCACGATGGTCAAATACAAAATTTCCCCAGTCGATCGCGTAGATTCCATTTGGCCTCTTCTAATGTAGCATGAATGAATTAAGATATGAATTTTGCCTCAACGCTGACACGAAGAAAAAAAAGAATAACCTTACATAAGTGTGGGTATTTCGGGGAAGAGACAGTCTATGGAGGAGGAGGAGGAGGAGGAGGAAGAAGGGGTGGTGTATGAAGGATACTGTAGTGGGAATGGAGGAGGTTGTGGTGTAGGTATGGTGATGGGAAGGTGGTATTTCTACTCGGTGTTGATTGCCAGTAAAGATGATGGTCAGAGTGGGGAGGACAGACGCATAATCCAGTTTGCTGATTCCATGGTGGTGAAAATAAATTCGTCATATATGTTATTCAATCCTGCAACTCCAGTTTCCCCATTATATGTGAAATGTTCCTCGACCACACGGTAAACCAGTTCGTCTATTGACCATGATGATACAGTCTTGTCAAAATTGTCTTTTCACTCGCGGTGGAACATCATGCATGTGGAGTCTAGTAACACCTTCTGGTATACTGTACTTGCTTCTCTACTACCTGCCTCAGGAGTCCCTTTTACCCTTGTGGGATTTCTATAGCACCCACTGACACCAGCCGGGATCACAGATCGTAAAATGTAATCGTGTGTGAGAATCTACGTGTAGAAAGTGCAGGGCAAATGAGTGGTAAGTGCTCGGTGTCTTCTTTGTTGTAGTTACATCGTGGGCTTATAAGATCATGGGATATGCTGAAATGATGCTCGTAGCGTTGTAGTGACGGGTGATGTCCAGATCGTGAAAGGGAGAATGTGGACACGACTTTGTCTAGGGAGTGTGATTTCTGATGAGCGAAGGGGTAGGGGAGACAGGCGACCTGAAGTGCAAAGTTGAAGAGAGATGATCCATGACAGAGAGAAGAAAGAGAGAAAGCAAGCAACCCTGGGTGACTCTGCTATTGATGGGATACGAGGAAGAAGTCGACTCACCGATGACTACTGCTATGGAATGGCCGGAGAGGAAGCTATGAATAAACGAATGGAGGAAAGTATAGAAAGTAGAGGTTCATGCCACTCCCCGTTAAATGCTTTGGGGATAAGGAGAGTCAAGACAGAAGGTTCATCAAAGTAGCCTCGTGGTTACTAGCAAACTCCCAGGGGGGCCCCTCTTTTAGGGCTCCAGCCGCTCTGAGGCTGCATTCCACTCAAGTTGTAGGGAAGTGATGGACTCCTTAGGAGCGAGGAGGCACCTTGACAAAACTGTACCCCTTTCTGTCCATCGACAATGATACAGTTTTTTTGCGATGGCCGCCTCTCGCTTCGCGGTGTAACCGCTAGCGGGTGGAGTCCGGTTGCACACATATATATATATCAGCAAGAATCACATACCTCACAGCGCTTTGGAAGGACAGAAACTGACACATTAAGATCTCAAGATCTCTCTATATTCGTCTATCAAAGACACGATCAGACGACTGCCTCTCTCTCTACGAAAGAGAGAGCACAAAATTTTTCTACTCATAGCATTACTTATTTTCTAAGTAAGCGATACGGTAGGTTAAGTATATTTCTTTCTGAAAACTGGAACTTAAACATAGTTCCTTAAGGTCAGTAAATATACTAACTCATTTTGTTCATCCCATTAACGTGATATATGTTTAATGCACAGGGGAAAGTGTATTTGCATCCTCACAGAAAATATGAGGTATTGCTTCCGAGCTCATATTTCTGTGAGGAGATTGCGCATAAGTCAAGGACGAGATGTGAGTGGGACAATCCTCAAAAAATGAAATATTCGAAACCATTTAAAGTGTATGAAACGTACCATGATATTACCTTGGAGTGTTTGTCCAAACACAACCCTCAGTATTAGATCTCATTTCCCAGCCCATGCTTCATGGTGACTGGAATATAAGTCATTTAAACATCTCGAGAAACGAAGATTAAAAAAAAAAAAGAAAAAAACATGTTTTCCAAATCTATTTTTCGAGGTACTCCAGCTGATGAACTGCTTCCCGAAGTCTGAAGTCTCTCTGATATTGCAAATGAGACGCAACTGCTGAGAAAGCCTCTCTCTCTCTCTCTCTCTCTCTCTCTCTCTCTCTCTCTCTCTCTCTCTCTCTCTCTCTCTCTCTCTCTATCTATCTATCTATCTATCTATCTATCTATCTCAATATTCACTCATATATATATATATATATATATATATATATATATATATATATATATATATATATATAAAGAATACGAGTATATATATATCCTTCCACTCGTTTGTCCCTCCTCTTGTATCTGCTCAGTGTGCGACCGTGACCCGGGCGTCAGCGGTGGCGGTCACATTAAATCTGTCGCCGGCAGCTTGGGCCCAGGATGAGCCGCGGGGAGCAATAAACGTCACAGCCCCTGAGCGTCATCTCCTCCAGACGGAAGGGACAGAGAAGAGCCAGGCCAACACCTGCAGGTTCTGGCTAGTGCAGACACCGCGCTGTGTCATCTGACCCTCCTCCCTTGTCGCTCCTAGACTCGTCAACACTTCAGGCAGATTCACAGAGTTCTCAGTGACGCTTACGGTCTTCGCGATCACTAAATTCACTGCAACAGTGATGGAACTTGAGGTCCTTGTGTGGTACATTAACAGAGGATCAAGTACTTTTATGTTGGATTTATGATCGTCATCTGTTCCCCCTCAGGCGTGTCACGACGGGGATTTATTAATGGCTTGATGAAAACAAAAGAAGCGAGTTTCTTACGAGAGGAAGGCCAGAGACGCGAAATATTTCTTGTCGTGTCAGATTGCGATATCTGGTATCAAATGGATGACGACCATCTCCACATCCCTAACGTAGTTCTTTTCGCACATCACAAATGGCTCTTCTCTCTGTAGGGTGTGGACCAGATGGCATTCTTTCTCGCGTTTTGAGGGAATATCCCTCTCAAGTTGCGCTTGTGTTGGCTCGCATTTGCCACTTCTGCATAAATACCATAACTTTTCCTCCATCTTCGAAGAATGAATGAATCTATTATCCAGTCCAAAACATGGGTGATCTCTCTGATTCTCCCGTACTTCGTCCTGTTGCTTTGAGTTTTGCTATCTACAAAGTCTTTGAATCTCTCCTCAGCTTTCAGTACCTTTAACATCTTGAAACTGTCTTCTCTCTGATCATGTCAGTATGGCTTTCGCAAGGTTATACCAACTGGTGATATCCCACCTTATCTCACGAATATCTGGTCATCTTCTCTGAAAGACAGTGGAGAATCCTATTTTGTAACCCTTGATGTCTCGAAAGCTTATGACAGGGTGTGGCAAAGGATATCCGATCTCAAAGCTCCCTTCTTGTGGCTTTCCTCCCAAAGTTAGTTTTCTCAGTCTGTTTTTCCTCTCTGGCCGCCCTGTCTCTTGTAAATGTCGATGCCTTAACCTCTGTCTCCTTCACTATCAACAGCAGTGTCCCCCAGTGTTATTAGGTTTAACAGTGGAAAGACACAGGTTAGCTGGAGTGTGAATTTGATTGGAGAAAAGTTGGAGGAAGTGAAGTGGTTTCGATACCTGAGAACGGACATGGCAGCGAATGGAACCATGGGAGTGGAAGTGAGTCATGGGGTGAGTGAGTAAGCAAAGGGTCAAGGAGCAATGCGTAATGTACGAGAAGAGAGGTTGCTGCCTTAGAGGGCGAAAACCAGGTATCTTTAAAGGCATAGTAGCCCCAACGATATCGTATGAAGGCGAGGCATGGGCTATAGATGCGAATATGCGGGAGAGGGTTAATGTGCTGGACGTGAAATGTTTGAGGAAAACATGTGGTTAAAGAATGGTTGATTGAATAAGTACTGATAAAGTTAGAAAGACGTGCGATAACATGGGTATGGTTGCATTTGATGATATAGGTTTGGTTGAGAGAGCTGAAGAGGGTGTGGTGAAATGGTATGGACATATGGAAAGATTGAATGAGGAGAGGTTGAAAAAATATGGTTGAACTGAAGACTGATATTACGCGAATCCTTAGCCGAAACCAGTAGGACCTGGTTCGTAACCTCACTCTTAAACCAGAGATCTGAAATAAACTTCCGCATGCCTCAAGGGTGATGAGAAATATGCGCTTGTCTTTTTTTTTTTTTTTTTTTTTTTTTTTTTTTTTTATACTTTGTCGCTGTCTCCCGCGTTTGCGAGGTAGCGCAAGGAAACAGACGAAAGAAATGGCCCAACCTCCCCCCCCCCATACACATGTACATACACACGTCCACACACGCAAATATACATACCTACACAGCCTTCCATGGTTTACCCCAGACGCTTCACATGCCTTGCTTCAATCCACTGACAGCACGTCAACCCCTGTATACCACATGACTCCAATTCACTCTATTTCTTGCCCTCCTTTCACCCTCCTGCATGTTCAGGCCCCGATCACACAAAATCCTTTTCACTCCATCTTTCCACCTCCAATTTGGTCTCCCTCTTCTCCTCGTTCCCTCCACCTCCGACACATATATCCTCTTGGTCAATCTCTCCTCACTCATTCTCTCCATGTGCCCAAACCATTTCAAAACACCCTCTTCTGCTCTCTCAACCACGCTCTTTTTATTTCCACACATCTCTCTTACCCTTACGTTACTTACTCGATCAAACCACCTCACACCACACATTGTCCTCAAACATCTCATTTCCAGCACATCCATCCTCCTGCGCACATCTCTATCCATAGCCCACGCCTCGCAACCATACAACATTGTTGGAACCACTATTCCCTCAAACATACCCATTTTTGCTTTCCGAGATAATGTTCTCGACTTCCACACATTTTTCAAGGCTCCCAAAATTTTCGCCCCCTCCCCCACCCTATGATCCACTTCCGCTTCCATGGTTCCATCCGCTGACAGATCCACTCCCAGATATCTAAAACACTTCACTTCCTCCAGTTTTTCTCCATTCAAACTCACCTCCCAATTGACTTGACCCTCACCCCTACTGTACCTAATAACCTTGCTCTTATTCACATTTACTCTCAACTTTCTTCTTCCACACACTTTACCAAACTCAGTCACCAGCTTCTGCAGTTTCTCACATGAATCAGCCACCAGCGCTGTATCATCAGCGAACAACAACTGACTCACTTCCCAAGCTCTCTCATCCCCAACAGACTTCATACTTGCCCCTCTTTCTAGGACTCTTGCATTTACCTCCCTTACAACCCCATCCATAAACAAATTAAACAACCATGGAGACATCACACACCCCTGCCGCAAACCTAGAAATATAAAAAGTATTTATATAATCTCATTTACTGGTCAGAAGCTCTTAGTTCTTCAGCGAGTCCTGTCAGTTATCTATAGGTTTACAGTGCTCAGCCAAGTGTACCAAGTGTCCTGCTAGGTTATCTCAATTCTCATTCAGGAGTTCCCAGTTCTCAGCCAGGTGTTCTTAATTCTCAGCTAGGTGCTCCCAGATCTCAGCCAGGTGTTCTCACTTCTCAGCCAAGTGTTCTTGATTCTCAGCCAAGTGCTCTCAGTCCTCAGCCAGGTGCTCCCAGTCCTCAGTCAGGTGCTTCCAGTCCTCAGCCACGTGTTCCCAGTCCTCAGCCAGGTATTCCCAGTTCTCAGCCAGGTATTCCCAGTTCTCAGCCAGGTGCTCCCAGTCCTCAGCCTCGTGTTCCCAGTCCTCAGCCAGGTATTCCCAGTCCTCAGCCAGGTATTCCCAGTCCTCAGCCATGTGTTCCCAGTCCTTAGCCACGTGTTCCCAGTCCTCAGCCACGTGTTCCCAGTTCTCAGCCAGGTGCTCCCAGTTCTCAAACACTTGCTCATTAGGCACTTCCTTCTCTGGATTAGATTCGCCCAGTTCTCAGCTAATCACTCCCAGAAGACAAACGGAGTGTGCAGACATTCAGCTGAGGGCTCTTAAGGTGCTCCCAGACAGAGGTGTTAGTGCTCCTGTAGATTGGTATTTCTCGTGGACTTTAATGTCCTTAATAAGCTTAAGTGACGTCCTATGACATGCCTCTGGAATCCAAGAGTCTCATTAGGAGTAACGTCTTAATCAACTCTATGGATTTAATACTAATCCTAGAATGTCTTACGCTAAATAGAATATTTCGGGAGATGAGAGAATTAAGGAAAAAAAAAATCATTCTTATATTTCAATTAACAGTTTCTCTTGTAGGTCTCGTTGTGTTCTAAGGATGAGATCAGGTGTTTGGCACATATGGTGGAATTGGTTATACGACAATCCCTGTATATAATTGGTTTTTAGATGTCGTTAATGTCTCCCACTCCCGTGGGTGGATTCGATACCAGGATCTACAAGAGGATAAGAATTAAAAGAGGAAAATGAAGAAGAGAAAGCTGGACAATGACTCTCACATTTGTGTCTTGTGCTTTTATAACAAGGGCGTTGGTGACCATACCAGTTTGATGATGGGAACAAGGAAAAAAAAAAAGAAAGCAGGAGGAATTAGTTGGTGTCGAGGAGTGTGAGGTAATACATGAAATATAACAGTAAAGTTATAAGGGGTAGGTAGATCCAAGGGGAAAAGTAAATGGGAGAATCTGCACTACGGTAGGCGTAAATAGCCATCACCTTGGAGCTCAAATAATGGAAGAGATTAAAGTTAGATATTTCAAAACGAAGAGCGACAAAAGACTTAGTCATCTGGGTTTTACAGTGATGATCAAGGTTAAAAGCGGAAAGATGTTGTTCTGAGGAGAGAAGGTTATTGGAAACCGTGAATGTTAAACGAAAGAAGAGAGAAAGATCCGGGTTTGGAACCTATGTCTGTTGGAGTGAAGCAAGTCCCATTAGTTTGATATGCGTTATGTGAGGACTGGAACCATCTCAGTTCTCCTCAACCAGTGGTGGTCATTCTAGTATGGTACCCGGTGATCTAGAAGTTGTAATGTCATACTTAGAAAGAAGGGAAAAGGAAAACTGAAGTGGAGAGTGAAGGGTAGAGTGAGAAAAACGTTGTCATGCGCTGTGTTGGAGAGGGTGTGAGTTTGCGGATTGGGTGCCAACAACTCACGTAATGCGAGTCAAAACGAACAGTAAACAACACCTGTGCCAGTGTGAGGTAAGTGACAAACGGCGCGGTGCTGGCTGACAACGTCGACGTCATTAATCTTTCCGATACCCAGGTGGCAGCACCTTCCCAGACGGTGGGTGGATGACTGTTACATACATACACCCACGTACCATCTTCTATCATCATTCTTCCTCTTCTCATTCATGTGAGAACAACCCAGGGAAGCCACTGTTCATTAGGACAATGCTTCGTCGAGGTAGGAGGCCTAAGCTGTGGTCCATGGTACAGTGGGCATTTTTTTTTTTTCCTCTCTCTCTCTCTTCTCCTTTTTAATAATTCAGTGCCACTCTCAACCGGTAGAGAATAGGCCTAGTGGCGCACGTCGGGTGCTCGGCCATATTGTTTGCTTATCAAAGTCACGTACGGAAATTAAAAGAACCGCCCATTCAGGTTCTGTTTACGAACAACCAAAAGGCAGCGATTGGATCAACTGCTTCACTTGTAGATAATAACCTTGCGTTTACGCTCTTGATTACATTGGACTTACGTACCTAACGCAGCAGACATCGAAGTGCCTCAACAGCGAGCTCCAAAAGACGTCGACCCAACACAGAATGTGCGTCTCGCTGTATCTTTGTTGTACATTCCTATGTAGAAGCCGTCGGTCACTTTACCTCTCTCTCTCTCTCTCTCTCTCTCTCTCTCTCTCTCTCTCTCTCTCTCTACCTGATACATGGGAGGAGATTTGGCCAGCCTTATGTTAAAGTCGTGCCAAACTTAGCAAATCTTGAAGGCTATATGTTGACGAGAGGCCAGAGAAGTGATGCGCAGTGAGACCTCTGGTAGATTTTTTTTCTGCATACGAGAGAGAGAGAGAGAGAGAGAGAGAGAGAGAGAGAGAGAGAGAGAGAGAGAGATTCCCTTACGACGTGATCTTGTCATAAGGCATGGTTAGCGCGCGGTGCTCACCGCAGGAAAATCTACAGGTACGAAGAACGAGTCGTGTGAGCAACGTGCTGTCGAGTGTTGAGTATAAGATGGGAGGTATGCTTATGCTTATGGACTGACTGGCAGTAACCCATATGTGGGTGAGGCAGAATGGGTAAGGCATCAACCCTGGCCAGAGAGTGGACTTGGCAAGCTACTGACGTGCTGGTTCACTCTGCAACCGTCCCCAACCCTCACGATACCTTAGGGGTTGGTTGGAATAGAGTGAATTGGAACGATGTGGTATACCGGGGTCGACGTGCTGTCAATGGCATATTATATATGTATATATATATATATATATATATATATATATATATATATATATATATATATATATATATATATATATATTCTCGTGATGTTGTTCGAGGAAAGAGTAACCAAGAACCT
Organism: Panulirus ornatus; assembly: GCF_036320965.1. NCBI lineage: Eukaryota > Metazoa > Arthropoda > Malacostraca > Decapoda > Palinuridae > Panulirus > Panulirus ornatus. The sequence goes on along the minus strand of NC_092227.1, from coordinate 77,133,419 downwards.
CAGGAGATTGTTACTTGTGTGGAAAAAGGAACTTGGACAAAGGTTTAAGACTTGCAAGTACCGGAAAAAAAAAAGGGTAAACTTATCACCGGTATACAAAGTTGGGGAAAAAATCACTGAAGGAAATAAATCAAATATTCTTAAAGAACGAAGTTTCTCTAAAGCTTATTATATATATGGGAGAAAAGTACATGAAGAGAAATATTCTATTTTCATTCTGTTCTACTTAAGTTTGTATATCGTACCACTCTCTGCCAAATGAACCCCTTTCAGTTAATTAAAGTTCGAGTAAACAAATATCGATCAATTTTTTGATCTAATATACACTGTTGTTTAGGTTCGTCATCTGTCAGATCAGAAGCTATCGACGTTGAATTGTTTCTGTTTCCCCTTACGTTTGTGACATCATCATATACACTCACTCAAGAGAACCTGTTGTGGTCGCTAATGTCAGAATAAACTTGAGGATTCATTTTAATGATGCTTCGAATAGACTCTAGGATCGGTCATAATGATGTCTTCTCCTTCCTAACTAGAAACAGTTAAGCGATTGAATCATTTCTACTCCTTTCGTCTTTCGCTCTTCCTATGACCGCCTCTCTACTTTCAGCGGATCAGGTTCACCAGTTAAGCGATTGAATCATTTCTACTTTCGTCTTTCGCTCTTCCTATGACCCTCCCTATACCTTTAGGGGATCAGATTTACCAACGTCAGAGGAGCCCTGATTAAAATCTTACGTTCATACATTTTCTCTCTTTCTCTCACTCTTTTCCCATTTATATAAGAAAAGAAAATGTATCAGTTTATGATAAATCGTGTTTGTTCCTGCCATTACTATCTCAGAGCAGAAGTTATCGGTGCTCATGATGAAGGGCGCCATTAGTTCTTTATATTTTTCTCTCTCGTCCCTATCGTGTACTTTGGGCCTCACTTTATTGTCGAGGTCTGAGCTTTCTTCCCCTTCATAAAGCAAGGCCTCTCGCGCCGTGGACGCAGTAAGAGAGATTTTCATTATAGATAAGCTAAGTTCCACAGTAGCCATGAGGCTCTCCACTTGTCCTTGTTCCTCCTACTTAACATACGCCCGGAAATCCGCCGTGAACAGCTACAAAAACAATAGATGAAGAGAAACACCACATCAGAGCAGAAAAGAAAACCAAAATACGAGGCAGCTGTAGACGAGGCGAGGACGTGAAGAATGTCTCTTTATCTCGTTTAAGTTTAATGACTTTCAGATTTCAGTAATGACTCTCTCTCTCTCTCTCTCTCTCTCTCTCTCTCTCTCTCTCTCTCTCTCTCTAGAAGGAAAATTCGATCTGGCAGACCCTAAATTCGTGGACAAGATTTTTGTGTCGAGAGAAAGAGAGAGAGAGAGAGAGAGAGAGAGAGAGAGAGAGAGAGAGAGAGAGAGAGAGAGAGAGAGAGAGACACTGTTCTTCTCAAAAAGGAGGGGGGGGGGGGTCACTGTTCCTCTCCACAACCTGACCAGCACTTACAACCGCGTCATCTGTTCGCCTCTTAGCCACAGCGGCAGTGCAAACGACCGCGAGATACATAAACATCCAGCTAAGAGGAAGGGGGAGTAAGTTGGGGTAGAGGAGAAAGGGTGGATGGTCTACCTACAACTGGGCCTCTCATGGTCCTTCATCACACACACACACAAGACTCGTGGTCGCTAGTGGCCGCAAGTGGACGGTGAGGTAAGGTGTCACGACAGGAGGAGGAGGAGGGAAGGTCAGGAGGACGACGGAGGTGAGAGGAGGCAGCGGACAAGAGCAGGAGGGAGGAGGCAGCGGACCAGAGCAGGAGGGAGGAGGAGGCAGCGGACCAGAGCAGGAGGGAGGAGGAGGCAGCGGACCAGAGCAGGAGGGAGGAGGAGGCAGCGGACCAGAGCAGGAGGGAGGAGGCAGCGGACCAGAGCAGGAGGGAGGAGGAGGCAGCGGAGCAGAGCACATAGGGAGGGCAGGAACATAAGGACGGGAGGAGCGATCAAGACCAGTTGTGCCAGCAACAAGAGACTCGGTGCAGTGTATATGAACAGCAATCATGATATCCAATAATTATAACTATGATAACTATGTATAATGATAATGGCAATACTAATAATAATATGAATACAAATAGCATCATCTAAATATGTAGTGTCTGTTCTCAGACTTTTCAATTTCTGTACACATCATTAAGACATGTATATGTATATATATATATATATATATATATATATATATATATATATATATATATATATATGTAAAGAATGTCTCCTCAGCCAGAGAGATGATAAAGTTCTGGATGCCCCGAGACTGAGAGATGATGAGACGATGTATTCACAGATAAAACCGCATACACACACACACACACACACACACACACACACACACACACACACACCCTGCCTCTCTCCAGAGCCACAAGATCTCCGGTAATGATCTTTGCAGGAGATCAAAGAGCAGGGTGGATGGGAGGAAGGAACGAATCATCTCTTCACCTTTAAGATCACTCAAGTGATCTTTAACCTCCGTCTCTCGTACACTAACGACGGAGCATCGCCGATGTATATGAATCCATACAAGTCAGAGGCTATTAGCTACATAGGGTCTCTCAATGACAATAGAAGTTATCGCTGGCATCACTATAGGATATTGTGTTCGTCAGAGTTGGTTGATATTTCGACAGATCTCATGTTGATGAGCTGTGGAAGCTTGAGCTCTTTCAGGTGGTCAAGGACGCCTGAGTCACCCTCCTCCCAAAAAAAAAGGGGCGCCTCTGTATTCGAGCAGTTGAATATGACACTTGTTGAAGACGACTACATCATTTCCCACCCCTAAGGCTCAGCAGATATTTGGAAGCAGACGCGTCTCTCTCTCTCTCTCTCTCTCTCTCTCTCTCTCTCTCACACACATTTGCGGATGATAACGAGGTCATCATGAAAGTAATGGCTGACGAGACGAGGACCACATCCACTCACAGGGAACCTCAACGAACTCGAAAGTTGGTCTGAAATGAGGTTGACGAAATTCAACCCGAATAAATGATAAATGTTGAGGGGAAGGGACACTGTGAGAGAAGGCTGTAACAGAGATGTTATTTAGCAAGAAATTAGCTCCAGGAATCTGTGTGTGTGTGTGTGTGTGTGTGTGTGTGTGTGTGTGTGTGTGTGTGTGTGTGTGTGTGTGTTTGTGTGTGTGTATGTATGTGTGTGTGTGTGTGTGTGTGAGGGACTGGGAGGTGTTGCTATCATCTTCAGCCTCCCTCCTGTGTCCTACATTAGGAGAGCCAGGAAAGAGAGACAAAGTGTCTGCTGGCAATTATCAACAAAGCATTCGAGTCAAAGGTAAGGAAATACTCAACAAATTATGCTTCACATACTACAATTAAGTTAAAATTAGAATATGCTTCTCAAGTTTGGACACCGCACTTAAAGACGCACAAAGAACTAATAGAGAAGATCCAAAGGAGTACAACAAAAATGGTACTATAATTAAGATGGCTGAGTTACAAGGAAAGGCTAAAGGCCTTTAATTTACCTAAGGTACACCTGAATACAACGGAATACAACTGAAATTAAACAGCAACAGACCACTGGGTCCCAAGGAGGGTGTTTGTGATAATGGAAGACATAAAAAAATCACTGATAAATGTGGTAGGAGTAGACAGGCTTAGAGATCTTTCAAAGAGGAAGACTTGTAATATTATCGTATAGCTAAGGAGATGTAGATAACATTAATCGTGGAAGTGAAGCAACATGATTATCAAGTCTATACACAAACGTATTACGGTAGTGCTTTCAGTTACTCCAACTGGTAAACTAATCCATACATTAACGGTTCTGTTGAAGATAAAGGACTTCGCCTCATTTGAGGTAAGACATTTGCTCTCAAGTTATATATATATATCGATTACTGGGAGTGATATGAGACGAATCTATCCTTAAGTAGCTCGATAGATCGAGATTATCGAAACCTTTAATGATTTTGAATACTTGGATTAGATCACCTCTTAACCTTCTCTTCTCTAATCTGAATAGATTTAGGATACGATTCTCAGGTCAAGAATTATCTTCGTAGTTAGCCTTCTTACTCTCTCCATTCTCTCTGTCTTTCCTCAAGTGGAATGCCGAAAATTTTGGACACAATATATTCCAGATGGGGACGCACCAGTGATCTGTTAAGAACGCGAGTAATTTCCTGAAACGTAAACTCGAAAGCCCTAACTACGAATGCTAAAATTTTCCGCCATGTCTTTACTGATATACTTACGTTTGCCTTAATGTATAAGTCTCATCGTTTCTCTATAGAGATTTACATAATTCTACAGTGTTTTGTTTCTTATGTGTCTCTTTGGGCTCCTTCTGTGCCACTTTCCTTCGAGAACATGCACTTCTTTATATCATTGCTTCACCACTTCGACTACGCTTTGAAACGAGACCATCTTATACGCGTTGGCACATATGTTCCCTCCGTCACTTTGAATGTATTCATGAGTCTTTTCTAAGCTACATCCAGATCGCTTTCATTATGATATCATCCCAGGTTTGACTGCCAAGAGCAATGCGAAGACGACTGAAATTTGCAAGGCTAAAATCTGGTACTATATTTTTTTCGTGACATTCGTGTTGACCAGCAATATAGGTTTTGCTGTAATTTACCTCAAAAATAAATTGCCGATGATCACTTGCATTTAACTTATCTCCCACTTTAACGTTATGAACGAGTTACTCATTCGTAGGGAGAAATAAATCTATTATGTTCCAATCACGAGTAGGTTTCTCAACCAATTGTGATACAGTAAATTTAGGAATGGATGAAACAGCAGTGAAGGTCGACCTGGACAAAACATTAAAGCTTTCTAAACCAGAATGATGATGGAGACAGTCAAAGAGTTTTTCGAAGGATGTAAGGATACAACAACCACAGAACATAACATGAAATTAAGCAAGAAACCTGTTAGGATATATGTTGGGGAATATCTAAATAGTTTACGAACAGCAGACGTATATAAGAAACTGATAAGTACATAGTAACTGTGGACAGCATAGGGAATTTTTTAAAAGCCGTAGGCTAGAAGAGAAGGTTCAAAAGACAGGAGGCCTGAGTGGGGTAAAAACTCCCTCTCTGAAAATTACAAACAGGGACGTGATTACAGAAGAGTAAAAGGTGACGTGAATACAACCTTTAATTCTTTAAACCAGTTTGACGACGTCGTTAGTGAACAAGTCTTCGATAGATGTAAAACCAGAAGAGCAGGAGGTTTATAACATGTAGCTAAGCAAGGAACCTGTTAGAAAAAGATGTACCGAGGTTTTCTTAAAAGTATAAGAGAAGTAGAGTGTATGGAGTAAGGTGAGTGAACTGTTAACGCTGAAAGCATTTAGAAGCTTGAAAGATAATATCACACATAGTTTTCAAGAGATGAGGTCCCCACAGCTGTAAAACGTCTTCACCGCACAGTACAAATAGTTAATTACACACACACACACACACACACACACACACACACACACACACACACACACACACACATACACACACAAGCCACTCCCAAGACACAGTTTCACTTTCAATTCTCTAACAGCTTTTTGCCTATGTATGAGATAAACATTACTGTATTTTTTTTCTTTTCTTTGTTTTCTCTGTTCTTCTGGGGGGGGGGGGGGGGGTGGATAAACTTTGGTTTGGGTTGTCTTTCTGAAACTCTTTGTTTACCTTCATCTCGATCAGTTTGCTATTCTCTTTTAAGTTCTCGTTCATGTTTTGCCAAAGATCCTCATTTGTTTTCATCTAACCTTTCTCTGTAGGACTTTATATTCTGCACCCTCTGCCCTCATGGCCTGCCTCGGCTTCTCATTCCGAATTCTCTTTTTCTCCTCCATCACTTCTCTTTTATCTTTAGTCTTAGTTATACCCTTCTTTCCACAGCCGACACAGACACTGTTACTCGCCTTCATAACAGCATACAAACCTACTAGACGCCGTAGACATATCTGCTCGCTGAGTCTGAGATAAACGAAGCAAAACAAGAAAATGAAGCACTCGAATATGAAGAAATTCCCGATATGAACGAGAGAATAAAGACGAAAGCCAAAAAAGATATAGATGAACGAGAAGTGAATCATTATCTCTGAAGCGAAGATGTATAGCCAAAGAGGTCACTCAGATGGACAAGAAACTTGCTGATGGTGAAGTATCTGATGGTTTGGTCATCACAGAGAGAGAAGGAGAGAGCAAGATCGGAAAAGAAACAAGGAAAATAGAAAAAAGAACGCCAGACTGTAGATCAGGTACACTCAGAATGGCCAGACATATTAATTGGTAGATGTTATACTGAACGTATAATATACTACTGTGCATGGATTTCGCGTAACTGGAAATTATCTAAGTTTAAAGAATAATTTAAAGACACCAAAGTAGATGTTCTTGGAGAAGTGGGGATCAACTTTACTAAATAAGTAAGAGGATATATAACAGAACAGGGGATAACCTTTTTATTAATAAAGGAACACTTAAAATATCAGCAGAATGCAAGTGGATTGTCTATTGCAACAATATATAATAAGAAATGTGACCATGGAAAAAAGACTTTCATAATGGTGTTAATCATTTCAATGAACCAAGAGAGTTGTTAACGAGAGAAACAGTGAAGGCATGATGAATTAGAGGCAGGGAGACACGCGCTCCTCAAAGAAGACGAATCTTAAATACTGGAGAATTCTAATTATGAAGAAACAGAAATAGAATATTCAGATTCTCATGTACGTAGGGAGCGGCTGGTACACAGTCTCTTATAGTATATGTAAGTTGAGTTTCCTCGGTCAGCATATCCATGTATACCTTAAAATCAAAAGTGGCTGATTGTATTTCATTCATATGATACTAAAGACGGGAACTGAAATCATCATATATAAAACAACGCTGGGATGAATCATTTAGTGACTAAGTGTATCTAAGTGGTTCGTAAGGGCACGACATGAATGGGATCAGATAGGAATCCAGACTCAGTGGGAGATGCAAAAGATTACATAAAGAAATCGGTTTCCATATCGAGAATGCATAACACGTTGCTATAGATGTTCTGTGTCTTTGAGAGTAAAAAGGGTCAGAAGGTTAGAAAGCAGACTTTATTTGCCAAAGATGTTGAAAAACCAAAGAGCACAGGGAAGTGCTTTGGAGAGGACATAGGAAGCATAATAGCCAGTCAGAATGTGGAAGGTGTAGAAAAAAGTGAGGAATCAGTATGTGATAAGGGTGGAGGAGAGGAGAAAATCTGAAAACAACATCATGGGTAAGTCAAATGGTTGCTCAAGTTCATTCCATAAATCTTTAAGGAATGAATCGTTTGATGTTTAAGAGCAGATAATCAGGCTGAGGGATTGAGAGAGAAGAGGAATGAGGAAAGGGTGAAGTAGTTAGAAGAGATATAAAGAAGTTAGTGAATGGTCTCATTCCGTATAATGCTATTCAAATGTGCCCATAGAGTGTTCAAGGCTGTTGGAAATGTTAAAAGAAAAGAATGCTTGTTGGAAAAAGGTGTGGTGCCAAGTGAGTTTATCAGAGCAAATATTTCAACCCATTTTCAAGAAAGGAGTTTTGGAATTTGCACTAAACTACAGACCTGCAGACTAGAAGTATTGTCTGTAAACCTCTGGAAAAGATAATCAGGAAGCAAATTAACTGAAAAGGATTAGCTGCTTCCTCATCTCATCTTCTCTGTATAACGCAGCTGTCCAAGGCTGCCTCTCCTCTTCAACTCTCAAAATCCTCAACCTTATTCATCTTTACCATTTGCTCCACCACAAGGACGATGCTTTGTGCTCACGGCAGACTAAAAGCGCCAAATACTTGCCTCAGGGAGATTGATTCTCCCAATCTCGATACCATATGGGTTAAAAATTGCATTATCCTCTATAACTTTGCTTCCACGTCCCTTATATTTTCATCTAGATCCCTTCAACTATGTATACATCCTCGATTACATGACATCCTGACACGAGAGGTTGCATTCCATACATCACACATTGAATCCTCTATGCAGGGGATTTGATTGTAAAATAAGAGAACGGCTATACTCAAGATGATGATCCTTTAGAGTCGAAAACCCTTCACACAAGAGTTTCCGACCGTCACACAACCACTCCTCAAACACTCTCGACTTCTTTGCACACTACAACGATTGGCGTCCCTCTATTTGAGATGATCCTTGTGGAGTTGAGACTCCTTATATTTCCCTCTTAATTAAAGATCTCGAGAAAGCTAATCGAACACCCAATACGGAGTTCCAGATCGCTCAAATCAACTGCCGATCTCTTTTTTTTACATCTTCGTCTATAAATTCTCCCGTTCTCTGGGCACCGTCTCTACCCTCGTAGGTCTACCGACCACAGGCCCATCTCTAGACTGTCAGACCTGAGCACGTCCACCCGCCATACCCCTCACCGATACGCCAAACTTTGGTACTTCTGGAGGGCTCGATGTTCCTCCTTACACAGCTTTTACACGGGTTTTATTCTTTTTTTTTCTCCCCTTTGGAATACATGCTACCTCGTCGGCCGGCCTGGATGCCTTCCCCTTGCGATGACCGTGTTTAGCTCTCCGTTTCCTTTAGCAAACTACACAACGCGGGCAAAAAAAGAAAAATATATGTCCACCATAATCATGTCAGATACGAGGAAAGTAGAATGGGGAAAAAAAATAAAGAAATTGGTAAGACAGAGAGATAGAGATAGAGATGGAGAGAGACAGAGACAGACAGAGAGAGAGAGAGAGAGAGAGAGAGAGAGAGAGAGAGAGAGAGAGAGAGAGAGAGAGAGAGAGAGAGAGACGAAAGGAAGACGATAATTCCAGTTTCAATGTCTGGGTAAAGAGGGAAAGCATGATTACAGCCAGTCCCTCATAAAACCTCTTCTCGGAAAAAAGAAAAAAAAAAAACATATACAGCAGGAAGGGGCAGCCAGATACATACAAGTGGGACAGAGAGCCTTTAGTGGTGAGGGAGGGACACACACACACACACAGAGGCACCTCACGCGAGCAGTAGCTCCAGCTAATACCTGCAGGAGAGGGAGGGCAACACCATGGTGGGCGGGAAAGGATGATTGACGAGAGTAACAATAACAATTGTAGGAATAGAAAACGAAGGTCTTATGTCTCCACTCTCTCTCTCTCTCTCTCTCTCTCTCTCTCTCTCTCTCTCTGGGGGAGGTGAAGGAGGAGCCACCCCAGACATCCAAAGCGGCGACCGTTCATCACGAGGTCGAACGAATTATATACATAAGGTATGGCATAGCTACCCACAAGGAAAGTAGTATATGGTTCTCCAAGCCTTTCAGAAGCAAATTTTGTCATACTGCTTTTTGAGGTTCCTTAGATAGAGTAAAGGGTATGGTTTAAACTCAGATAATTATTCATGTTATTCAAGGGATTGGAATGTTAGGAATATCAATATAGGAGTGATGAGTGATAACTAGAAAGAGAGACATGGAAGAAAATCGTATTTGTGTAGTGATAAAGTGGATCTCGCCTTACGGATGCCCAACTGATAATCAGAGAGAAGGCAATGAGAGTCAAGATGGTCGAAGATATGGGAGTTAAGGAGGAATTCAAATGACTTTGGAATTAGTAGATGTCAAAGGAGCAATTCAACCAAATTGTTAACTTTACATCACTTAATGTTCAACTGGCTACCCCTAAACTCATAAATGTATAAACCAAAAATAATTTGTTACACTCATGTGCTTATCCTGTGCGAAGTACCAGTTCCATTAATGAATTAGCAAGTTATTACTTTGACCCTCCCATTGTGTAATTCCTCAACTGTATATTTCAGCTGAATGGCTGTTACACACACACACACACACACACACACACACACACACAAGATTAGTATCGGCACAGTGGAGACGCTGGACTGCACTGGCTGACAAATTCCCCTCCCTGGCCCAAGTTACTCTCTTTTCTATCTGCCCCAGATACACCTGGGTTGTTGGTACGCAGTCCACAAACACACACACTCTCTCTCTCTCTCTCTCTCTCCAGATTGCATATATAACACTCCACAACACGTAGATCTCTACGGTGAGAGGCATCATTAGAGTAGAATCTCTCTCTCTCTCTCTCTCTCTCTCTCTCTCTCTCTCTCTCTCTCTCTCTCTCATGCTGTACGAAAAAAAAGGTAGTTAGAAGTTAGTCATTACACACGTACATATCTCTGCAACTTTCGAGGAAGCATTCACGATTGGCAACATCAAATTGGTGTCTAAACTTGAAGGTTGTCGTCAGATCAGTGTTTTCATCCTGTCCCTCCCTCCTTCCATGGTGGACAAGTTCATGGCCTCTCACCTCTCACTGTATAACCCAACTCTGTTGGTGGTAGTACCATCTATCTGCCCTCCTCTAGACCTGTGTGTTTACATACCTTTTTGTACGGTACAGGAATAGTGTCCCACAACTCGCAGAACCCTCATCTCTCTCTCTCTCTCTCTCTCTCTCTCTCTCTCTCTCTCTCTCTCTCTCTCTCTCTCTCTCTCTCTCTCTTTCTCTCTCTCTCCCTGGACTGATGTGCTGGGTGAGATGATATCACATCTTGAAGTGCAAATTGCAAGACCCTATCACACCTCAACCTCGCACTTATGTTTAAGGTCAACTAGTGGAAATCATTTAGGGTGATATCTTCTAAAATCATATATATATATATATATATATATATATATATATATATATATATATATATATATATATATATATATATATATACATGTACGGGAGCGGGGGACTGGAAATCCTCCCCTCTCATTTTTTTCTTTTAATTTTCCAAAAGAAGGAACAGAGAAGGGAGCCAGGTGAGGATATTCCCTAAAAGGCCCAGTTCTCTGTTCTTAACGCTACCTCGCTAACACGGGAAATGGCGAATAGTTTGAAAGAAAGATATATATATATATATATATATATATATATATATATATATATATATATATATATATATATATATATATATATATATAAAATCTCATTTTCCACATCACCATAAAAGCTCGTTTTCTTTTCAACCAATAATGATGCAGTTGAGGAAGTCGGGATATTAAACATTTTCCCGATGTCGACCACCTTTTTTTTTGTCTCCTCATATTTCTTCATTTCCTCCTTGTCCGCCGTCTCCCGCATTAGCGAGGTGACTCATATGCCAAGTTATGAATAAACTAAGAGCCAGTGACTCATCTTGAGCTAAATTCGCAGAAAAAGACAAATGAACTGGCATATGTAAGCCATTACTATTAATTCTAATCCTTGATGGGATTCACTTAAGCAATTCTATTCCCAGTTCTTACAGTGACATTCATGAGGGCTCTTCACTGTGTCGTATGCATGTGTGTCATGACTGACGCATGACTTCCTGCTGCAGCCATTAGAGGTATAAGAAATAGCTGGAGTGATGCACACCTTCCAACTACTTCCTCAAAGAACGTAAGTCAATTTTAGGTTCTGGTTTTCGGTCTAGACGGAGCGCAAAGGATATGGCAGGGGTGATGCACATGTCAAGTTTAGGGTCTGGTTTGTCTAGAAGGGGTGCAAAATAATAACTGGGGTGATGCAAGACTTCCAACCATTATCTTAGGGAACCTAAATCGTCGCTAGGCATTGAGGAACTGGAGGCTATCCTTTGTCTGTAAGGCGAGGAAGTGATCTGGAATGAACTAGTGTTAACATCTGAAGATGCGAGTGACTGGAATGCCTACAGAACCCTATGATTTTTTTTCTTTTTTTTGTATTTTGTTATGAGTCAATCAGTTTTCTAAAGTCAGAATGCAAGAATAAGCTTGGGGCTCACGACCACTCTCCTTTTAGAACGATCACTGTCCTTTTAGAAGGGTAAGGAGTATGTAGGTGAACACTTGACTTGGTCTTGCCAAAATGTATTGAACCATTTGAGAAGCGAGGCTCTATATGTATATCATGGTCCCACTGCAGCACTGGAGGAACACATACAACACCTCAGTTGTAGAGGAAAACAACAGTGATATCCTTCTGACGGTAAGCTTAGCTTGTCTGGATGGAGGCGTCAATGCCTGTATTCCTCGCAGTTCTGTGTGATAAGCAAACTCTTTGATCCGGTCTGGAAACAGAGTTAGTGCGTCGTTTATTGACTCTGTCTTCAGTTAGTCCGGCTTGTTACTAACTCGGAAATGGCAGAAGAGGATGAGGGGTGGGTGGAATAATAGAAGGAATTTTTGTACGAAATATTGCTGAACATGGAGGGTATGAATCTGAGTCAAAATTCTCGGCACAAGTTTTAAGTGAACGGTGGTTGGGTGCGTCACGAGACAGTTGTATATTCGTGATGAATTGTGGTAACTTTTAACTAAAAGGTTTTTTTTTTTCATAGTCTTACAGAATATCTCGTAGGACTGGCGGCTACAAGTTTTTTTTTCTCTTTTTTTAATGCTTTAACTGTGTTGCCTGTGGTTGCGTCTGAGCCTGTGGCCACTTTCAGAACTGGTTACAACCCTTCTTGGGGCCAGGAGAACTCTACCCAGCCAAGATAATCGATTGTAACATACAGTCAGAAGTACGAGCAACAGGGAAACAGCGACCAGTCGCAGCTCTGTCACTGGTGTGTCGCTTGGAGAAGATATGAAGAAGAACATCGACTGATCTCTGGGATTCACAACTCCTTCCTCCTTCAGGCTGTCTCAAAAGTATCGATCACCGATTGCTTTCTTACTCATGGCATTGATCATTTCTTATCTGGTAGACCAAGGAAGAACCACAGGGTATAGATAAACCTTCTGGTTTAGTACGTCACACTGTGGTTATGATCCTCGTCGACTGCTCTGAACATACAGCAGCGTCCTTGAGTCCAGGAAGCCATTGGTTCATTGTCTTTATCATGATGTTCTGCGACGTAGGATACAGTTTTGGAGTTCGGGGCCAAAACTTTGTCTTTGGTGGTGTACAAACGTGACTCCCTGTTGGACATAGTAAGTTCATCAAGGTAACATCTTTCTGAGGAATTTGTAACCCGTAGTCTAGTTTGTAGAAGTCTTGGTGATCCATTTGCCTTGGGTGGTGTAATCTGTTTAACTGTGCTAGTCTGCCACGAAGTAGCAACGGAGGCCCATGCTATCATTTATGTCCATCTGGCACAAAAGGTATTTCCATGAAAGTATATTTCATGGTGACAGTGTTACCCTTGCATAGCAACGAAGCTCTATGAGTCCGTCAGTAAAGTAACAAAATTCTTCTTCGCCTTTGACGAAGAAGTCTCAGGGAGGATACACACATCTCGAGTGGACTTCGTCTCTCTGCCCTGTTGTCATCGAAGCCGAATTTTATATTCGGTCGTGGTAGCTCATCCTGATGCCTCATTATCAACCAAGACAATATGCATGACTGAGTCTCCTCTGTGGAGTTCACCCTCTCCACCCAGGCACAGATCTACAGGACTCTTTACGGCACTATTCTGAAAATGTTTATTTTCTGACAGATTATATGAACACTTATGTTAAAATCCCTAGATTACTTTTATGACCAAATCGCCAATAGCGTATTACAAACCATCATTTTTCCACAATGATTATGCATAAGCACCCAATCTAAATTGAAAAAATCAGAGAATCGATAAACAAACCCAAAATCCTGACGTCAAAATGAGAGATACTCTGTCTCCTGTGGTCTCCATGTGGACGATATGCTTGACGCATCTCCGCACCGGTCTCCTCGCATTTCCGCTCATAAATCCGACTTTAAATTATGTAGGTGAGGCGTTCTCCCTGCAGGGCTATTATTTCGCGCCACCCTCCTGGCTCCTCCTCCCGTGCTATAACTCGCTGTTTCTTTGGCCATCACTTGTTCCTGCCGAATTGAATTGCATGTCCAGTTATTTCACCGGAAGTTATGCCGGCGATACACAACACCCACCCTCCTTTTAGTCAGTGCGATATATATATATATATATATATATATATATATATATATATATATATATATATATATATATATATATATATGAATATATATATATATATATATATATATATATATATATATATATATATATATATATATATATATATATGTATATATATATATATATATGTATATGTATATATATATATATATATATATATATATATATATATATATATATATATATATATATATACATGTGAAGCGTCTGGGGTAAACCATGGAAAGCTGTGTAGGTATGTATATTTGCGTGTGTGGACGTATGTATATACATGTGTAGGGGGGGGTTAGGCCATTTCTTTCGTCTGTTTCCTTGCGCTACCTCGCAAACGCGGGAGACAGCGACAAAGTATAATAAATGAATATAAATAAAATATATATATGTATATATATATATATATATATATATATATATATATATATATATATATATATATATATATATATATATATATATAAATATATAAATATATATATGTATATATATATATATATATATATATATATATATATATATATATATATATATATATATATATATATATATATATATAACTCTTAGGCGGGCGTCGGTCTCTCCATAAGACATATGTATATAACCAGAGAGAGAGAGAGAGATCCACACACTGGATTAACAAGCATCGAGAGATTTAGGGACATCTACACCAGTGGTTTTAAGATCTGAATCAACTGCGTGCTTTCCTACTCTTAAAACAACGATCTATCAGTTCATGATCTCAACACACTATCAAGGATCCCCTTCTTGGAGGCTCCCACAGCGCGAACAATCGTCATAGTACAGTGATGACGTGCGTTACGGATGGGAGTTTACTGTCTTCAGTGTAGGAGTTGTATGTTGGGCATGAGGGGAGGGGGGTCTTGTGATGTGGTGATTCTATACTTGTATCGTTGGAGAGATGGGTGTCGTCCAGAACACGGACGAGAAAGTGTTACTCGTCAGTGCCTGAGGAGCTCGGTCTCGGATAGATGGGTGTCCGGTGGAGTATAGAGTTGAAGGTTGGGTTGAAAGAGACAGTGGATTCATACCTGTCAGTCACTGCAGTGTGGTCTGATAACTTGATGCAGTGCTGCACTGGGTCTGATGACTTGATGCAGTGCTGCACTGTTGGTCGTTTCTCGTCTAGGTGCAGGGTACTGTGTTGAAGACGTGGTGACAACGAGGATTTTCACACTGTTGATTGCTAGAGTAGGTGAGGAGGGTGTGAAGAGAGGTGATGCAGGAAGAGATGAAAGAGATCTAGAGAAAGAACTGCTCTCTTGGATACTCCACTGTATGGCTTGAAGATTTCGAAGGTGAATTATTCGTGAGTGATTCTGGCCGAGTGGACACCTGCCAATCAGATTGTGCGCCATGATAGAATACGACTTAACACTGTGTCTCTTTGGGCATGTTACAGACCTCTAGATGGTAAATCGTTCGTTTGCCGCATGATCTGCCACAGGATGAAGGCATTCTGCCACAGGATGAAGGTATTCTGCCACAGGATAAAGGGAGCTGCCACAGGATGAAGGTATTCTGCCACAGGATAAAGGGAGCTGCCACAGGATGAAGGTATTCTGCCACAGGATAAAGGAAGCTGCCACAGGATGAAGGTATTCTGCCACAGGATAAAGGAAGCTGCCACAGGATGAAGGTATTCTGCCACAGGATGGAGGAAGCTGCCACAGGATGGAGGTATTCCCCGCCACAGGATGAGTATACCGAGTCCCACAAGACGATCTTCTTGACTTCGTTCTTTGAAGGAAGTCGTTTCAGGAGTTAATGGTGAACGACAGAGAACTTCGCCGCTCACGACGAACTTCTTCACTCATGGACTGCCTTCTGTGCCTCCAGCTGGCTTGTGTGTAGGAACCAAGTTGTACGTATCGTGGCGAAACCATTTTCCTTCGCCTCAGAGAAGTCTGTGCTTCAGAGGGAGAATTCCCTAACTCATGGCGCAACGTTCTGGGCCTCAGGAAATGCATTCTGTGCCACCATGCCCCCCCCCCCTCCCCCTTCCCACATTCTCTCTCTCTCTCTCTCTCTCTCTCTCTCTCTCTCTCTCTCTCTCTCTCTCTCTCTCTCTCTCTCTTCTCTCCATTTAAGGAGATGGAGGCTACTCCGCAAGACCAATCTTTTTTGCACCTCAAGGACAAGGATTTTTGGGTTTTTTCTCCCTTTTTCTTAGTATCTTTAGCTCAGTACTGCATCGCAGATTGAATCGGTTTCGCGCATAAGTTGATATAGTGTTCTGGGCGTCAGAGGGAAACATGTAACTTCTAAGGAAGACGTGTCTAAACTTTATAGCCTAAGATTTTTGCCGTGGATTTGAACTTTATAACCAAGATCTTTGTCGTGGAGTCAGACTTTGCAATCAAAATAGTTGCCGTTGATTTAAACATTTATAACCTAAGATATTGACACCGGATTCATCTTCATAACCAAGAGACCCGTCACTGAAAACCTTTTTGACTCGTCTAAGTTTGGGGGTTGATGACAGTAAGTAGCCTCAGTGATACACCCACATTCAGTTATGAGCTTGGCCTTTCTTTCAACGAACATACTAGATGGCGATGGAACTTTATATCTCTTAAGTATTTCTATTGTGTAGCATCTAAGTAGCGTCGTCGTCATAAGCCATTTTATGTCCAGCTGAGTTCACATTCATCAGCAACCCGGTGGAAAGGGCCATTTTACGTGCAGCTGATTTCACATTCATCTGGAACCCGGTGGAAGGTGAGCCTTAGAAGTAGAGTAGATGTGTCCAGAACTTCCTCTCTATAAAAGGCATAAACCTCACGTCGCTGACTATGATGAGACGAACCCATTTTCTTTATATTTCTACTTTTCTCCATCATTCTTCATCTATCATCTCCTCATACCACCTAAACACGCGTTTTTCTTCATCTTAGTATCATTGTCTTTTCAACCCATATCTTTCTGAATTATATGTTTATCCTTCTGCCGACATGTCACTCAAAGCCTAAGACCCTTTTCATGAAGCAAATTTTCATCGTCTAGACTTTGCCCCACGATGAACGTCCTCGTCTCCATTGTGTATAATACCAGCGGGATGTAGTAATGCTACCGAAATCCCACAACCTCACACATGAAGTCTGCCACACACTCTCACTAAAGATGCTGCTCAGAACTACTCTCATTCTTTCTCACTCGCTGACACACGTCGTATTATGTACCCTTCATACTACCCGTCACTGTGAAGATGTCTAAATCATCTTGGATGAACAACTTCTGCCTCTTCAGTGATAATTCCTAACTATACTTTTTTTTCCTCCGAATCACGACCTGACTGATTTCTTTTATACTTCATTTTCTCTCATACGTATATGAATCCTTAATACCAGAGCCTAAAACATTGGTCATGAATATCCCACCAACAATGGTCTTCAAGAAATAGCATTATACAAAGACTTCCTTTATATTTCAGTCTCACTTTTCCCCTCGTTATTTTTGAGCTGTCACCATTTTCACCACGATGTGTGACCATTAAACCACCACGGGAAGATAACGCATCTTGGTCACCCGTAATGGTATTCAAACAGCCTCGCATTTCTTGACATACGTGACGCATGATTATCATTCTTCTGGCCATTCACTGATAACAGTAATCATTCACTTACGGCCGCAAATATATCATGAATATTCCGCAGACCTCATTATATGCAGTGCAGTGCAGTGTCATATCTTCAAAGGCGATATTATACTTACTTTTCAGTACATTTTCACCTTTTTTTTTGGCCTTGATGACCACCTGCAGACTTCTGAACATGGAACTGGCAAAGTTCTTAAAGTATTGCATTTCCATGTTATGAGTCCATAGGATCTTGATCTCCTGACCAAGGCGAAGGACTCGTGTGGTGTTCCAGAAAACCAAGCTTAATCTTCATCTGGTCCTCGTAGTTCTCGATTGGGTTAAGGTATGGGGGAGTTCCCACGCCAACCCAGGAGTTGAATATTTTTTTTTGATAACCAATTCATTATTATTAAGGCCATATGGCAGGAAGCAATACCTTGCTTCAAGCGATCACAACCTCTAGGCCTCATAGAATGGAAGCAGATGGCCCTCTAGCATCTAAATGTACTGCTCTCCATTCATTGCAGTGTCTTCTGGTAAGAAGTTCAACCCTCCCCCTACCCACTGCACCTCTAAAGCAACCCCAAATCCTCAGGGAATCTTAGTGTTCCATGGTCGTCACTGTGAAACGAGAGTCATACCGGCTGGCATCCTCCGGCCTCTTCACCCTCCCCGGCCTTGACTGCTCACACCTGCATTAACCTTCCGAAAAAAGAAAATCCCCTTACTCCACTGTTTCTCACTCCAGTCCTTGTATTTTTTTTTTTTTTTTTTTTTTTGCAAATGCGCGTCGTTTGTGTTCCATTTCCTACGTCACAAGGGTTTGGCGTCTGGCTTGCAAGAGGGAATGTGAAGGTCCATTTCAAGGCAATATTGAATGGTTCTTTGAGGGATGTTTCTTAGAAGTTTTGGATGGCTTTTCTCGAGATCGGCGGCTGAAATGCGGGGTTATTTCAATATTTCTCGTCTTAGGAGGCTGTCTGTTGTTTTGGTGATGGGATTACGTTATCAGGGAGGCCACGAACGCTGGTAAGCAGCTGCCTGATCGTTTGTTCAGAGATCCCAGTGCGCCTAGAAATCTTACGCGTACCCTTATTTTGTTGCTTCCATGGGAGAATTCGGGCTTTCTGTTCCTTAGAAAGGTAAGAGGCATTCACTTTGAAGCACCAGTAGAAGTGCAAGGCCCAAAAGGAGAAATCTCCAAAATGAAGTGGCAACTAAGAATAAACGAAGAACATCTGTCCCTAGAAATAGCCTGAGGCACACTGAGGTGGGTTGCTGTTACTCACACCGATAAAAACACTAGTATCATCGACCCTGAAAACGTCTTATTCTTGTACCCACAATAAACTTTGACCATGTATCGCCTTTGAAAATATATGGGACAAAAGTTTTTTACTTTTTTGCAGACACTATATGCAATCTTTGCACATATCCATACATAGAAACAATATACCTCTGGGTGCCTGTGGATTTGAGCCCGGGCCTGCCGCGCTGCAAGCCAGTACGTTACGGGTTCATATTCTCAGATGATAAGACATATACTTCCGTTTGTACAGTACAACATATGCTATGAGATTTTCCATATTCCTTTACAGTACATACGTCAGTCATAAGACAAATCATTAACTGCACATCATTTTCTTTGCTGGGCATCTCCCGATTCACTAGCCATTCCATCCGGCAAGCCAGTCAGATCATATTCCATCATGTGCACTTATAAACCACAAAATGTTTCCCGAAGAAACAAGAATAACCCCCCAAATATTGAGGAAAAAAAGAAAGAGAAACTCTAATGACATATTTACAAATGTTTTATATTCTGAACAATGAACTATTACTTCTTTGGTTACCATAAGAATTTATGAATTTTTTCTTCTGTTAAATGAGCACATAATATTTGTCTATGGTCTACGAAAACAACTCCTAAAAGTTTCTCTTGTAGAGTCTTTCTCGTCACTTCTTCAGTGCCCTGAATCTTGCTTATATTTCTCCCTCTACACGACTTACCCTCCTGCTGTGTAATATTGGCTTCGTCTTTCTGGGTTATTTGAAATTTTGCTTCCCCACATATTCTCCATTATCATGAACACTATGTCATACGTTTTTCATCTTGTACGTTACAGGTTAGAATTCACAGGCTCCAAGTGTGTCTTGTTTCCATCTACTCCCTCTGTAAAGTAACATGTTAGGAGATAATCCATACTTTTTGAAGTATACTTACAACAAACAGCTAACCTGCTCCATATACTTTACCCTCAGATGGCTGGCATCCCTCACATACCATATGTGACATGATATCCTTTTTATGTTCCTGTACAAACTTGCCTCACTCGTATTCTCCACCTGTTTATTCAGTCGTACAAAAGTACAAAACAAATGGGGGTTATCCTTGTCCTCTTCCCTCGGCAAAAAGATCCTGCTTATCGTATTTATTGCCTACTACGTCCCTAAACTGTTTCTACCACCATTTCCAGACCATCATAACAGATGACTTCATTATGGATCTGAAGGTCTCCTGTTTTCAGTCCTTTTCCATGTATTCCCATTGTACATCTACAACAACCTGTCTTCGTTAATTCCTCAGGGTGGCTTGTCATCTTTCAGTGTCATTTCCATCTCGACTATTTTAGACAAGCTTAGTAGAACAGATTATGAAAAGACATAATCTTTTAGCTGTGTCCTGCTGCCTCGCAGATTGTGCCCAGATTATACAATTTGCACTTACTCTATTACTTTTCGTCCAATTCAAGACCATGTGCCATAATTTCCAGCAAACCACGCCAGCCTGAACCTAGTTGTCAAAGCACACTACATCTTCCTTTGTCCTGATAATCCACCTTCATCTTACTTCATATATTCTGAACTGATCTCTCCAGCCGACCGTACCTGTTGTTCATAGTCAATCTCAACATTCCTTTGTCATTCCCTTTGTTACTAATCCTATGACATTTTCTGCAAAATGAACCACGACACCTCCTCGTGTCCCATGTGCTTCTCTGACGTAACTCACTTTAAGCCTGTCCGAACTACATGTATCCACGTTACATGGCTGAAGTATTGGATGAGGTTATTGATCTCACGTGTCCTGTATAAACTGGCTGGCCAACATCATAGCCCATTTGCCACACCACAAAAGAATTTCCACCCTCAACATTCTACTGCTATTCTGTCCATTATCGTGGCAGCGTTTCTTTTGCTGTAACACAGCACAGACTAGTGCAGCAGCACAGCCTAGTACAGCACACAGCCTGGTGCAGCAGCACAGCCTAGTTTAGCAACACAGCCTAGTGCAGAGGCACAGCCTAGTTCAGCAACACAGCCTAGTTCAGCACACAGCCTAGTGCAGAGGCACAGCCTAGTTCAGCAACATAGCCTAGTTTAGCAACACAGCCTAGTTCAGTAACACAGCCTAGTTCAGTAACACAGCCTAGTTCAGCAAGACAGCCTAGTTCAGCAACACAGCCTAGTTCAGCAACACAGCCTAGTTCAGCAAAACAGCTTAGTTCAGTAACACAGCCTAGTTCAGCAAGACAACCTAGTTCAGCAAGACAGCCTAGTTCAGTAACACAGCCTAGTTCAGCAAAACAGCTTAGTTAAGCGACACAGCCTAGTTCAGCAACACAGCCTAGTCTAGCAACACAGCCTAGTTCAGCAACACAGCCTAGTTCAGCAAGACAGCCTAGTTCAACAACACAGCCTAGTCTAGCAACACAGCCTAGTTTAGCAACACAGCCTAGTAAACCAGAGCGTTTCCAAACACAGGATCTAAGAGAGATCTGTCCTAAGAAGGTTTCTGAGCTGATCCTCACGACACGGAACACGGAAAAAGAAATTACATCACCAGAATGTCTTCACGGTCGAAGAGAACAGTCTCCTATATCCTGGAAAACCCCCTGGAAAAACCCCCTGGAAAACCCCCTGGAAAACCCCCACCTTTTTTTTCCCCCCTCCAGCTCGTCGTTTATACCTCAAGGGAACTTTATGTCTCAAGGAAAAAAAAAATATATAAGGAAATGTTTGGAGTTCCATTTGTGCCTAAAAGGATGCACTTTCTCCCGCGGATGGAGCAACTTCTGCCGGTGAATGGGGGTGCTTGTGTTGCTGGGTAAAATATTTGTGTCTCAAGCAGACTTTTTTTTTTTCCATTCTCGCGATGGAACGCGTTTGTGTCCCCGGACGGTAGGGGTTTGTGGCCCAGGTGAAGTGTGATGCTACTACGAACGATTTTGTCTCGTACGTTTCCTTCTGCTAAGGAGGTGATGGGAGAGGCACCTTGCGTCTCGCAGTGTTTCGTGTTGCAAAAGGACACGTCCTCTATGTACCAACGATATATCGTCATTATTGTTAAGTGATTAAAGGTGATTGCTCTCGGAAAAAAGCATTTCTTGAACTTTCTTCCCTCACTCATTCTCTCCGTATGTTCAAACCATTTCAACACACCCCACTTCCGCTCTATCAACCACATAATTCTTACAACCCCACGTCTCTCTTACCCTTTTATTACTTAATGAAACCAACTCATGCTACATATTGTCTTCAAACATCCTATTTCCAACACAAGCACCCTCCTCCCCACATTTCCTCATCTATAGCCTATGCCTCGCAACCAGACAACATCACTGGGACTACTATACCTTCAAACATACTCATTTCTACCCTCCCAGATAACTCCCTCTCTTTCCACACATTACTCATATACTTATTGCTGTGTAAACACTGCTCTTGTCACTAATGCAATAATTAGATAATGAAACAAGAAATGACCCTGTAAGTAAGGAAAATTGTCAAGAATTACTTCCATGTAAATTGTAATTATGGAAATTGTACAGCAAACAAAGTGAACTCATTTACAGGAATGACAGTAAACTATTCTCATACGTGCAATTTGTTAAATAAGCGAAGAAAAATGTACAAGAACATCGGTCTTTGAGCGTATGTGTTTGAAAGCCAGCAAGTTAGGTTATCTGTACCATGTCTTCTCAAGTATCATTCGTGAGGGAGGGAATGGCTGACGAGGTATCATTATGACTACTGGTATTTCTTATGGTCTTAATGACCGCGATATTGCATTTCTAATGAGGATTACATTCAGTGTTGTTCACTAAAGAATTGTTCATTAAGGATAGGTAATAACACCGATATCAAATGAGAAAATAGAAATTGTCATATTTAATGTCTTGGAATAATCTTATGGAGAAGAAATCAAGCTTAGAAAAAGAAAAAGCGAGGGATAGAAAAAATAGAAATATATCAACGATATAGAGATCTATCCACACAAGACAAGTGTTCGTCCAAGAGAACAAAGCGATTCTCTCTCTCTCTCTCTCTCTCTCTCTCTCTCTCTCTCTCTCTCTCTCTCTCTCTCTGTCTCTCTCTCTCTCTCTCTCCTGCCATGAAAGCCTGGAGCGACTGTCAACTGTGGCTGGGGTCCACAGTGGCCACAGGAGTGCCATGTAAACACCCCGAGAGAAATGCCTGTGGAAAATGACGTATAAAAGTTTGGACTGAATACCTGATGCAAACATGAGTCAAGGAGTTTCTCAATCTTTTTTAAGGGTCTCATAGTCTTTGTATGGAGTCTCTCCGTCTTTTTAAGTAGTCTCTTAGTCTTTGTAAGGGTCTCATAGTCTTTGTATGGAGTCTCTCAGTCTTTTGATGAAGTTTCTGTCTTTCTAAGGAGTCTCTAAGTCGTTTTAAGGAGGTCTCTTAGTCTTTTCAAAAGTGCCTATCTTTTTCAGGAGTCTTTCAGCCTTTTTAAGGAGTCTCTTAGTCTTTTTAAAGTACCTATTTTTGTAAAGAGTCTCTCAGTCTTATTAAGAAACCTAATAGTCTTTTTAAGGAGTCTTACATCTTTTTAAGGAGTCTTCTAGTCTTTTCAAAAGTCAATATCTTTTAAGGAGTCTCTCAGTCTTTTTAAGGAGTCTCACAGTCTTTTTAAAGTCTCTACCTTTTTAAGGAGTCTTACATCTTTTTGAGAAGCCTCTTAGTCTTTTTAAAAGTCTGTATCTTTTTAAGGAGTCTCCCAGTCTTTTTAAGGAGTCTCTCAGTCTTTTTAAGGAGTCTCCCAGTCTTTTTAAGGAGTCTCTCAGTCTTTTTAAGGAGTCTCCCAGTCTTTTTAAGGAGTCTCTCAGTCTTTTTAAGGAGTCTCACAGTCTTTTTAAGGAGTCTCACAGTCTTTTTAAGGAGTCTCTTAGTCTTTTTAAAAGTCTGTATCTTTTTAAGGAGTCTCTATCTTTTAAGGAGTCTCCCAGTCTTTTTCTTTTCTCTACGCCACTTTTTTTTTTGTAACACCGACATGTATGCTTCTAATCTACTATTCATATATTTCGTCAACCGAATCTTTTCGTGTAACTCGTTTACGAAAGGTAATACACACCATAAGCAACGCAAAATGATGAAGTAGATTGAGAGAAAAAATGGGGCAAGTAAAGAAACATGGGGGGTTTTGTGGAAATAGCATTCGATATCGAGAGACAGACACACAGAAGAGAGAAAAGTTTGGGGGCCAAAGAGAAACGGGAAAGAGAAAGGAAGAACGAAAAATCAAAGAGCCGGAGGTGGCTCCGACAGACAAAGAGATAAACACACACACACACACACACACACACACAGACGGATACAAACACAGTAATCTTTACGTTACAAGATCTGTTATTACGCCTCTCGCCTCACAATATCCGCAGAGGCATTTCTCGTAGTGAGATTAATACATCTGATTTAATCCTGTAATAAGCGAGCAGAACACAAGTAGGGGCAAATTATCGCTAATGAGTAGCATTAGTTTCATCTCGAATTTTTAATCAATACGTTGTAGACCTGTTTCTCATTGGCTGCTGCAAGAACTGTGGGCGGATCTGAAGGGCCGAGTTATGCAAAAAAAAAAAGAAGAAAATATGTCGGGTTCTTTAAAGCATTAATGAATGCTTTCCAGGGAATACAATGATTAAAGAATTCTTTTTTTTTCCCCCCCCCTGCGGTTGCATGCACTTAAGCGAATGCCCGTGAGAGAGAGAGAGAGAGAGAGAGAGAGAGAGAGAGAGAGAGAGAGAGAGAGAGAGAGAGAGAGAGAGATGCGTTTCCTCCAGCTTCGTGTGTCGTCCAAAATTAAAACCGAGTGGCTTGTTGGACTGAATGACGTGGAGGAAGTATAGTGTGATAGTGGAGGGTCGTACGATGGTGGAGGAGGGGACCCGGTCAGCTGAGGGTCATCATGAATGAGATCTGAATTGGACTGATGGTGACGTTTGTAGCCAGTACTTCAGCTCTTCAGGTTGTGAATGGTGTTCGGACGACGTGGTAGCGCTGTTAATCAATCGTGATGTGAATGGTAAGGTGGTCGTCCGTCGTTCTTATCCCATCACTGTGGTGTGTTCTCTCTCTGCGACTCCACAGAATGAGGTATCAGGAGCGTAAACCCAGACGACGAGGCTGACTGAGGATATATCTACGAGATATTGAATGAAACATTTCGTCAACCCAAAGCTGATGGCCTTAATGGATGACCATGTTATGGATGACAACCCAAAGCTGATGGCCTTAATGGATGACCATGTTATGGATGATAAGTCAACCCAAAGCCTTAATTAATAATCATGTTATGGGTGACTTGGTCGAAAGTTTTGGTAAAGTCAATGAGGCTGAGAGCCACAAAGGGTCTTGCGTCTCCCGAGTTATCAATAGATGAAGTGTAGGAAACTTAAGATGCTTCGGGTGGCAGTGGAGGTCTTCGTGTCGTCCAGCCCGCTGAGGGCGTATATACAGAAAATGCAACGTCTGTGTGAGCCCAATCAAGTGCAAAGCTTTCGCAAATTCTAAGAAAGATGATGGTAATGAATAAGTTGTAAATCACTGAGAGGCACTGTGTGTGCTCGCTGAATTCAGTACGAGACATTGCCAGTCTTCCCCATGAGCAGGGCTCTTTGCCTGATAGATTGAAGTTCCGATGATGGAAGAGGTAGATTTGGCTGGCCCAGAGAAAACTCCTCGTAGGAGCTTCATAGGTGAATCAACAGGTGGAGTGGAGGACTTACCCTTGAGAGCTGTTTGATTTTGTGTCATTTTATCCCATACGGTGTCCTCACATTAGCACTTAATGGTAATCTTCCTTTATTACCTTCTTGTATGGAATAATGTTAAAAGCTGCCAAAAGAGCTCACACAATATTTACAGTCCAGTCAGCCATAGCTCTTAAGCAACACATCACGAATTCGTGTAACAATGCACAAGAACTCTTTGAAGCGAACTTTACAGATGATATCAACGCTGGAAGATACTTAGTGAAATATTCACCTTACTAAATATATATTGACTTGGATTTTTACTGTTCATGACGATCTGTTTCTGATGGCTGCTACTGATGGCTGTGCTAACCTCTCATTGACGTAAAATCTGTGAACACACAAACAAAGACAGGGATCTTTGGGGGTCATTTCTCAATCACTTTTCATATATCTGCTCTATTGGGTGGCTCGCACTCTTATCTTTTCTCTCTTAATCTGCATTCGTGAAGTGCACTTAAGTTCACCCAATACAAGAATCTTACTAGTATTCCATAAAAGCTATTCTTGTCAAGCTTTCCATTCTAACTGTGATTTTACTACTAGTGTTGTAGATATGCCTCATGTTCTCTATGGTTTGCGTTACGTCAGAATAACTGAAGAAAACTTTTTCTTTTTTTTTTTGTATAACATTATACCGTTGTTACTTTACATGACATTTACTGCATAGAAGTTTTTTCTTTTCTTTTCTAACCTCATTTTATAAGAGTTAAAGCTTGGGTCTATTACGAGAATGAATCCATCTCATTTTTTTTGTTTTGTGTTCCTTCCCTAGAGCGATTTGGGAGGAACTTTTATATTATTCTTTTCTCTCTTGTGTGACCATATGACTTGGTTTAATCTTGATTTATCCCTATGGACTGTGTTTCCTCCTGTCTTACTATATGTATATGCTGAAGTTTTTGTTTTCTATTTGTTGGCTTAAATATCTTTCGTTGCACTGTTCCTAGTTCCTTCAATCCTCAAAGTACACTGAGAAGACTGATATTCTCAAGCACCTGCCTTTTGCACAGCTTTCACTCTTTCGTCATTCATCCTAAGTTGTTCTGATTTTCTTCTCCAGCTTGTCCTTCCTGTGTAAGAATCACATGTTTGCTACATTGATCTACTGTACATATGAGGAACACCACACCACCTTCCTACTACGTTCTTCACATGTACAGGCAGACGCATGTAGACTTCCGTAGACTCACAGTATATTAGAATATATGAGTGAATGTATATCCTGTCAAAATACGAGTATGTGGATATAGGCTGGTGCCACTGCAAGGATGGTGACTTTAATAGGTTAGTTTATCCCCCGAGACACAGGTTCTTCTACTTAAATCCATGGGAAATGTAGTTCTTTCACAGCTTACAAAAGACTTCAGCCCTCAAATCATGCATCAGTCCTTTAAACTGTTTTGTTCTCCGAACATGGGAAAGGTTTTCACAATCAGATATACATTTTTTGTATAGCTGGAACTATTTGTAGAACGGAAGAATACCTGATTTACAGACGTTCACTGATCATATGTTCCATTCAGTCTTCTGAGATTGGATATCATCAACACCCTTGTTCCCAGTACCTTTAAGACAACTCTAACATAAAATTTCTCTTCTACACTAATTCCCAACAAAGTCTCCAGTGACAAGTCTTCCATGGGAATTCATTTTCAAACTTTCATACCAACAAGTCGGTCGTGATCAAGTGTTTAATAGACCATATGCAAGTTGCTCACTTTTGTAAACACTTACTTCCAGGTAGGTTACGCGTCGGCCTAACGTAACGACGTAACTTTGCTCACGAAATGTTTCCCGCTCTTTGCTCACGAAATGTTTCCCGCTCTCCCAATTTATATTGGAGGCGTCGAGTTAGGAATTCCTCATACTTTCGCAGCTCTCTCTCTCTCTCTCTCTCTCTCTCTCTCTCTCTCTCTCTCTCTCTCTCTCTCTCTCTCTCTCTCTCCAAAAAGCTTTCAACAGTGAAAATCAACTAGACACAGTGAAGGAACGGTGATGTCAACGTTCACTGTAAAGCATTTGAGGGTCGTCTTTGCTTATTAAGCGATGAAGTTGATAGGGATGGACGATTTTACACCTGTCGCTACCTGGCTGAGTGGCTAGGTGGCTAGGGCTAGCTGGCTGGGATTGGCTAGGGCCGGCAACCTCGGCATACAAACTTTATGGCATCGATTGTAACTCTTCTGCATAACCCGGGAGAAAGCCAGGCGCCCGCCCCCCTTTGCCTGCCGGGCCGAATTTCAGCGAGTTACGTAAAAGAGACGAGTTGCTCACAATGAATGTGAAGCTAAGCACACACGCGACTGGGCCGAGAGGTAAGGGTGAGGGAGTCATATGATACGTTGCCAGGCCCCAACAGCAACAGCGAGCGGATGTTCACGAGTGACCGCGCAAAGACACTGAGGGGAAAAGAGGAAGAGTGTTTGATTTAGATATCTTCGTTACTCTCTCTCTCTCTCTCTCTCTCTCTCTCTCTCTCTCTCTCTCTCTCTCTCTCTCTTCTCTCTCTCACGGGAAAGGAACGCCCCCAACTCTGGAAGCCATTCCATCCTAGAGGAGGTTAATGTTGGAGCTGAACGCAGTCGATGGGTTCTACAAGCGAAATGGAACGCGTTGTAGATTCCCCCCCCTCAGGTAATAAATATTTTCCTCAAGTCAGGGAATATTGAATTTTTTCTCAAGTCAGGGAATATTGAATTTTTTCTCAAGTCAGGGAATATTGAATTTTTTCTCAAGTCAGGGAATATTGAATTTTTTCTCAAGTCAGGGAATATTGAATTTTTTCTCAAGTCAGGGAATATTGAATTTTTTCTCAAGTCAGGGAATATTGAATTTTTTCTCAAGTCAGGGAATATTGAATTTTTTCTCAAGTCAGGGAATATTGAATTTTTTCTCAAGTCAGGGAATATTGAATTTTTTCTCGTCAGGGAATATTGAATATTCGAGATTCCTTACGACGGTGCTGGAGGCTAGATTCCCAACAATGTTTTACTCACGTCGGGAGACTCAAGGTCCCTCCTGACACCTCTACCTGCCTCCCAGTTGTTGATTATCTTCCGACCAGTTTTGATTATTCATTACAGTGTGTTCATACTCACAGACGCTGAGGCCGAAGAACTCACACACACACACACACACACACGCGCAAAGTAAGCTAAAGGATGTGTGTGTGTGTGTGTGTGTGTGTGTGTATTTGGGTGTGTGTAGGTGGGTGGGGGGGCATGTATCCATAGGAGTAAAGACATGATACAACTATACACAAGGTAAGAGACGAGGCAACACGAGTGTAAAACTCACTTCCCGTAACACCTAATGATAATCACACACACACACACACACACACACACACACACACACACACACAGGCTAAGAAAACGAAGAGCATTTCTAAAGGAGAGAGACCACATGAACCCCATCACCAAGACACAAGCCGTGTGAGGAAAGATTGAAAGTCCTGAATGAATTCTCTAAAAGAAAACAGAAAGACAAACATCGAGGAGACCTAACACAAACTTTCAAACGAATAAATATTTTCAACAGTACAGTCTACGAAAATGCCTCCTACTTTAGAAGAGATACGATGAGCAGATCCATCTGTATGAAGATCAAAGGAAGGACATGTAACAGCAACGTGAGGTCTGTGTGTAGTGTAATGGTAGATTACTCGGGTCTGAAGTCATGTTGTGAGTGTAGGACACTTTGCCTTATTCTGTTGTTGATCAGATTTCCATAGACTTTAAGCACTGAAAACAAAACTGGTATAGGGTGGTAGCCTAATGGGAGTTGAGTGGTATGGATGGATCTAGGATTGGTGTTATGTCGTCAAATAACCAGATGGTAGGGATTTTGTTCGTGTTTCCAGGAATGGCTGAAGATACCTGTAAAAGGATTAGATTGTACCTGAACCAAATTCATTTGTGTGATAATTCAATTCTTTGGTCCGGATCCGCGCAGGAGAGTCCCTTAAGGTTTTTGATTCCATTACCTGGATCAATGGGAGTGAAGGATAGGAGGGTGGTTGTTTCTTGGTGGGAAAATCTATTGGTTATTCATGTCTTTCCTGTTTTAGAATGAGGTCCGTTAGTGGGTAAGGTTGGAGCAGTGTCTCATGCGTATGTCTGTCTGATGACGAAGAGAGCAGGTTCACTGGAATGGGTCAGAAATGCTTCATGAGTGGAGGCTGGGTTAGTGTGGATCTTCTTTGGAATGGGTCAGAAATGCTTCATGAGTGGAGGCTGGGTTAGTCTGGATCTTCTTTGGAATGAGTCAGAAATGCTTCATGAGTGGAGGCTGGGTTAGTGTGGATCTTCTTTGGAATGGGTCAGAAATGCTTCATGAGTGGAGGCTGGGTTAGTGTGGCTCTTCTTCAACGCACAGTAAAGTTGGTTGCTGTTCGATCTTGTGGACGACTCGGTTGAAGATGGAGTGCCAGTCTACAGTTTGCTTTGATTCTCCCCGAAATCTCATTGATGCATCTGTCTTCATTGCTAATATCAATAACTTTAAACCTCCCAGGTAACTTTAAAGCACATCCCATCGTCAACCAGATCATTATGAAAGAATTATCAAAACAAGATAGCATAAGATGAGGAGCAGAACACGCATCCCGCTACCGAAGCCAAACACCCTCAACATGACCCATCCTTAACCACAAGGCACACCTTCCCCCCCTCCACCCTAATTTCCCTTAATGACCAAGATAGTTTCTACTCTGCCATGGCGGCAAGAGGGTACACAAACCTTCTTTTGGTTGTGCTGGGATTTGAAAATTTGTGAATGGTTTACACCCGATGAGGTGGATTTCCTCCGTGAAACAGTTTGTGTATTATAAAAGGTTCAGTAAAGGAAATTATCTGAACTCCTACTGAAGCGTGGTTAACCCTTCATATACATATATATATATATATATATATATATATATATATATATAGAGAGAGAGAGAGAGAGAGAGAGAGAGAGAGAGAGAGAGAGAGAGAGAGAGAGAGAGACAGATAGATAGATAGATTCAAGCGAGAGCTTCTGAGCATTTCTTCTTTAACGTTTAGACATGCGCAGAAGCCTTCGTCAGGGAGTCACCAGGATACGAAGACACAAGACGCATACATCAGCAGGTCGCCTCGCTGGGCATCGCACCATTATTCCTCTAGGCTGGCCGGTTCCCCCAGCTGCCCTACGTTTCTACAGCCATGTTTGCAACTACAGGATCCAATCATACGAAAGCCTCCCGATGATTGGTCGCTTCCCATGCATATGTGGGCTGCTTCCAAGGCTTTCTTCATATGTCTGTTCAATCCTTCCTATATTACTTCAGCTACTTGCCACTCTGGGATAGGGTCCATACTTGGCTACGTGGGAAAACAAGGGCATCCGATGCTCTATGATGATGACTTACATCAACTTTATGCCCGTTTATCCTATTGGTCGTATCTCATCCTGTCTCCCCGTACGAAATGTCCGAATATCCATCACAAAGCTAAGTATGCCATTTGCTATGCTGTCTTCGTTGACACTTATACCAATGTCTTGCGTTTTTTGTGTTTTTTTTTTACATCAACTATCTTCTTTCTCGGTGTTGCTTATTCCTTCCTTGTGTGCTTATATGTACACACACACACACACACACACACACACACACACAGAGAGAGAGAGAGAGAGAGAGAGAGAGAGAGAGAGAGAGAGAGAGAGAGAGAGAGTGTGAGTTACGCAAACCACACAGACCCAAGGTCCAAGCGAGGTGGTCTGGCCTTAACACACACACACACACACAAAATGCAGTCACCTGAAACGCAGTAGAAGAAAAGAATAGCATAGCAAAGGCTGAGTGTGTGTGTGTGTGTGTGTGAGAGAGAGAGAGAGAGAGAGAGAGAGAGAGAGAGAGAGAGAGAGAGAGAGAGTGAGAGAGAGAGAGAGAGAGAGAGAGAGAGAGAGTGAGAGAGAGAGAGAGAGAGAGAGAGAGAGAGAGAGAGAGAGAGAGAGAGAGAGAGAGAGTGAGAGAGAGAGAGAGAGAGAGAGAGAGAGAGAGAGAGAGAGAGAGGTTGCGTCAAGGATGTATAACATCATTAAGTCGATTAATATAGTTACAGACGGGTTGATGGATGTCGGGAGTGTTACATACAAGTCTTAGAGCGCCTTCGAAGGGGCTGGGTTGGCACGGGAAGTGAATCAATCGCTTTTTGCAGGTGACACGGCTCGGATGGCACACGCCAGACAGAAACTCCAGAATTTGGTGACGGAGTGTGTGAGTGTGTGAGTGTGTGTGTGTGAAAGGAGAAAGTCCAGAAGAACTTATAGAAAAAGATAAGCTGATAAAGTGCAGCAGGAGGATGGGACTAGATGGTTTTAAGTGTAATTATGACCAGGGACGACATAGAGTCAATTGATATACAACGAAGAGACGTAGCTAGGACGCCTACAGCTACGTCTCGTCGTTGTATATCAACTATCATACTTCTCTCTTGTGTCTCCCCTGATGATGTGATTATTACACGAAAGTGCACTTGGGAACTTATCGTGTTTCATTTTCCCCGTGGAGTCAGGAAAATATATATATATATGTATATATATATATATATATATATATATATATATATATTTTTTTTTTTTTTTTCTTTTAAACTATTCGCCATTTCCCGCCTTAGCGAGGTAGCGTTAAGAACAGAGGACTGGGCCTTTTTTGGAATATCCTCACCTGGCCCCCTCTGTTCCTTCTTTTGGAAAATTAAAAAAAAAAAAACGAGAGGGGAGGATTTCCAGCCCCCCGCTCCCAATATATATATATATATATATATATATATATATATATATATATATATATATATATATATATATATATATATATATATATATATATAATGTTAAGATAATAACCTGCCTCAGTCATGACAAATTTGCGAAAGCGATCGTAATGACATCATCAGACGTGGTCTAGACGCCATGAATTATAAAAGTTAAGAGCAATATCGAAGGAGAGCAACATGGCTCAAGATGTGACCCCCTGGTAGAGGCAGCAGCAGTAAAACCCTGGTGAAAGCTGTAGTTCCACAAATGGCCGTCAGGTGCTGGATTGGTGTCACACCTTAGTTAATGTCGAGACTCTGAAGTTGAACCCCGAGTTTCCCTGTTGCCTAATTTTTCCACTTCGCTCGCGTTGCTTTATCAAGCACGTCTCGTTTCTTTCTTTCTATCTCGTCGCCGTTTCCCACATTATCGGCGTGCGGCGAGGGACGGACGAAGAAAAGCCTCATTCAATCACATCTCCTCTCTAGCTATCATGTGTAATGAACAGAAACCACAGTAATCAAGTATATACATATATCTATTTATTATACTAAATCGTCGTCTCCCGCGTTAGCGAGGTAGCGC
This sequence comes from Panulirus ornatus, assembly GCF_036320965.1. Classification (NCBI taxonomy): domain Eukaryota; kingdom Metazoa; phylum Arthropoda; class Malacostraca; order Decapoda; family Palinuridae; genus Panulirus; species Panulirus ornatus. The sequence goes on along the minus strand of NC_092227.1, from coordinate 77,100,439 downwards.
AAGGAAACAAACGAAAGAATGGCCCAACCCACCCACATACACATAAACACCCACACACGCACATATACATACCTATACATTTCAAGGTATACATACATATACATATATACACATGTACATATTCATACTTGCTGCCTTCATTCATATATATATATATATATATATATATATATATATATATATATATATATATATATATATATATATATATATATATATATATATATATATTCCCCTGTGTGGGGAAGTACCAGGAGAGACTGTGTACAGAATGGAAAAAGGTGAGAACAATGGAAGTAAGGGGAGTGGGGGAGGAATGGGATGTATTTAGGGAATCAGTGATGGATTGCGCAAAAGATGCTTGTGGCATGAGAAGAGTGGGAGGTGGGCTGTTTAGAAAGGGTAGTGAGTGGTGGGATGAAGAAGTAAGAGTATTAGTGAAAGAGAAGAGAGAGGCATTTGGACGATTTTTGCAGGGAAAAAATGCAATTGAGTGGGAGAAGTATAAAAGAAAGAGACAGGAGGTCAAGAGAAAGGTGCAAGAGGTGAAAAAAAGGGCAAATGAGAGTTGGGGTGAGAGACTATCAGTAAATTTTAGGGAAAATAAAAAGATGTTCTGGAAGGAGGTAAATAGGGTGCGTAAGACAAGGGAGCAAATGGGAACTTCAGTGAAGGGCGTAAATGGGGAGGTGATAACAAGTAGCGGTGATGTGAGAAGGAGATGGAATGAGTATTTTGCAGGTTTGTTGAATGTGTCTGATGACAGAGTGGCAGATATAGGGTGTTTTGGTCGAGGTGGTGTGCAAAGTGAGAGGGTTAGGGAAAATGATTTGGTAAACAGAGAAGAGGTAGTAAAAGCTTTGCGGAAGATGAAAGCCGGCAAGGCAGCAGGTTTGGATGGTATTGCAGTGGAATTTATTAAGAAAGGGGGTGACTGTATTGTTGACTGGTTGGTAAGGTTATTTAATGTATGTATGACTCATGGTGAGGTGCCTGAGGATTGGCGGAATGCGTGCATAGTGCCATTGTACAAAGGCAAAGGGGATAAGAGTGAGTGCTCAAATTACAGAGGTATAAGTTTGTTGAGTATTCCTGGCAAATTATATGGGAGGGTATTGATTGAGAGGGTGAAGGCATGTACAGAGCATCAGATTGGGGAAGAGCAGTGCGGTTTCAGAAGTGGTAGAGGATGTGTGGATCAGGTGTTTGCTTTGAAGAATGTATGTGAGAAATACTTAGAAAAGCAAATGGATTTGTATGTAGCATTTATGGATCTGGAGAAGGCATATGATAGAGTTGATAGAGATGCTCTGTGGAAGGTATTAAGAATATATGGTGTGGGAGGCAAGTTGTTAGAAGCAGTGAAAAGTTTTTATCGAGGATGTAAGGCATGTGTACGTGTAGGAAGAGAGGAAAGTGATTGGTTCTCAGTAAATGTAGGTTTGCGGCAGGGGTGTGTGATGTCTCCATGGTTGTTTAATTTGTTTATGGATGGGGTTGTAAGGGAGGTAAATGCAAGAGTCCTGGAAAGAGGGGCAAGTATGAAGTCTGTTGGGGATGAGAGAGCTTGGGAAGTGAGTCAGTTGTTGTTCGCTGATGATACAGCGCTGGTGGCTGATTCATGTGAGAAACTGCAGAAGCTGGTGACTGAGTTTGGTAAAGTGTGTGGAAGAAGAAAGTTGAGAGTAAATGTGAATAAGAGCAAGGTTATTAGGTACAGTAGGGGTGAGGGTCAAGTCAATTGGGAGGTGAGTTTGAATGGAGAAAAACTGGAGGAAGTGAAGTGTTTTAGATATCTGGGAGTGGATCTGTCAGCGGATGGAACCATGGAAGCGGAAGTGGATCATAGGGTGGGGGAGGGGGCGAAAATTTTGGGAGCCTTGAAAAATGTGTGGAAGTCGAGAACACTATCTCGGAAAGCAAAAATGGGTATGTTTGAGGGAATAGTGGTTCCAACAATGTTGTATGGTTGCGAGGCGTGGGCTATGGATAGAGATGTGCGCAGGAGGATGGATGTGCTGGAAATGAGATGTTTGAGGACAATGTGTGGTGTGAGGTGGTTTGATCGAGTAAGTAACGTAAGGGTAAGAGAGATGTGTGGAAATAAAAAGAGCGTGGTTGAGAGAGCAGAAGAGGGTGTTTTGAAATGGTTTGGGCACATGGAGAGAATGAGTGAGGAGAGATTGACCAAGAGGATATATGTGTCGGAGGTGGAGGGAACGAGGAGAAGAGGGAGACCAAATTGGAGGTGGAAAGATGGAGTGAAAAAGATTTTGTGTGATCGGGGCCTGAACATGCAGGAGGGTGAAAGGAGGGCAAGAAATAGAGTGAATTGGAGTCATGTGGTATACAGGGGTTGACGTGCTGTCAGTGGATTGAAGCAAGGCATGTGAAGCGTCTGGGGTAAACCATGGAAAGCTGTGTAGGTATGTATATTTGCGTGTGTGGACGTGTGTATGTACATGTGTATGGGGGGGGGGGTTGGGCCATTTCTTTCGTCTGTTTCCTTGCGCTACCTCGCAAACGCGGGAGACAGCGAGAAAGTATAAAAAAAAAAAAAAAAAAATATATATATATATATATATATATATATATATATACAAATATAATTCACGTACATCGAGTGACCAATGATGTATTATCATTACTATCATCCAATACTGTTTCCTGACATAGGCTTGGGCTACAGAGAACATTTTCTCGGATGAATGTCTATTAACTGTACGGGAGAGCTGCTGTCTTTAGCACTGTGGAGGATGTCCATCAATTGCTTCAGGTTACACTACTCAGTACAGGGCCTCAAGCAGGTCAACCTTAGGGAACTGGTTGGCTGACTGGCTCCTGATGTAGAGTGTAACTACCACATCCATGCTCCATAAGAATGCCTCAGCGCTAAGGTGGAAGGTCGGGTTGAATCAACGACTAGGGTGGGAGGATCATTAGAATTAGGAGGAGGAGGAGGTGAGATCACCAGCATGGTAGGATCACGAGGGTGTCAGAACCACACCTCTCAGTCACACCTGGTGATGAGGTACATCGTGAAGGCACCCAGGCCTGCACTGTGGCTGAAACTTTACGTCGTATATTTTTGGCACAGGTTAATCCCTCAAATCTAACGCAATTCATTGCTTTTCAATCAGTAGACTTCTAAGTCTAATCAGTATATGAATATTGTATATGGTGGATTTTTGACATAAGATTAACCAGTTGTACTATTTCACACAATTATGGCTTCCAAGAATCAATGTGCTCTTTAGCAATCTACATTGCTGATGACGTCTTTAATCTATTCACGTCAGGTGATTTTGATACTACCCATCCATCTAGTCTTTCGTAGTTCTCTCTGTTCGTTTAACGAGACAACAGATGGTAGACTCAACAAAAAAAAACTACTTGAGGTTATTACAGTCGTCAAGTGTCTTCACATCACAGTTGCTCTCCTTCTCTGGGACGAACGACTTTAAAATCAAGTTATACAAGAGCAGACAAAGCGAGCAACACAACGTCACTCCAGCACAGACAGATGGAGTTCTCCACCAGCCGTGTGACCTACACTGATATATTTCCCTCCACGTCTCTCGTTTTAAAAAACATTCTTACGCCTCGAGCTGACTTATTCCTGATGATGTCTTCATGATGAGAGCACGAAACGTCGACAGCTTCTACTGAGCAGCTTCTGTAAAAGCTTACATCTGACACTGGCAAAGTAGATGGGGCGTTAATATGGTAACACCAATGATGAAAGAGTGTACATCCTCGTGAGGGAACTACTTCGCTACAAAGAAGTACAGCCTTGAGGGTGCAGGGCGCTCCTGGATATGGGTTCCCAAGGTTGTATGATAACCAACTACCACCACACACACACCTACACACACCCCTCCAGTATCTACCACAGACCCGCTATGTACTACCACATCCAGAACCACAATACACACACACACACACACACAAACACCACTTTCATCTGCACCCAGCAGGGTCCATCACAATCTAAATCAACTGAAACACATGTCTATCTAACCTTCCCATCATTCAAACCAAAACCTGCCACAATACAAGGACTTATCATTGACTATGTTCCTAAGTCAGTTTGTCCATCAATCTATCATTCAGTCACATCTGTTGTCTTACAGCTATATCATACCATATGGATTTCTCACAATACATCCTTAAGGCCCAGCTTTACTGATCTTTGGACAACAAAATAGATATTTTAGAATACCATCCTTATGATGTTAGGTCACATGGATGGTAGTCACGTATGTTACAATGGGTTACCGACCGATATGGATCAAGTATCTCGTCATAAAGACTCACACACGATCTCTGATGTTGAGAGTAATTAAGGACGCGACTATAGCTTAACTCTCTCTCTCTCTCTCTCTCTCTCTCTCTCTCTCTCTCTCTCTCTCTCTCTCTCTCTCTCTCTCTCATCTATCTATCTATCTATCTCTATCTATCTATCTATCTGTCTATCCATCCATCTATCTGTGTTGTGTATGGACATAAAGTATGACTCGGCCCTGAGTGCTGAGTGTATCGTGTGTGGGAATATAGTGTGATCCAGCCTCGTATGTATGTATACCTGTGTGATGAAATAGTAAGGAAAAAAACTAGACAGGTTTGTTAAACCATATGACAACCACAGAGCTTACGGGAGCCTTACTATGTGGTATGACGTGTGCCATACTATGAGATAAGATCTCTTCCTCATGGTCTGATGTGAACTATAAATATCAGTGTTCAAACAATCCAAAAGTATTTGGTACTTGGTCAACAGATTCTAAAACGAGAAATGTATGATGTGAATAACATTTACGAGTGAGGAGTTTGAATCTCTTCATACACATTACACACTTTAAGCCATCTAACTTCATCATGAAAATTTAAGAAGTATTCGCAAAAGTCGATCTTCATGAAGATTTCAGTGGCATGCTTTCAATACTCTTATATGTTTCCCTATTCATCAGAAAAAGGTTTTGTGTCAATGATATAATCTTAGTCAATCTATTATCTCCATGTCGAGTTATGTCTCCCACTCAACCTTACATCTTGAAAAAAATAAGTAAATCTTAAAGAGTTATCGGTAATGAATATTATGGAATACAGGTCGAATATCGAAATATTCAATGACCTAGTGTCTCAGAACTGACTACTGATTTTAACAAAAGCAAAGAAAACTGTATGAGAATCGATCATGATTTTGGATGACCAGGTGAAGAACGACCAAAAATGTGCGCCTCTTGTCTATGAATAGGTCGATCTCCGACAGAGTCGTTCCAACGAGACAGTTACCTTCACAAACTATGCAAAGGAAGTCTGTGTCACCATTCAGTAATGTCTTTGGTAACCTCTGGCCTCCTTAGAGTTTTACTTTAATATCAGAAGCTAATTTTCTACCAGCACAAGGAAGGTTATGTGATCCTGCCAATAATATGTTGCAAAAAAAAAAAAAAAATGAAAAAAGATTGGAAGTACATCCGATATCTTGTTTCAATCGAAGTATCACAATCGAGAGATAGAGAGAGAGAGAGAGAGAGAGAGAGAGAGAGAGAGAGAGAGAGAGAGAGAGAGAGAGAGAGAGAGAGAGAGAGAGAATCTAAACAGCTGCGAGAACAGAAGGGATAAAGTTTCATCTGGAAACGCTTTAAGCATAACGTATTCCTCTTCACATAAGTTCGAAATGAATTCTTCTTTGTTCTGTTTTTGTGGAAAGTAAAGCGTTTCATGTTCCATCGCATCTTAGGCGCCTAAACAGCTCACTATACTGTTAGTATCTGGAGGAAGGTTAGAGCCACAAAGAGCCAAACCACCTACTGTAATTGTGGTAAAGGATATTGTTCCTGTTCTCTTGCTAACACGTACCGCATAGCAATTATTACCACCCTAATGATGGCCCCGAGGAAGGGCTCCATCCATCAGGTGCACCGATCAGACACTCTCTCCTGGAGGTACAATAAACGAATGAGGATCCACATCCCCAGTTATATCACTCCCCCACCCGGAATGAGGATCCACATCCCCAGTTATAGCCCTCCCCCACCCGGAATATAGTGTCTAAAGTAAGAATGGGGTTATGAGGAGACGTCACTGAAGAACGTGTGCTTTTTGTATGAAATGAAGGATCAGAATCCATTGACAGGACAGCTGGCATGCATATTATAAGTACCATTTTATGTCATCTATTGAGAATCTATTAAGGGATCATTTTACCGAGATATTATGCATGTTATGCGTGTGATCAGGGATACTGGCGCGGTCAAATATCACTTGCCTCATTGTATGTGGTCTATTCTTCCAATCAGCTGAAGCTTAAAGCTTGAAGAACGACTGCAATTATGTGAAAGAAGTTTATACACAGGGGAAAAATAGCAGTGCTCATGGAGAGCGTGCAAGGTTACATCCTCGGTGAACTGCACAAAGAGGAAAATTTTACAGAATAACGAAGCCAATTTTGGGAGATTCGTTTTCACTAATGGCAAGGAACAGAAAAGAAAAAAAAAAAGAAGAATGCTTCTCTTAAGAACATGTACCTGAGCGAGGCAGGACCGCAAACATAGAGATTCATGCTTTGGAAACGTACATTTACAGAATTCAAAATGTACCTCTCTCACTGGGATGTATAAACGTATAAACGTATAAACGTACATTTACAGAATTCAAAATGTACCTCTCTCACTCGGATGTCTAAACGTATAAACGTATAAACGTACATTTACAGAACTCAAAATGTACCTCTCTCACTCGGATGTATAAGAAAAGGAAAAGAGAGGAGTGGGTGGTGGAAGGAGGGAGGGGATGAAGTGCCTCTGAGAAACATATCGACAAGGAATGATAACTTGAGGACAATGATTTTCTTGTTCCTCGAGTCATTTCCTGAATTAAAAAAAGAAAAGTATGTTGTTGTTTTCAGCGGTCAGATCTACCTGTTCCATGGAATGGCATGGTACATTATTGAACAGCTCCATCATGGTATATTTTCTATGGTTAACACCTATATCTCCAGATCTGACCTTGTATTTACCCTTTAGTGACCTTTGATCTCTAAAGGTCATTTACTGCCCTCAACATGTTTCAATTTCTTTCGTTTCGAATCTTACTTAACCTGGATCCAGATTTGCGTCATATCTGACATTAGCATTCCTTCATCTGTTCGCATTTACCTTCAGAAATCAATGGCTTGATTGACTAAACGCCACAGCAACCCCTTGAACCACTCTTTAACAATTGTCGTATATCAGTGTGGCTTCATAAGACATTTGTTTCCAGCAACACTCTTGGTCAAAGAATGCACTTGCATATTACAGTAAAGCACTATAACCAAGTCAAGGTTACCCAACCTTGACGAATCTTTCTATTTTACTTCATTATTCATTTACTAGACCTGTTTTCACTATTAGGTTAGAATACAAAGGAATGATAAAGAGGAATATATTCAGGAACAGACCCCTTCGTTCTTTCTAGGTCTGATTGTTGTAGTGAAAGAGATCTTAGAGTTAGCATTTTCTTTTGTTTTTCAGAAAGGTGAAGAAGAATTGAAGAGGTGGGACAGTTGAAGGGAAAATTGTGGGAAAGAAGGAAAGTGGGAGAGAGAGACAGTTAGTGGGCGGTCTACCTTGCTAATTTAAATCTATAGAGTTAGCAATCGTCTGGTATGAGTCTAAATGTAAAGAGATGGCTAAATAAGACATGCCTTTACACTCTGTATGGACCTGAGGCCTAAGAAATGTCCATCGTGGACTTGAAACGAAGCTGCTTTCAACTGCGTTTTTGGTAAATCATTTCTTGTGTTAACAAACATGTTGAAGATGAATTACTTTCCCTTATTCACAATGAAACTTTGGCCACTAGTTTGACTCCGTTACTACGATTCATATCTGACAAATCCAGAGTTGAGTAAACTTCTTAGATCGAGGTTATGAAACCCGTTATCAATATCGAATACCTGACTCGAACCGTCTGTTAATCTTCTCTTTTCTAAGCTGAATAAACTCAGGTGTGAAACTCTTAGGATTTGTTTTTCTGTCCATGAATCATAGTTGCTAAGCCGAGTGAGGACGCGCCAGTGAATTGTAAAGATTGAGGAATATTGTCTTATGCTTAAATTCAAATGGCCCGCCTAGGAATTTTGACTGTCTTTTACTTTTTCTATGCACTGATCACTTGGCTTTAAGTCATCAGGGATGCATACACCAAAGTCTTTTCGCTCGTCTACCTTTTGCAGTTCAAGAAAAATTCATACTGCAACTTGCTTTCTCGTTTTCTACTGCCGATGTGTACAACTTTTCATGTAACGATGGTAACATTCGTTTGCCGCTTGTGGTCACAGTCAATCAGTTTGTCTACGTCACTTTGAAGCTGTAGACCAATGTTCAAATCTCTGCTGCAGATATTTTCTTAACTTAATATCCTCAGCGAATTTTGATACCTCACAACGCAACCTATTCATCGATGTTGATTTCTGATATAATTTCCTTTCAACTCTCTAAGTACAGAGCAGAGATAATGAAATCTCACGTGAAGTACCGTATATACATGTCCTTCAAACTCAATGGAAGGCAATGTGGATCTATTGCTCTGAACATTGCGAAATGTTTCAGTAAAGCCAATAGCCAAAATCATACGTAGAACAAAGCTTTCCTTGTGTGTATATACCCCAATACTCTGTAAGCAGATCCGGTATCTTTTCTATACAGCCTCTTTTGTTCATGACAGGTATATGCTCATTGATCCAATAGCTTTGTATCTCGCTATGCATTTGTTTCAGCCATCCCTGAATTCCTCAGATTTTCATCAAATCAAGATGCTTATAGTATCGAATCCTTTTCTGATCTGTAGGCAACTGAGAGTTTAGTCACAGATACTGAATCACCTAAAAGGCTATGTCTGTTTCTTTCATTCAGAGCTGACAGGATAGAGACTGCTGGACAAAGGCATTTTTATAGACGAATAGAATGATCATCTCTTATCATGTGATCTCTGACATATCCGAGTTGTTGACAGTTTTATTGTCTGAAAGCTTGTCACCCACCGAGGCCAAGATACCTCCAACATGTCGAAGAATTTGGGGCGTATCGTGAAGCGAATGACGGTGGTGGTAAATTGGAGGAGAAACATTAATGAAATAGTTCTTAAGGCATTACCTTAACAACCCAAGACTTAAAGAAAACGGAAATGTCAAGTTTTGACGAAATTCTCTGCTCGTATGCTTTTACCTTGAAGCACTTGAGCCAACCGTGCATAAAGTGGTCCTCCAGAGAGTCATTGTGTTATAAGCGTTCCACACAAGTCTATCAGCGACTAGAATATGAAAGAAAATAACGAATTATCTTCCTGGGAAAAATAATACTGTTTGTTGGTCATGTTACAAATTGAATGATATTACAATACTTCAGCACCAGTAAACCAGCATTATGAGTGATGTTATATGATATTTTGATTTGCTAAATAGGATATGATTCTTGCTTGAAATGGAAGCAGATAGAAAAGTCTCCGGTGAAATGATGATCACATTAACTTGAATGAAATGAGACCAGAGATTTAGACTTCTTCAGGTCTATGTTGTCCTCAATCGTTGTTTCAAAGATGATACTCAAGTCACTTCCTGCGTGTAGGGATCATTAAGTGTACAATGGTGGATAGCCATGGTTGGCTGTCTACAAGGGGAGCAGTGTGTTCCTCACAAACTGTCATCCAGAGATTATAAACTGGTGATCCTTTAGTTACAATCATTCACTGGAAAAGATAACTTTAATACTGTAGATGAAAGATAATACAAGTGAAGCTTGACGCACACTCCAGTGGCTTCGAAGAATGATATACAGATACAGAGGAATACAAATGATATACAGATACAGAGGAATACAAATGATATACAGATACAGAGGAATACAAATGATATACAGATACAGAGGAATACAAATGATATACATTTACAGAGGAATACAAATGATATACAGATACAGAGGAATACAAATGATATACAGATACAGAGGAATACAAATGATATACATTTACAGAGGAATACAAATGATATACAGATACAGAGGAATACAAATGATATACAGATACAGAGGAATACAAATGATATACATATACAGAGGAATACAAATGATATACAGATACAGAGGAATACAAAGGAATTCTGACAGCAACAGACCACTGGGTCCTTCGTGGCAGTTTGTGATTGGAGAAGATATCACAAACTCACAGATGAGTCTAGTAAATATTAGAAGACCTACAGATAATTCTGAGAGGATAACCAGAAACCTATCATTACTGATAAAGACGTGCGTCTAATGTAAGTGGTGGACCTGAAGCGAAATGTCTTATCGAGTCTTTTCTTAAACGCATCTATGGTTCTGCTTTCAACCAATGTAAATGGTAAATCCTTCCACCGAATTCCTGTTCAAGTACTACTTCTCGTGGGTGACGCATCGCAATACCAAATCGTTCGCTTGATAAGACACCGCGTGTAACGAACACTCGCAGTTACGATTGGCCTTTGGTACGTGGAGAGATACTGCTGTCTACCACATGCGTCTAATTTCCCACAGACTTGAATATCAGGCAGAGAGAGAGAGAGAGAGAGAGAGAGAGAGAGAGAGAGAGAGAGAGAGACTAACAGCATGAGTTTCCACTACTGATCCTTCATTCTCCTCCATCAGGAGCAGTTTGGTTCCGTTTTCTTTCTTCAGGGGAGACACAAGACTTTCGTCAGTTGTTACAGATAGTATTGGAAGGATCCGGAAGCGGGTTACGTGCGGGTGTAGAGGGTGCCCTTCGAGGACACCCATCCATGGAGAACGTAACCTCTTGGACAAGGTGATAAGGTCATTGAACACGATCCTCAGTTATGAGAGCGTGACCTTTGACCTGATCCTCAAGGGTATGGTCAAAAGCCAAGCTATCATACCCCAAGAGCCGTACTGTCGTGTTCAAGAGCGCTCTCGTGGGACTCTTTAAGAAGCTAACTCCCCTCTCAAGTGCCGTCTAGTCAAGATGTTTTGACTTGGAACGGTTTAATGAAGGTCTTTTCTATATTATAGATAGATAGATAGATAGATAGATAGATAGATAGATACATAGATAGATAGATAGACTGATAAAGAACCAAGAAATCTACATCCTGTCAGTTACGTGTGCTTAAGACTTATGGATAAATCAGCAGTTCATATTACATAATCCACATAATTTATATGAAAAGAAACAACGCAAAAGGATGAGAATTTACTACATTTCCTCTGAAAAATTCAGTCGATGGTAAACATATGGGACAATGTGAGAGAAAGAGTAAAGTTATGTAACACATCATGAAGAATTTCATCGTAAGTCCCATTGATATTCTAATCATGTAACTATACAGCCAAGAGTGATGAACGTGTTACCATCAGCATTTGGGTAACTAGTTACCGATATGTTGCGTGTATGCATTACCTCGGCCTCTGCATGCTGAACTTCTGTGTAGGCCAACTAAAGCAAACGCCATTTATGTAGCTATTCTTACCTGGGTCTTTAGGGTACATGGAGCTCAGAGTGCTAGCTATGATGCAAGTGTTATAGATTATAGAAGACCCGAGCCACTTGTCAAGGATCAATGCCAAAGAAGCAGGTCAACTTGGTCGTCCTGCATCACTCACCGCATCACTGTGGCGAATAAGGAGGAGAAACCGTAGCCAAAATAGGCACAAAACATCCTTCATTTTGAGGAAAAAAAAAGAAAATGGTATGACACCTCTCACTTGGTCTGCTGAACATCACCGCATCACAGAAGCCAATGAACTCCTGCTGCTTCCCTTCCCCCCAAGGCACGAGGAGGGAAAGACACCGACCCTGTGGTAATCCTCTGACGGTGTGCAACATTTATAAATGACTTTTACTGCGGACGGTGTTTTATAGTGTGGCACCAGATGCGAGCGCTTCTCTCATCCCCTGCGCCCCACAAACTGAACGGGGGTATCATTCTTGTTCTGTGCCAGCTCGAAGAAAAAAGAAAAATAAAGAAATTGCCTAGCCAGTTGCAGGTGAGACGCGTCCGTCTACCAGTACCATGCCAGGGATGAACTATCAGGCAGGACGGGAGAGGTTCCCTGACTGGCACTGTGAAGACAGTGACGCTCCCTTCTTTTGTTGACAGAGAGAGAGAGAGAGAGAGAGAGAGAGAGAGAGAAGCCACTGCGAGGGTCTAGAGTATGTCTCAAGGACGGGAAGAATAGAATGTCCCAAACGTACAAGACACTGTCTGGGTTGTTGAGAATGTTTAAAAGCACTCCATCTACTACAGAGGTCGAGAACCGTAAGACAGGCTCTCGGTACCAGCAGAACCTCCAGCTGAAGACGACTTGACCGCAGGAACACAAGACGAGAGAAGATACGAGATCACCTATGATAGAAAACGGCGCATTTACTCTTTTGCCAATCTGAAATTTATCTATTGGCGTCTGCGTATAACTAGCCACGTACAAGTCTGGTAACTCATGACATCTATCACAAGTACACTAGCTAGTAAGCAATATCACATGAAGCTTACTATCAAAGCAGTAGGTGTTTTACTCCACATACCACCACACCACAGGCTTGTAAGTTAACTTGGTGTTATGCTCACTTACAAACCTCCTGGACATATCTACGACCCTTGAGGAAAAAACGAAATAACTTGTCTACTACACTTGGAATGATACTCATTTTCCATCACATCTACATACTCATGAGCCAGGCTTTCCTAGACTCGTCTCACCTTTGCATTCCGAGACACAGAAACAACCTCTTCAAATGGCTTGTCCCGTAGAACCCCCATTCATCATACAAGATAAGTGAATAAGCGTCGCAAGGAACTTTAAACCTGACGTAACCTAACCTAGACTAGTGATCTATAACGAAGAACTTGCTAACAGTTTCGGTTATTCAGGTGATGTCTATGCTATCCAAACATATCTGATATATCCAGATGGTTTATATATTCTGCCCAGATGGTTTGTAGATTCTATCCAGATGGTTTGTAGATTCTGCACAGATGGTTTTTAGTTTCACCCAGATGGTTTTTAGATTCTGCCCAGATGGTTTCTAGATTCTACCCAGATGGTTTGCATATTCTGCCCAGATGGTTTCTAGATTCTACCCAGATGGTTTCTAGTTTCTGCCCAGATGGTTTTTAGATTCTACCCAGATGGTTTGCATATTCTGCCCAGATGGTTTGTAGATTCAACCCAGATGGCTTCTATATACACTGGAGGACACAGTATCAGTATGTAAGATGTTAGGTCGTACTTTAAAGTGTAAGTGATGATGGCATCCAAAAAATCAAATTTGAATTCACAGATTTAAGTTTTAGTAAAGTGTAAGTAGTCTGTATGCACCTCGTCTTAAGAGATATTTAATGTGTTAATCTTAGTTGACTAAAGTGTTAAAGGAGTAACTAAAGTTTCAGCTTCGTGGGAATAAAAGACGAGAGAGTGTGGTAAGTGTCAATAAGAGCCTCTATTATGTGATACCTAATGTGGCAAAAATGCGATCCAACACTTAGCAGAAATATTCACAGAGTCAATGGTTACTTTTAAGGTGTCCATCTGGCATGTTGACGGTGGTAAGCGTCGATAACTGGTTTAGTAAATATCATGGAATCTATAGAATCCAGTAAATATATCCAGATTACAAGATGTGAACTCTATAATATCGGCTGAGGGAGGCGTCCTTAGTCTCAATAGCCCTATCTTGTGCCTGAAGAAGGTATTTAGAGTTTAAAGGTAATTCCCAAAGTGATGAAAATGGTATCTGGAAATGCCGGTAGTGCTATTTAAAGTCTTAGCGAGGTATCTGAACTGTTAAAGCAGTACTTAAACAGTCAATGGTGGTTTAAAAAGTAACGATTGTCTATGAGTTATCGGGGGTCGGGGCAATAGTGTATATATATATATATATATATATATATATATATATATATATATATATATATATATATATATATATATATATATAAAGTGCAGCTAATACTTTCAAGCGACGAATGTACTAAAAGCTACTGTTGGTAAGTAAGATTAATATCTAGTGTCTGAATCGTCCATACTGTCCTTAAATGTTATTGATGTTATCCACATTACCTGCAGAGGAGAGGCATCCATGCGTGCCTGAACGGCAAACTGAGTGTCATCGTTGCCTGAAGCCATCTGGTGTACGAAGTATTGTATATGTGGTACTTCGTGTTAGCTGGGGAACCTACAGACTGCCAGCAGGAGTGTCTACAGTGCCCCCAGGCGTTCTATAGAAGCCCATGTGTATCTGTCATATTCTGGCAACAGATGATGCTGATGTAACCTACCTAAAAACAGACTGGTCTGGTATTCCTACCTGACAACACACGGTTCTTGTGTCCGCCCCTGGAAGCTGACGTTCCCTCTTCTTCTCCCTGGCAACGGACGCACCCTCTGTATCTATCTGGTAACGGATGCACCCACTGTTTCTCCCTGGCAACGGACGCACCCAGTTTCTATCTGGTAACGGACGCATTCACTGCTTCTCCCGGGAAACGGACGCACCCACTGCTTCCCCCTGGCAACGGACGCATCTACTGTTTCCCCCTGGCAACGGACGCATCCACTGTTTTTCCCTGGCAACGGACGCACCCACTATTTCTCCCTGGCAACGGCATGAATCACCTGGCTGGGCCAGTGCTCCTGCAGGTGGTGATCCCCTGATGGACTGTGGTCAGTTCACAAGTTCACTGCGCTCGACTGGTCACACCATGCAAATTGTTGGTTCGCAGGCGGGAAAGAGGGGATGAGGTGGTGAGGTGGAGGCGGCGGAGGGCGGGAGGCGAATCTAGAATGACATATAGAGACTCTCTAACCTCTGTACGAACTCTCCCTAATTGCCTGTGTGTATATTTGAGATCTAACGTGAATATACCACCGGTCTGATAAACATCTTGGCTGAAGTGATCTCGATTCTCAAGTGCTTCACCGTCCATGAGAATTTCAAGTTACATACGCAGTCTGACTTCTCTGTTCGGGGCGTCGCTCACACGGTGGAATAATGGCTGGGAGCAAGATTGATGTAGTTTTTCGCCATGAGGGTTGTAGATATGTATGTATATTCAGTCTGCGTTGTGCGTTATCATTTCCCTCTCGACAATGACTAAAAATTAAATCAGAGAACTGCTTTACCGTGATTAGAGTTGTGTTCCTGCCACCTGAGGGTGATTACCTGCGCCTCAGAGTTCACTGCCCTTCCCTGCTCAGCACACACACACACACACACACACACACACACACACACATACACACACACACTCACACACACCCGTGTTAACTAAGGGTCACATTCATCCAACTTACACAACAATGTAACTTTGCGCTAAACAACAAAGATTTTTTTTTCACTAACTGTTGCTCATTACCTTCTCCAGGTCGTAACTCAGTCGTACATCAACATACCAGAGAGACAGGAGACGTAGCATACAACACGCCACAGCGACGCACATCACTAGGGTGTTGGTTACGATGGCCAGATTGTGAAAAGCTCCCTTCATACATGCTAAAAGAATTCGAAGAGTCGTCACCCACCCTTGACCCAGCGACCTCACTCACTCACCAGACAGTGGGTATCTTCACGAAGGGCCTCTGGGCCACCGACCCGCTGTCTTAGCCACTTGAGAGGCCAACAGTGGCACAAAGGGAGAAGAAGCGTGATGGAAAGATGAATTCTTTTACTGATCAGTCAAGAGGAGCTCTATGTTGTCAGGGATATCACCTCTGAGACCTCACTGAGAGCTCAGGGAGGCCTTAAAGACAATGTCGCGTTCTTCATTAATCCTCATGGCTCAAAATCTCTGACCGAAGTCAACTTTACGATATGATTTTAAAAGACGAAGATTGAAATCCCACTGTGACGAAGGTAACGACACCATAGAAAACGAGAGCAAAGTAATTGTTCCGTGATGAAAAGATATATTGATTTAGTGTTCAGAAAAAAGACATTCATCTCATGCACAAAGTGTTTTTCTAGCAACAGAGTTACAGAACACAGACGTAAACTATCAGCGCATTAAAAAAACGCGAATTGACAAAAATTTTTATGGTATCATTCATCATGATTGATTAGGAAACCTACTAATTAGGATAAGCTTATTCGAGAAGATAGTATAATACGGGCGGATTCTAGCGTCTTTTTCTCTTACAGAACAGCGGTTAAAGGCCTACTTCTTTCCCGAAGCATTCAGCGCCTGTATTCAGGTATTCCGGTTAAGATGTGTTTTCATTCATCCTTTCCCATATAATTTCCTTGACAGTATATTTCCCCTGCACTACCTAACGTTTTTTCATGGCTATTTTCCTGCTTGCTGAGGCGAAGTAGGGATTGGTGGGTGAAGAGGAGCCTTCTGCTTATCTATCAAGTCTCCATGTGTAAAGATAAGATATCTAGGATACTAGGATAACACTGCTACTAGTTTCCCTTATAGATAATCTCGTCACAGACCTTCAGATCATCTGGTATCTGGCGTTCTTCATGTACTTCATTATCGACGATTTTAAGACAGAACAAAACTCAGGTCGTTCAAGATGTTACTTAGAACTAACCACACCGTCACCAAGTCACCAAGAATTGATTAAGTACTCTTGTATACACCGCGATGACCATTCCCGCACCTCACTGACGACTCTGTACAAGGTTTGGACCAATCCTCATCAAGAGATCATACAGATTTCATCAGTCCATTGTGATCATCAAAATCCCAACATCTCACCACAGGCAATGAAAATTTCATCAAGTTTTTAGGAACAAAGAAGAAAATGTACATCATCAAGATCCAATAACATGAAGATCTAAAAATCTTGATTAAGCTTCATACAAACCTCAATCTCTTCTTTTCTTCAATTACTACCATGGTATCAGTAGTAACTCTATAGAATCTACCGAAATCTTTATCTCCAGCTCAGTAATGATGCTTCAGCAGCGCAATATAAAGATCTCTTTAAAATCTTGCGCGCCATAAGCCGTAACAGAAGTGCTACCAAAAACCATGTAAACCTCACTCATATCCCTTTATCTGCAACAATTTCATGACATCGTCGCGACTTTATAAACAGCATGCAAATACTTATGCACCAATACCATGCCGCTGCCTGACCAAAACTCAGGTGAGCTGTCAGGAGCGCCTTTGATGTAACGGATGCATAGAGACACCATAATGCATCTAGGATCGGTCACTGGTGAGGTTACTGGCATAACGCGAGGCGTCCTCTGTTGATGGATCAGTTGTACTGGCCACTGATACAGCAGTGGAGGAATGCAGAGGGAAGATGATTGTAACATTTACTTAAGGGTCGACTATCATACCAACCTATGTCATTAGCAGTACATTAGATCGTAGTATCGTAAACTAACATCAGTTAACAAAGAGCTGCTTACCCCCCTCCACCCCTCACAAAAATGAAATAGAAAAAAAAAAAGAATACACATAATTACGCCAGTCAAAAACAATAGCAGCAGTTCCACTCTGGTTATAGTATATTAATAATTATGATGATGTGCCGCTCTCACGTGCAATTTTTCATTCCTGCAAGTTCAGTATTGGAACAATTGTACACAGCTGGTCTGGGAGGGACGAGGCAACCATTGTTCACATTGCTGTGTCCAATTAGTGATGCTCGTTCACCGCTTCTTTACAGTGGGGTAATTAATAATGTAACAGAGTCCCGGGCCAACTTCTGTATTATTTACATGGCTTGTTGTGCAAATTCACCTCATTTGTCTGTCTTGTTTCCATGCTGTGGTGCAGCTTGCCTTCAGTGGGTGTGTCCAAACCGTGGTGCAACGGCTGACCAATGTCTCTTTATCGTGGTTTGCTATCCAAGTGTGTGTGTGTGTGTGCGTGTGTGTGTTATGGCAGTGAAGCCACCGTGTGTGTGTGATGTAAAAGCGTTGCCTTGTCGGTCTATGTTGTAGAAGGTCACGATTTATATCCATACTGAGACAGCCTCACACTGTGTTGTGGCACCTTGCCCCGTATGCATACGTTGTGGTTAACGCGAATCACACCCAACATAACTGTGCTTAGTCAGGTCTCTTAGTGAATGTGCGTTGTAAATGTCCACCCCCTGTGTCTATGCTCTGCCAGCTCATCCACTAAATCTGTCTTGTGGCAGTTCAGCTAAAGTATTTCTATCACTCCAGCCCATCCAGTGTACTGATTGTATCACTCCAGCTCCCTCAGTGTTTGTATATCGTTGTCTCACTCACTACGTCTGTTTTATGACGACTGTGTGTGTGTGTGTGTGTGTTTGTGCCATGACATACCTCACTCTATGTCTACGTTGTGCATACTTAACTGGTACGTTTCTGTTGTGTGGTAACTCACCGCATGTGTGTGCTGTGTGGTAGCTCAACCTATGTGTCTATTGTGTGGTAACTCACCCCATGTGTCTGTTGTGTGGTAGCTCATCCCATGTGTCTGTTGTGTGGTACCTCACCCCATGTGTGTATTATGTGGTACCTCACCCCATGTGTCTCTTGTGTGATAGCTCACCCCATGTGTCTCTTGTGTGGTATCTCATCTAATGTGTGTGTGTTGTGTGGTAGCTCACACCATGCGTGAATTATGCGGTAGTTCACCCAATGTGTCTGTTGTGTGGTAGCTCACACCATGTGTCTATAACTAAAGCCCTACATTACCACAACTCACGCAAAAGAAAGACCACAGGATAAAGTTAACCTCTTCTGTTGGACAGGATGATATATATGATATATATATATATATATATATATATATATATATATATATATATATATATATATATATATATATATATATATATATATATATATATATATATATATATATATATATATATATATGGGCAGGAATCTCGCTAAAGGAATGAGGCTGGTTAACTAATATCATTACTCTTAACCGAGGCTATTTTTGGTATAAATAGAAAGCCACTTATTGATAAAGGTAACGTAGTAACTGTTACCCCAACACCCACATAAAACACGGAAGTAACCTGCAACACGTCCCATCACAAGAGAACTGGTATTCGCGCAGGAGAATAGTCATTATCTGTTTACCGAAGAAAATCACAATATCTTTTTCCTCCTGTTTCTTCCCCCAACCTTCCAGCCCGGCAGTTTCATCGGGTCCATGCGAGAGGTGTCGGCTGCTGGATAAAATTAAACCCACACTCGAGGCGTGACCGGCATACTTGAGGGCGGACAGGCACACAGTACACACTGGTTCCCTTTACGTCTTCTTAACCCACTCTAGTGCCTGCCGTCTGCAGTCGTTACGGCGAAAATGAGCTCGACTCCAGACTACTAAGGTGGTTGCTCGACCTTCCCTCTCCCACGACTCGTCACAGTCTCCACTGGATACTTGTCATCTCGAAAGCTGTTTTCTCCAACGCAAGCACGCACGCACACACACACACACACACACACACACACACACACACACACACACACACACATATATATATATATATATATATATATATATATATATATATATATATATATATATATATATATATATATATGACAGCTAGAGACTGAGTGTGAACGAATGGGGCCTTTGTTGTCTTTTCCTAGTGCTACCTCGCACACATGAGGGGGAGGGGGATGGTATTCCATGTGTGGCGAGGTGGCGATGGGAATGAATAAAGGCAGACAGTGTGAATTGTGTGCATGGGTATATATGTATGTGTCTGTGTGTGTATATATATGTGTATATTGAGATGTATAGGTATGTATATTTGCGTGTGTGGACGTGTATGTATATACATGTGCATGGGGGTGAGTTGAGCCATTTCTTTCTTCTGTTTCCTTGCGCTACCTCGCAAATGCGGGAGACAGCGACAAAGCAAAATAAATATAGATAAATATATATATATATATATATATATATATATATATATATATATATATATATATATATATATATATATATATATATATTCTTTCTTTTTCTTTCATACTATTCACCACCTCCCACGTCAGCGAGGTAGCGTCAAGAACAGAGGACTGGGCCTCTGAGGAAACATCCTCATCCAGCCCCCTTCTCTGTTCCTTCTTTTGGAAAAAAAAAAAAAGAGGGGAGGATTAAAAAGAGGGGAGGATTATATTATTATATTACTTTATATATATATATATATATATATATATATATATATATATATATATATATATATATATAAAGTTTTTCCTTGTGATATCCAACACCTTTATTATCTAGACAGTTTGCGTGCACAGTCGTCTCTGCCAAACCATCAGTACCCAGCCTTGGGATCTCAGCTTTGGCGTGCGTGAGTGCATCCGCTTAGCTTAGAATATACCAGGATATGCGCTCGAGGCAGCAAAGGTGGTGGTGGTGGCTTTGAACGTTCAAAGCAAGGGAATATCGTCTCACTGGCTGTTCACTGTACATAGTAATGGGCTAGTTAGAAGGTTGATCATTAGGGAATATGCAGGGAGGCAGTAGGAGCTTTTTAAACGACGGAGGTAAAAAGAAAGAAGAAAAAAAAAGGTTGGAATCCTAATTGTCGTATGTCGTGGAGAGATTAATTAGTTTAGATGCGTCACATGGACGGCTAATGAGAGAGCACACACCGTAGGTGCTATCCTGAGAGCGAGCTAACACCAGCTTAGGAAACACCAACGTAGCAATCTTAGCGGGCGCTATCCTCGCCCTCCTCACAGGTCGCTAACAGCTGGGTAACATAAACACAGGAACCTTAGCGGCCACTAACACCAGCCAACCTCAGAGGCCGCTAACAGCAAAATAACATCAACATAGTTGGGCTGCAGGCTAAAGTGTAGGAGTGTGAAATGTTGTGTAGATGAAGAACGCTGCGCATACATGCTAATTGATGCCAAGTAATTCTGTTAGAATGAGAAACATTAAATATGATTGAAAGGACAGAAGACGGACGGTGGAAGAGCGTCTCAAGAATATAGTTAAGAGGGACGAAACTATATATAGAGAGAGAGACATGACTATCAGAGTGAGTAATGCAAGCCAAATGAGTAATAAAAGCTAGGGAGTGGTTAAGCATTGACACCTGTATTAGGAGGTGAGAATCCTGAACTGCGGATGAGTGGAGGATCGAGAAACGGAGTGAAGTGTATCACTTGATACTTGATACAATGTCACGACGATTCCCTGAGAATCGGGAACGTAAATTGAAGAGAGTCTGCCTGGGTGAAGGAATTACGATACATGAAGATATGGTATGAGAAGATTTGAGGTGTGTAAAGTATGGACTTAAGAACATAGACTTGAAGAACTGCCAGACATGAACGTATGTCTTGAGAGCAAGAGAGAAGAGCATCAGGGAAAGTTGATAGAGCAGATGGCACAGCGTCAAAAGGGTGGCTTCATTCAGTCACCGGACTCCTCCTCGTTTAACTCGTCCTCATGACGTGAAGAAGGAATTACACTATGCTCAAGACGCTTCGTCTACATACACTACACTCGGAGAGGTATCAGCTGTAGCTCATTTACTCTCTTCATAGGGAGGAATGGCAGCCAGGGAAAGAAGTACTCGATCTGATATACTTTTGTGTTCTTGCAATTCGAAGCTATTATCATATGGATGTCTATTCTTTCCTCCTATGTTTCATATAGCGATGGTGTAGTGGTGTTGGGCAAGGTAGGCAGTTGTTCAGTAAAACACCCAGGAACCAGTAGCAGAAACTGGGCCTCAGCTGATGACATACGTTTTCCTGGAAATAAAAAAATGTTTGGTGAGAGAGAGAGAGAGAGAGAGAGAGAGAGAGAGAGAGAGAGAGAGAGAGAGAGAGAGAGAGAGAGAGAGAGAGAGATGACGGATGATCAATTAACTGCATCAAATAACGTTTCATAGACTGAACACAGTTTTCTAACTGTTGATAACATCTGTATTATTAAACATTTCAGAGATGAAAAAAAAAACGCAAAATTGAACACACCAGTACTGTGGAGCGTGGAATATTTTCTGACAGAGAAATAACTGAACTTACATAGCAAGTTTTTGCTGTGAGTTTTCCCAGAGAAGAGGTTAACTTCATCCTGTCCAACAGAAGAGGTTAACTTCATCCTGTCCAACAGAAGAGGTTAACTTCATCCTGTCCAACAGAAGAGGTTAACTTCATCCTGTCCAACAGAAGAGGTTAACTCCATCCTGTCCAACAGAAGAGGTTAACTTCATCCTGTCCAACAGAAGAGGTTAACTTCATCCTGTCCAACAGAAGAGGTTAACTTCATCTTGTCCAACAGAAGAGGTTAACTTCATCCTGTCCAACAGAAGAGGTTAACTTCATCCTGTCCAACAGAAGAGGTCAACTTCATCCTTTCAACATCTGCATAACATGGGAAAAATTTCTTCTAATACAGTCTCACCTAAATATGCTTAGCACTCAGTTCTTGGCACCAGCATTAAATTAGTTGCATGCAAACCACTCTATAACCGCCCACCAACACCCAGATAGAAATAAAAGACTAACTCTGCCACACATTTCACCAACTACACTCACAGATCCCCCATCCACCCACCCTTCTCAATAAACGCACCAACCACAAAAGATAAACACATAAAATGAACCTGAAATAACACAAGACAACCACACTCTTACCCAGTCTGAGACACCACCCTACCAGTAGGCATACACACATCTGAAACTAAGCTCCCCGAGACATGCGCAAGTTACACTTTCTCGTCTTCATTCTGGATACCACCCATCCCTACAACATTATAAACACTGGCCAAGCACATCAGGCGACCCGCCATGCTCAAGATGCAACTTCCTAACTGAAACACTAAACACTTGTTCTTAATTATCGTATACTACATAGAAGGGATGATATATACATAGAGAGAGAGAGAGAGAGAGAGAGAGAGAGAGAGAGAGAGAGAGAGAGAGAGAGAGAGAGAGATACGTGTGCGCGCGCGTATGTGTTTGTGTTGTGTGTGTGAGTGTGTGTTGTTTGTGTATGTAAAACGTAATGAAGCCTAGTCATCCCGTCCATGAATATTTCAAAGTCCACCACTCCTGCCTTTGGATGCAACACCCGCCTGGCGAAGCCGTGAATTTGAGAGCGTACCCCACCTCCAACCTGCACTTGTTTCTCCTTTCATATTTGTATGCCATACAATGTGCAGACTTACTACGTCGGTCACGTCTCCCAGACCTGAGAGGTGACTGATATATAGAGGTTAGAGTCTACTTGATTAGAAACGACCACAACATTTCAACTGTCAGGTCCTCAGCGTAGCTGACAAGTCTCCCCAAAAAAGAATCCATTCGTTCATCATTGCAATTTTCTTCTCAGACGTTCCTGACTGAGGTGTTGCAATCATCACTTTACAGAAAATAAGAACGAAGCGAATCACCACAATGTTGCTCCTCGTACCCCAGCTGAGAGGCTATTTACATCAACCCATCCAAAAAAAGGAGAAGTCCACAAAGGGGAATTTGAAGTGACCAGGATAGATAGTTGAGTCTCACGAATTCTGTAGAAGATTATATATGATTGCTCATGTGATCGCTCATGTGCGGATGAAGGGAGTGAGTGAGGAGGGGTGAACAAAGAGGGTATACAAGCCAAAAGTGTGGGGGGACAAGGAGAATGAAGACAAAGAATTGGATATGGAAGATGGAGTGAAAATCATTTTAAGCGTTCGGGACTTGAACGTGCAAAAGGGTGTAAAGTGTTCACATGATAGATGAAATCACGGCGATATACCATACGAGGGGCGACGCGTTTCAATGGACTGACTCAGGGCATGTGGAACAGCCAGGGGTTACTATGGAAAGGTTTGTGAGGTCTGGTTGTGTATAGGATGTGGATTTGCTGAGAGAGGCAGCTGGTGGAGTGTCTGATCATCGCCTGGTAGAGGCAAAGGCGAAGATCTGTAGAGACATTCGGAAAAGAGGAAATTGTGTGAATGAGAAGAGAGTGGTGCAAGCATGTAAATTTGAAAAAGAGGTTCGTATGAAGGGATACCACGGGGGACTGAATATACGATAGGAGAAAGTGCGAGTAAACGAAGCTAGGAAAGTGGATGAGGAATGGAAGATATTCAGGAAATCATTGTTGACTTGTGCGAGGACGAGCAGGTGAGAAACGTTAGTGAGTGGCAGGATGACGAAGTCATATATATATATATATATATATATATATATATATATATATATATATATATATATATATATATATATATATATATATATATATAAATGTGTGTGTGTGTGTGTGTGTGTGTGTGTGTGTGTTGTAAACCTAATGATATCATATTCTTGAAAAGATTAAGGAAAAAGGAAGAAACTGCACAAAATCGGAGCTTGAAATTATTTACTTGTGCAGCCAATGATCGTGTAGTAAACGAATGGGATTCGTTAGGTAACAAAACAGTATATGCAACAATGTTTTTCAAAAAAAATGGAGCCACACATGCGTAAAATTCCCTCCACTCATGCAAAAATGGGCCATCACATTGTTTTTTCCTTGCGTCCAAGCTTCTGTGTAAGTGTGCAGATCATGATGTAGAGTTTTTGTGTTCGCGTGTGTATCTACACGTGTATGATTCCACGTGCATTTTTTTTTTTTTTCATGCGCGTATGGGTCCACGCATGTCTGTTTCCGTATGCACGTCTATGCCCGTGCGCACGTGTCCGCGTGTGTGTGTGTGTGTGTGTGTGTGTGTGTGTGTGTGTGTGTGTGTGTGTGTGTCACCATGCGACCAAGTGTTTTGTGCGTGTAAGTCTATTTGCTTATCTGCTCTCCTATTTCTGGATATGGGGAGGGAGCTTTACTCTCCCGTGGCCTCATTCCCAAACCTTTTATTTTCTAACATACGGCCTTTTAAACCTTCCGGTGTTGTCTGCATTTACTGCATCTTTGTTCAGCTTATCGCCCATATATACTACTGTGTTACAACAAAATGATTTCTTAACGCGTCTCACGATTCTTTCCCTGCTTAGTTTTTGAAGTCCTCTTGCTTTCCATTATCCTCTTACTTCAAAACACTGGTGTACCTTAATATCATAGTCTCCCCTTGAGAATCTATTCCTGGTTATCATGTCACCCTTTAACCTCCTTTCTCTTACCAAGGCAGAACGAAAAGGTCATTTCTCACATAGTCCCAATGACGATGTTGTATGGATGCGAGGCATGGGCTATGTATATATACGAGAACGTACGGGAGAGGGTGGATGTGTTGGAAATGAAATGTCTTAGGAATGGTGATCGAGTAAGAAATGATGTGGTAAGGGAAAGGTGTGGTCATAAGAAGAGTACGGTTGAGAGAGCTCATATATATTATATTCCTGCTCATCCCTCCAAGACCCTTGCATTTACCTCCCTCACCACACAATCCATAAACAAAGCAAGAAGCCATAGTGACATCGCACACCTCTGCCACAGACCCACTTTCAACTGTAATCACTCACTCCCCTCCCAGGGTACCAACTTTCACACATACCTTAATTCCCTTAATAAAAAGTCCTCATTGCTTCTAATAGCTTTCCTCCCGCATGATACATTCATAGCGCCTTCCACAAATCATATGCTTCATCCAGACCCATAAATGCTACATACAAATCCTCCCTTTTCTCTATGCATTTCTCACACATATTCTTCAAAGCAAATGCTTGATACACACATCCTCTACCACTTCTGGAACCACAGTGTTCATTCCGTCCGATGCCCTGTGCATGCCATCACCCTCTCTTCCATGCAGTTTATCAGGCACTCTCAGTAAACTTATACCCCTGTAATTTGAACACTCACACTTCTCTCCCTTGCATTTATACAGTGGCACTATACATGCATTCTACTAATCCTCACGCACTTCACTATGACCCATACATACAGTGAAAATCCTAATCAACCAGTCAATAATACAGTCACCCTCTTTCTTCAGATATTGAGTTGCAACACCATAAACACCCCCGCCCTGCCACATTTCACCTTACGTAAGGCTTTCTCCACCTCTTCTCTTTTCACCAAGCCACATGCCATGTTTCTCTCTGTACGCATATTACTTTGACCGTCTTTATTACACATACACCTTGTGGTATATATATATATATATATATATATATATATATATATATATATATGAACATTTACTTCTTTCACTCTAGTACTATTCTACTTCCTTTGTTTTCAAAATGCATCAGCTCTAAATTCTCGTATCTATTCTTAGCCTGGCATTTCCCGTCACCTGTTGTGGGTAGCGCCGTGGGAGCTACAACCCGAGCCTGGCGCATCCCCTGGCGGGCGCCTGCCTCCCTAGCGAACGTGAGCCATGGCCAACACCCTCACCTGGAGCTTTGTTTCCTCCCGAGAGGACTACTTTATTGCGGCACTTTATGGCTCTAAACTCACAAGTCGACCTTTCATGAATTTCACTGTGTGTGTGTGTGTGTGTGTGTGTGTGTGTGTGTGTGTGTGTGTGTGTGTGTATACAACCGAAATGTGTACACCTATCTTTATTAACCAATTTCATTTCATACGACTAAAGACTCCATACTGTCGTGTTAGAGGTTTCAGTAGTAGGAAACATAGAGCTTGTTCGTTGAAAATGTATTGGTGTAGAGAGAATGCTTGACATTGAATTAGACCTGACCCTTTGAGGATACGTCAAAGGTCATATCTTTCTAAGGAGGTCAAGTAACTCCAGTCATATGACTAAGAACAATGTAATTCATCAACTGGCTGTAAACAGGAAATTGTGACTGATGGTCAAAATTCAGAATGGTAGAGCTTAACAACTGGTGTGCCCTAGGATCACTCTTGGGACTCATTCTCTTTTTTAAATACACTACTAATGACAGTGACAATGGGCTTCATGGTCGAATATCAAAATTTGGAGGTGAAGTTAAGCTGGGTGATTAAGCTACGACACAAACTGAACTTTACAGCTGCAAACTGACCCAGACCAACTCAGAGACTGGCCTCATGATGACAAATGAATCAAATTGTTGATGAGTGCGATTTTTACAAATTGGTAGTGGGAGCAACGAGAAGAAATGGTATAGTATGAACTCTACTGACTTTCTCAACGTAAATGAGGAAAGAGATTCAGGCATAGGAATATCTAAATGACCTAAAGCCAAGTCAGAAAGACATGAAAACATTAAGATATTGAAACATATTTCTAGGCCACACAGGTATGGGCATTCATATTCATTTTTTTAAAACCTATTCATTACTGAGCGCAGTTCACTGTTGTGTCCTCACATTGAGTAATACTTTCAATTTGTGGACGCCTTACGTGCAAAGCTGGTGAGAGTATAATGACTTGCTACCAAGGTGATTAACTGACTGAGAAAGAAATCCTATGAGATCCGTACAGACAAACTAAACATAATTAGCTTCGACAAAAGAATGTTAAGAGGCGATTTGATTAATGGCTAAAAAATTTTCAAGGGCTTTTACGTTCTTTATCTAAACAACGAGTTAAAGTTTTTCTTCGAAGAAAGCCAAGTACTTTATCTTCAGAAAGATTATGTATATATGGAATGGTATACGAATAAGAGTATTTGAAAGAAGCACCATATATATGTTAGCAGACTTAGATGATTCGCTTTAAGTCTGCGACATATATCTTTTTCGTCCCAAGACATATAAAGTTCTCGGTTATTTCTCTTTTATTCATTTGTTTGCTTTTCCAGTCCTTCAGCATTAAGCTCTATATCTATGACCCCTTCTAGTATCGCAAACGGCACCTGAGGGACCCAGTGGTGAGCTGTGTGCATCATATCAAATCACTGGTATATAAAGATGATAGATATATCGGTGATAAATTCATCACTTGTATCCAGCATTTCTTCCTCAGGAGGCACCTGGTACGACCTATGGTCTCGCCCCGTGTGGCACCATCGCCTGCTACATGCATCTCCAGCAGGCTCACCTCATCGTCGGTCCTTCTCCCTCCAAACCCCTTCAACTTGTAACACTTCAATGACTTCTCTGCCGTGAGAGGTTTCTCCTCTCTTCTTCTCGAAGTATTCTCAGAGCGTGTGCTAGCTTTTTTTTCTCTCCTCTTCTTCTCGCTCCTTCTGAAACTTAAACTCGCTGTTTTTTGTAGTTTGTCTGTTCGCTAAGACGTATGAGTAACTCCGTGTTCGAATCTGGGGTTTGTTCTTCATCTTCGATTCTTTTTTTTCTAAATTAATTTCCTCCACCTGCACAAGATCGAATACCTCTGTACATGATATTTTTAAGCAGCAAAGCCATTCTCTTTCGCATTGTCACCATCGACATCCAGACGTTTGGCTTTTATCACATCGAGGACTTGGTAATATAAGCCCTCACCTTTATACAAAATTTCTTAATACTATATTTCTTTACGGTTGAAAGGTGTCACCGAAATGCTATGCCTCGTTTGGATTACAGAGGAATACAAAGAAATGTGAACAGCAACAAACCACCGAGATCGTTTGAGGTTGTTTGTGAGAGTGAACTAGATCAGAGCAACACAGCTTCGTGTCTAGGGAGTAAAAAGATTAAAAAAAGAATGCACGCAGAAGTCTTAAAAAGAGAGAGTAACCTCAGTCTCCAAATCAAGGGATGGGCAGATAATGCCATTTGTGTACACGCGACGAAGAATCTGTCGTCTGTTCTCCAAGGCATCTTCAGAGCTGCTTTGATCACTCTTTGCAATTAATAGGGGAGAAAAATAGTACCTAACCTCATCCAAAGCAAAACTAGACCTTCCCTAGTCACACGAGTGAAACCAGACTTGAGTTTGTATTGGATAGCCTTTGGTAATGGTGAATCCCTGGATGAAATTATATCAAACTTTCTCTTTTTAAGGCAAAAGAAAAGGCATTCTTCAGGTTGGTTCTCATGGGATGTGATTCTTGGCCCGTGAATCATCTTGATAGTTCACTTGATGTCAGAACTGAATGCAATATCCAAGGTATGGATGCACCAGTGAACTGTAAAGAGTGAGGATTAGTTTTATTTTTTCTTTTTTTGGTCTTCTTCCACTCATCTGTTGTACCAAGACAGCCAAGAATTTTGTCAGCAATTTCTGTTGTCTTCTATGCACTGCTTACGTGGCTCCAGGTCAACAGAGATTATTAAAAATCAGTCAATTTTCTTCTTATATGTTTTGTAACCATGAAATTCATACTGAGAAGCTTACCATTTTTGGTTTTATTGCCCATCTTTAAAAACTTTACACTAACCGATATATCATGATTCATCGGCCACGTG
This sequence comes from Panulirus ornatus, assembly GCF_036320965.1. Lineage (NCBI taxonomy): Eukaryota > Metazoa > Arthropoda > Malacostraca > Decapoda > Palinuridae > Panulirus > Panulirus ornatus. The sequence goes on along the minus strand of NC_092227.1, from coordinate 77,071,242 downwards.
TGAGCACAGTTTATCAGTTTAGTACAAGACTCTCAGTGCCGGGGATGAAGGACTTTGTGAACATCGCTCTGGAGGAGCTCCACCTGAAGACGTGTGAATCCAGAGGTCTTGGTACGGAGGCCAGACAACCTCAGTGTCTGGTGTCGAGGAAGGAAGGAGGGGAGGCGAGCCATCAAGGGATGCTAGTGTCACTCATGCACTGTTCTTTTACGATTGCTCTTCACTGTGCATTCTAGACTGCGATATCTTGGCTGGTGTTTTTGGTATCGTTGTTTATCGCTTGTTCTTTAAATGTGTATACATTTTGTAGTTTTATATCTCGTATATTCAATATTCTTTTTGTGGAGCTTGGTCTTTGAATCTGTCCAGGGTAGGCCACAATGAAGGAAGGCATTGATACGAATACCATCTAGCAGGGTGATAAGCTACAGGAATCTGTGTAAGAAAAGAACTCGAGAGTCGATATTGCACATCTAAACTGTCGCCAGAAGGCCATCCCAGTAGGATTCTAAATGAGACAAACTGCGCTTGAGTATTAAGGTAGGGGAAATGTTGAGTAAACTACACAGTGTATTTTCAGCCAAAAGCAGAATATGCATCTCAGTTTAGGCCATCGGACTTGAAGAAGGATAAAGGAACGAGAGGCAAGGTCGAAACGAGGGTGACAAATGGTACCGGAATGAAGGCAGGTGAGTTACAGTGAGAGTATAGACAACAATCTTCATACAGGGTTCACCTCCTGAAATACCTGAACACTGCGTAAGCCACGTCCCACACATTACTCTGGGAGGCTACCTGCCAGGGAACCCCATCTCTCCTCCTCCTCGTCTATCCCTGATCCCTGCATTTCCCCTGATAATGGATGAGACGCACAACAGTGTCCTTAGCGACGCCGAGACCATGATAATCCCTCGAGATCCCTTCTCACCTGCAACCTCACGCTGAGGTGTTCATCCAAGGGCGTCACACTGCCAAGGATTTCACTCACAAGGAGAGTAGCTCAGTGGCTAAGAGAGGGAGTTCGATGCTGTTGTAAGACGGAGCAGTCGAAGCCAAGACGTGAAAGGCAAAGGAAAGGAAAGTTGCAAGAGACAGATTCTCTAACAGAAATAACTTGATTTGCATTTGTCATCAGCTTCTTTCACTCATACGAACGGTAGCATTATCTTCCTCACATGAAGCACATTGTGAGTTTAAACATCTTGCTTCTCAGGTGTTCATCTCCACTTAACCTTAATCGTCAACGTGCCAGTTCAGTCGTCTTTACGTGACCTCAGTTATCTACTTGTTGTCTTAATCAACCCTGTGTTACCTCAGGGTACTGTGCGTTACACGAATCATCCCTCCTATACGTCAGTCACTTGCATGTTACCTCAAGTCGATTCTGTGTAACCTCGACTTCAATTACTTCAGTCGTGTGTGAGTTGCCTCAGTCATCAACATGGTACTTCCTTCGTTGCCTTAGTCATCAACATGTTACCTCCTACATTGCCTCAGTCATCAACATGCTACCTCCTTCGTTGCCTCAGGCATCAAAATGTTACCTCCTTCGTTGACTCACTCATCAACATGTTACCTCCTTTGTTGACTCACTCATCAACATGTTACCTCCTTCGTTGCCTCAGTCATCAACATGTTACCTCCTTCGTTGCCTCAGTCATCAACATGTTACCTCCTTCGTTGCCTCAGTCATCAACATGTTACCTCCTTCGTTGCCTCAGTCATCAACATGTTACCTCCGTCGTTGCCTCAGTCATCTCCACGTTATCTCATCTTTTCCTGTGCAGCTTCAGTTGTTGTCATATTGTTTCAATCACTTCGGTCGTCTCCGCTTCATTGTTTTTGATTTTGCGTCATCTTAATCGTTTCTCCGTTTTCTTGCAAAAATTCCATTCACCTTAATTGTATCCACGCTCTCGCAAACGCTTCAACTCCATCTCTGTTTATCGCTGTGTTTCCTAAGTCGCTTCCAAATGATCAGGGCTGCTTCGATCTTCCCGAGGTCGCTTCCACGTTAACTCACCCGCTTCCGCGTTACGTCAAAACACTGCAGCAATTAGATTTCCATCAATATACTTCCTAAACCATTGGATACTGCCTTTGTGGTGCGTTATGGACATGTAGAAGGAAGATACAGTAAGACTCCAGATTGATGTCTTCGAAACATAAATCTTCTTCCGGTATGTTACAGCAGTGCCTTCTATCCCCCTTGGCTGCACACAGACACTCACAAAACAGATTAGCAGGAAAAAGTTTTTTTTCCAAACAGGGAAATGTTTTCGAGGGATTTTCCGAGATGCTGAGGCTCAGGTTTTGCTGGGAAGGGAATAAAAACCATGAATCTAGCATCCTGTTTTGTACTAGAAAATCAAGAGAGGATAAAAAAGGTTGCTTCATGTTGGCTGTTAGTTTACACATTCATCTATTGTATCTACTGTATCCCGTATGCAAGTTATGTGACGGTATATCCGCTTCATATTGTGGAGATGGATAGAAATGTGGCTAAGGATCCATTATCTTGTGGTGCGCACCTGAAAATTTCAAAAGGGATTTCACAGAAAGTCTGAAAAGCATTGATGGTGACGAGACGAGGCCAGCAGACAAGCATCGATGTTACTGCTTTATTGAACAACGAATTGGTAGTAAGGGGCTTTACGAGCAGGAAGCGAGGCAGTGGATGATGATAAAGATGTGGAACGTCTGATATCGAAAACAGACTATGTGACACTGATGTCTTTGTCTGTCAGAACTGAGGCATTCACCTTCAACGAGTAGCTTGGGTATTCACGTTCAACGAGCAGCTGGGGTATTCACGTTCAACGAGTAGCAGGGGTATTCACGTTCAACGAGTAGCAGGGGTATTCACGTTCAACGAACAGCTGGGGTATTCACGTTCAACGAGTAGCTTGGGTATTCACGTTCAACGAGCAGCTGGGGCATTCACGTTCAACGAGCAGCTGGAGCATTCACGTTCAACGAACAACTGGGGCATTCACGTTCAAGGAGCAGCTGGGGCATTCACGTTCAACGAGCAGCTGGGGCATTCACGTTCAACGAGCAGCTGGAGCATTCACGTTCACCGACCATGAGTATGGACAGTACAGGGAGGGCCTGGCTATAGGTAAACCTTTAGTGCAGTCATGGTATGCCTGTACATGGACGCTTCGGAGACAGACAGCCCCAGCAAAATCGTGGACAAGGATGCCCCGTGGCACAGACACATGAACGGCGTGATGGCAACAGATCCTAAGGAACTCCCCATTGGCAACAAATTGAGAACAGTGAACTCTGTAAACGTATGTAGAGATTACGGTCAAGTCCCCGTTCTAGATACATCACTATGGAGGTCTGACCAGAGCGTAAACGTGTCTGTAAACTCACCAATAACAACGATTTCTTTATAGTATTTTTTTTTCGGGCCACATAGAAAGGGCGAAGTCTGCAGTCATCACTGGGTTCTTTTTGAGGATAATTAGAATATGAGGTGATGAGTACTTGGAGGAAGAGAGTAAACACATCGTCGACACATTCAGAAAGTTGTGTTACCCTGAGGGTTTTATTAATCAAACTGGAGACAAAAGTCCTCTGACTTAATGAGAAGGTACAGAGAGAGTGATGGAGGTAACGTAGTGGAAAACAAGAGCTGAAGTAGTATATGATAGTCCCACATTTAAAGAAAGACTCGGGCAGGAATAGATAGATGCTTAAAAAAAAAAAGGAATAGACACCACTACATCATCAGGTGTAGAGATAAATGATATACGAAAAACAAGAAGTATCAACATGGATGGTATAGTATACGATATATCTTGTAATGGATGTCTGGACATGTACTGAAGGAAAACGGGACGAGATGTATAGCAAAGAGAATTAGTGAAGATTTAGCTGCTATACGTCATCAAAGGACAACTTGTTGTCGACTTACATAAGTAAAGACGCATAGCAAGGAACTGAGGTAATGGTCAAAAAGAATTGAGCAAACACATGCGAAAGACAATAGTACTGGCCCACATATGTTAAAGAGACGTGACCAACAACTGGGACGGTTTATATATATATATATATATATATATATATATATATATATATATATATATATATATATATATATATATATACATATATATATGTGTGTGTGTGTGCGTGTGTGTGTGTGTGTGTGTGTGTGTGGGCTCCTCCTGCGAGAGATTACATCGTGAGTAAAAAGACACCTTTAGCGAGGCTATATCATTAGGACTATTGTCTCTTCTGAGAACTTTTCACTCCAATGGAGACCACATTTCTCTGCTACGGAATGACGCGCAGTCTTGGGCTGCAGGAGCCTTTAGAACGAGGTCTTGGGCGAGACCAAGACTCATAAAGATTCGCCTTGTGTTATTATGAATGAATGAATCTATATAATTTTTTTCCATACTATTCGCCATTTCCCACGTTAGCAAGGTAGCGTTAAGAACGGAGGACTGAGCCTTTAAGGGAATATCCTCACTTGGCCTCCTTCTCTCTTCCTTCTTTTGGAAAATTAAAAACTAAAGGGGGGGATTTCCAGCCCCCCCGCTCCCTCCCCTTTTAGTCGCCTTCTACGACACGCAGGGAATACGTTGGAAGTATTCTTTCTCCCCTATCCCCAGGGATTATATATATATATATATATATATATATATATATATATATATATATATATATATTAGGGATGTGTAAATCACCTAACACGTAAACTAAATCCTTCCATTAGACATTAAAGCGGAAATCGTCCCCTTTTTCTTCCTTATACATATAACGTTCCCAGAGTCACAGTTTACAGTGGCTGGATACCGACTTTTCTTGAATTTTACAGAAGCATGAACGTTGCATCTTGTCCAAAAGGTCAACGTGAAACTTTTATGCCAAACCCACATCCTAACCTTTGACACGGAACCCACACTCTTTAATGGCCAAGCCATCTTTTCACCTTCGACTGACCTCGACCTTCCATACTCCCTCACCTTTGAAAGGGAACCCACATCATCAATATTTTAATACCTATGACCCCTCTAAGGGTCATTACCCACGCCCACATGGTTGATCATGGCTCTTACATGTGAATCACCCCTTCAGCTAAAGATTTATCCTCCCGCCGCTGAATCATGCTTTAACCTATGACCTCTGTAGTCTTTCTCTTACGACCATTGCCCTCGTCTCTAACTCACACACTCAACTTTGACCTATGTCCACACACTCCAGGATCGACTTGTCCCCTTCTGTCTACGTCCGCATCGTTTATCAATCCGCTAACCATATTGCCCATACCTTATCAGTTTTCGAAATCCCCCAATAGGTCAATCGATTCTTCTTATCTCTTATCTCTGTGTAGGAATTCCAGCTACCTCAACTGCTGTGGAGCATTTCTGGCGGAGCTATTTTGCCTTAGAGACCTCGGTGTATACCCAAGTAAATAAGAAGAGAGAAAAAAAAGGAGGAAAAATTGAAAATGCATCGATTTAGAAATGCTTATAATAATGTATATGAGCAAGTTAAGGATAGGCTGAGGTTTACCTGCATATATAATTGCAACCAGAACTCATCTCTTATATCTTGTCTCTTTACACGAAGTCTTTTAAACTTACCATCAGCTGATCTATCTTCGTATATAACCGTACTGTTGCGCGTTAGCAAATGGATTGATATTAGGAAATGACTTACAGGCAACTGGCGAATGTTATAGGAAGAGCTGCATTCATTAACGAATGAATGCCACGAATGGAAGATTGAAGGAAAGATTAAGGGCTAGACTGTCATTATTATGGTATTTCCTTGACAACAGAATGCCTTCCTTATTTGTTTACATTTTGGTAACCCATCCTCCAACAACCTGTAAATTTCTTCTCTATTTTTTTTTCTGTTAACTTACACTCCTCCCAAGTTTGATTACAGCTTCTGAGCACGGAAATCTACCTCACATTTTGAGACGAGTTTAGTTTCAAGCCCATGGACGTGTATAGGTCATGCCTTTCCTTCGTCTCTTGTGATACCGGAATCCAAGTTGGACGCGATATATAATCACCACCATAGTTCCAGTAGTGCCTCCATTCCACACACAGGTGCAGCGCTTCATTCATTCATGCTATTATGAAGTTAAGGTAATCTGAGATGGCATTTTAGACCGACGTGTCTATGGATGTGCCCAGTGTTTCATTCTTTCATGCTATCATGAAGTTAAGGTAGTCTAAGATGGCATTTTAGACCGACGTGTCTATGGATGTGCCCAGTGCTTCATTCTTTCATGCTATCATGAAGTTAAGGTAATCTGAGATGGCATTTTAGCCTAACGCGTTTATGGACATGTGTCCGGCCTCATCCCTTACTATGGATTCATGAGTTACAGCGACATCATCAGTACAGAATGAGACAATTATGTCTGTTGATTCATGAGTTACAGTTACATTGTCGGTACAAGATGAGAAAGCACTCTATATCTCATGATTTATGCATTACAATTACAATCCTCACAGTAGAATGCTATAACACCATTCATTTTCTTCCTATTCACTTCCTGAATCCCATATCTGGAATGATTCGTCATTTCCAGTCACTGATATAGTTGCTATATGGTTACAATACTGTGTCACCATTCACAATGATTGATATATCCACTAAGGTAAGATGTAACGCCTGTATCCACTCAATCATCATTGACAGTCACTGTCATCTCCATTTCTAAATGATATAGCTATACAGATTAACCATTCCAAGTTAATGAATTCTATACTATGGTAGAGGATTATCATAACTCATCATAAATTTACCGTATCATGCTTCAAAAATGATATAACTATATAGATTCGTTATTCGAAGTTAATGAAATTAACGTTATGGGATGAAATGATCATATTCCATTATGCCTTTACTGTATCATGCCTCATACGTACTCATAGCTTCAAAAAGGATTGATATAGATCTAGCCTAACGCTTATGGGTGTGTAAAAGACGTCCTTACACTGATTTAAAACGTCAGAATCTGAAAGATGCGCCCTTAAACTCAGCACTAAGAGCGCGCTCCAAAGAACAAGGCAACATTGTGCAAAAATGCGAAATCATTTTTCTCAGTCTATTTTCTTCTTCTGGGGCGACTTGACCCTCGAGCGGATCAGTCTGTCACAATACTTCACTCTTACTAACCGTTTTACACACTGGAGTGTGGTACTCGATCGCTTTTAAGCTTCGTTAAAGAAATTTTGAAAATTATATTTTACAC
>NC_092227.1:77044011-77061511 GCF_036320965.1 Panulirus ornatus | reverse complement strand
TCAGAGGCCCAGTCCTCTGTTCTTAACGCTACCTTGCTAACGCGGGAAATGGCAAATAGTTTGAAAGAAAGAAAAAGATATATATATGTGTGTGTGTGTACCCTAGCCTGAACCTGGCACCCATTTCATCAACCAACTCCCTAGCGGGTGGAAGAAGAGCTGGGTTGACAGTGGACCAACTGCCGCAACCAGGATTCGAACCTTCTGCGCTCGACTGTGGGCGGCCCGGGAATGCTCCACTATCAGAAACGCTAACTGCTACATAAATCATAACTATGATATAAGCTTCCATGAACATGTTCCTGAAGTTACGAGAGCAGTTTTCAAGGATTATAACCATAATTAATAGGAAAGAGAATTTAGATTATGATTTTGATACAGGGATCATAAGAATGATCATAGTAATATGATTAATTTGATATATTAGAATCAATCACTTTAAAGACTCTTGTTAGTGTACTGGATATATATATATATATATATATATATATATATATATATATATATATATATTTTTTTTTTTCTTATTATACTTTGTCGCTGTCTCCCGCGTTTGCGAGGTAGCGCAAGGAAACAGACGAAAGAAATGGCCCAACCCCCCCCCATACACATGTATATACATACGTCCACACACGCAAATATACATACCTACACAGCTTTCCATGGTTTACCCCAGTCGCTTCACATGCCTTGATTCAATCCACTGACAGCACGTCAACCCCGGTATACCACATCGCTCCAATTCACTCTATTCCTTGCCCTCCTTTCACCCTCCTGCATGTTCAGGCCCCGATCACACAAAATCTTTTTCACTCCATCTTTCCACCTCCAATTTGGTCTCCCTCTTCTCCTCGTTCCCTCCACCTCCGACACATATATCCTCTTGGTCAATCTTTCCTCACTCATTCTCTCCATGTGCCCAAACCACTTCAAAACACCCTCTTCTGCTCTCTCAACCACGCTCTTTTTATTTCCACACATCTCTCTTACCCTTACGTTACTCACTCGATCAAACCACCTCACACCACACATTGTCCTCAAACATCTCATTTCCAGCACATCCATCCTCCTGCGCACAACTCTATCCATAGCCCACGCCTCGCAACCATACAACATTGTTGGAACCACTATTCCTTCAAACATACCCATTTTTGCTTTCCGAGATAATGTTCTCGACTTCCACACATTCTTCAAGGCCCCCAGAATTTTCGCCCCCTCCCCCACCCTATGATCTACTTCCGCTTCCATGGTTCCATCCGCTGCCAGATCCACTCCCAGATATCTAAAACACTTCACTTCCTCCAGTTTTTCTCCATTCAAACTCACCTCCCAATTGACTTGACCCTCAACCCTACTGTACCTAATAACCTTGCTCTTATTCACATTTACTTTTAACTTTCTTCTTCCACACACTTTACCAAACTCAGTCACCAGCTTCTGCAGTTTCTCACATGAATCAGCCACCAGCGCTGTATCATCAGCGAACAACAACTGACTCACTTCCCAAGCTCTCTCATCCCCAACAGACTTCATACTTGCCCCTCTTTCCAAAACTCTTGCATTTACCTCCCTAACAACCCCATCCATAAACAAATTAAACAACCATGGAGACATCACACACCCCTGCCGCAAACCTACATTCACTGAGAACCAATCACTTTCCTCTTTTCCTACACGTACACATGCCTTACATCCTCGATAAAAACTTTTCACTGCTTCTAACAACTTTCCTCCCACACCATATATTCTTAACACCTTCCACAGAGCATCTCTATCAACTCTATCATATGCCTTCTCCAGATCCATAAATGCTACATACAAATCCATTTGTTTTTCTAAGTATTTCTCACATACATTCTTCAAAGCAAACACCTGATCCACACATCCTCTACCACTTCTGAAACCACACTGCTCTTCCCCGATCTGATGCTCTGTACATGCCTTCACCCTCTCAATCAATACCCTCCCATATAATTTACCAGGAATACTCAACAAACTTATACCTCTGTAATTTGAGCACTCACTCTTATCCCCTTTGCCTATGTACAATGGCACTATGCACGCATTCCGCCAATCCTCAGGCACCTCACCATGAGTCATACATACATTAAATAACCTTACCAACCAGTCCACAATACAGTCACCCCCTTTTTTAATAAATTCCACTGCAATACCATCCAAACCTGCTGCCTTGCCGGCTTTCATCTTCCGCCATTTCCCACGTTAGCGAGGTAGCGTTAAGAACAGAGAAGTGAGCCTTTGAGGAAATATCCTCACCTGGCCCCTTTCTCTGTTCCTTCTTTTGGAAAATTAAAAAAAAAATGATGAGAGGGGAGGGTTTCCAGCCCCCCGCTCCCTCCCCTTTTAGTCGCCTTCTACGACACGCAGGGAATACGTGGGAAGTATTCTTTCTCCCCTATCCCCAGGGATAATATATATATATATATATATATATATATATATATATATATATATATATATATATATATATATATATATAGCAGCCATGTAGGGGATTATCTTAGTTAAAAGACAAGACATCTCTCGGTTCACTTCCGTGATAGACATTGGACAACACGGGTATACAAACTTGTGGCAGACAGCAACACATTTTGTCCACCTCGTCTGTAAGGTTTCTTACTATCTCACCAAGCTATAAGGTTCACCTTCAACACACACTGCGAGATGATGAACAATGGCAGGGAGCTTAGGGGATTCCTCCGAAGGTACTGTAAGCAGAGAGAGAGAGAGAGAGAGAGAGAGAGAGAGAGAGAGAGAGAGAGAGAGAGAGAGAGAGAGAGAGAGAGAGAGAGAGAGAGAGAGAGAGAGAGAGAGATTTAGCGATGAGGAAAGATCAGAGGAGAAAGCTCAGGGATTTACGTACAAAGTCATGAGGTTAAAGTAAGAGAAGATGTAAAAGCATTTATCAATATCTAATAGATACGTCTATTCTTCACACAGCAGATTATCTGATAATCCATCGCGACATTATCCACTGCAGGAAAGTAGAAGACAAAGAAATACAAAGGAATTCCTACAGCAACACACCACTGGATTCCCTCGAGGCGGAACTATCCAAAACTCCAAGTAATACTGAATTATATATTGAGGCTAATGTTGGTCATGTTATAACTCTCCTCCTACCTTATAGGATGAATATATCGGTAATAGATAAACGTAGCCTAACTCCAGGTGGAAAAGGGGAAAGTTTTCGCTAGAGAAGTAGTCGTAGCGAGGGGTAGTAACAGCGGCTGTCGGTAATGACAATGACAATAGTAATGCTCCTGGTAACTGGTAACTGGTAACTACGACCCTATTGCTATAGCTACGTAGGCCAGGAATGATCAGTGACGTAAACGTGATATAAAAAGTCTCTCTCTAGCAGTGATGATGTGTGAGGACTGTTCACTGTCATAGTGGCGATGTATACGCTTTCATGGTGTGATGCAGTGACCCTAAAAGGCTTTTAGGGTCTCTTCATAAGAAACCACATTAAAGTCTCACTCCTTCGACACGAATATATTCAAAGTCAATTGTGTTGAGGGAGAGAGATAGGATGCGAGCCTCTACGTCATGTATCCAAGTGGTACAGTCTTCACCAAAAGCGAACTGTGGGGTTAATCACACAGTAAAAGCGTCACACTTACCGTAACACTGCAGCGAGAGCTTATAAAAGAGTGACTGGAAAATTGCAAGCACGTTACTGCATGCATACAAGCGTTACTAAGTTTCAGGGAAGCCATGCAGACCCAGCCTGGCGGTGGAGTGTTCCAGTGACACTGTGTTTTGATATCGATCAAGTAATGCCTATAATGCGTGAGGGGTGGGCGTGTAATTACCTGTTTGCTCTGTACGAAGGAGGAAGTTTTACGTTAGTGGAGGCACCATCTCTTGACCATCTTTGTTTTTGTTTGTTTGTGTGTGTGTGTGTGTGTGTGTGTGTGTGTGTGTGTGTGTGTGTGTGTGTGACTACTATTCTGTGTGTTACGAGGAGAGGTTTATACGTGTTGCCCAACTACTTGACCATGTCTCTACTTCTGTGTGTATACACACACTCGAACTCCCTGCCTAAGACAGGTGTGTGAATGTGTGTGTGTGTGTGTGTGTGTGTGTGTGTGTGTGTGTGTGTATCTATTTGTACTTAACAGGGAAGGAGTTTTACACTTGTGGGGCCCCGTCTCTTGAACTTTCTCTGTTCTCATAAATCTTTGAAAACCTCTGTATGTTGGCCACATTCACATACTCATGACTCAAAAATGTACAAACACACACACACACACACACACACACACACGTTCAGTGTGTGTATACGCGCGTGTGTGTGTGTGTGTGTGTGTGTGTGTGTGTGTCTCAGGCGTGTGTGTATATGTAGAAGTCGTGAAGGAAATGGAGTTTGATGTATGAAGACTGAGGAGGGAGATAGATCAACCGGCCTACAGTCATTGGAGGCTCGGTGGGGGGTTGATGACTCAGACCATCAACGGTCATCAATATCCTTTACCACTGTAGCTGTGTAGAGGCGGGTCTAGTGAGACTAGGACTAACACCGACGCCCTAGATGGAACAAGGGACCTAACTTACGGTTCTAAGGAGAGACGGACAAAGGGTGATTTGATCACCACCTTCAAGTTCTTCAATCGCTCTCGAGGATGTCAACAGTGATGTCGAGGATGTCGACAGTGATGTTGAGGAAGTCGACAGTGATGTTGAGGAAGTCGACAGTGATGTTGAGGATGTCGACAGTGATGTCGAGGATGTCGACAGTGATGTTGAGGATGTCGACAGTGATGTCGAGGAAGTCGACAGTGATGTTGAGGATGTCGACAGTGATGTTGAGGATGTCGACAGTGATGTCGAGGATGTCGACAGTGATGTTGAGGATGTCGACAGTGATGTCGAGGATGTCGACAGTGATGTAGAGGATGTCGACAGTGATGTCGAGCATTGGCCGTTATGATGCCTCCTTCATCCATAGAAACAGCCGAGCTGTGGAAGTCACTTCCCGCTTTCCTTCAAAAAACGACTGAGATACTTTGACCCCATTTTCTACGTTCGTTTCTCTATCACTATGTTCCTCTCACCCGAGGTGGTCGTTTGAGTGAGGCATAGTGTGCTCGTGTTATGTCGGACACCGTGTTAAAAAAAAAAAAAAGATATCGAGATCTTCCAATAAAATAAGATCGAATAACCCAAGGCGAATGATGAGAAATCAAGCGAGAAACTTGTTACAAAAAAAAAAAACAGGATCGGAAGAGGAAACTACACACACACACACACACACACACACACACACACACACACACAATCATTCGTCAGTTCGGTAACGAGGACAAAGTACCTGTCACGTCCAGAAGTTGTGTGTTGAGAGTTTGCAGTTTAATTTTCCAAGAGTATCTTTTTTTACCCCTCAGGTTCCTGAAAGGATCCTTGGCATGAATATTTGAGGCAGACCCACGTCAGGACCTTACGTTTAAAAACCTTGGCAGTGGGAGGAAAATAAGATTTTTTTATATTCCTTTTTTTTTTTTTCTATCTTCTCCTCAAGCTATAGCTGTGTGGAGTTTGACGCGCCTGTTCGTGGAATATTGAAGGGTTCCACTTCCCTCCACTTGATCGTCGGATACCCAAGGTAAACCACTCGAGTATTAAGTCAGACTGAGAGAAATACAGGATTTCAAGAGAGTGGAGAAAAATAACATGAAATCCGTTCGTATTTCTAGCTCATGATTAGAATATATGGAGAGAATGAGTGGGGAAAGGTTGACAAAGAGGGTATATGTGTCAAAAGTGGAGGAAACAATGAAAAGGTGAAAACCAATTTGGAGAAAGGTTGAAAGGCAAGCACGGGATAGAGTGTTTTGGAACTATGTGGTATACAGGGGTCGACGTGCTGTCAATGGACTGAACAGGGCATGTGAAGTGGCCGAGGAAAACCATGGAAAGGTCTCTGGGACTGGCTTCGGTACATTACACATGACACCCATAGAATGGGTAAGAATGAATGTGTTCTTCCTTCGTTTGTTCTTGGTGCTACCTCCCTAACCCAGGATATGGCGATCAAACTTGAAAAAAAAGAAAAAAAAGAATATATATATATATATATATATATATATATATATATATATATATATATATATATATATATATATATATATATATTCCTGCCACGATATTTTCTTTCAAACATGTTCCGTTAAAGACCATAGCATAATTAGCATTAATGAGATTCGTTTTGGCTTTTTCTGAAAGCTAGAAAAGTAAATTCCCAAATGCCATTTCAACTACATTTTCAGAAATTATGCTAGTAAGCGTTAACTACTTTCATTTTATCTTTAAATGAGTAGGTTATACAAAGGAATTAAAGGAGCAACAGGCCACTGGGTTCTTTCAAGGCTTTTCGAGGCTATTGGTGATAGGGGAAGATATCAGAAACCAACAGAATAGTGTGGTAAAAGTTAGAAGGTATACAGATGATTCAAGAAGAATAAACTGCAAATTGTCAGTGTGATTAAGATGTTAATCATAATGTAAGTCGTAGACTTAGAGAGAAATATTCATCAAAGCTGTTCTTAAACGTATCAACAGTACTGCTTTCAACCACTCTGATTGGCAGGCAAATCGTTCCATATGGTAAAAATCCTGTTGAAGATACGTAGTTCATTCGAGGCAAAACGTTTACTCACGAATTTCTGTTCATTACTATACGTGAAATCAGACGAATTAAGCCTTGAACAGCTTGATAGATGAAGACTAACAAAGGCTTTGATCATTTTGAATACTTGCATTAGATCACCTCTTAATCTTCTCTTTTCTAAGCTAAATACATTCAAGTCGTTTGATTTGCCCTCGTGGGCTTTATGTCTCACCCCTGGAATCATCTAGGTAGATCAACGCTGTACTCTCTCCATTCTGTCTATCTCATTTTTGAGTTAAGGTGACGAAAACCGAACACAATAGTCATGATGGGGACGAACCCATGCACTGTAAAGAGTATGGATGATTTCCCTATCCTTGACACCTTGACACTTTTTTTTCGGTTTTTCAGAGCTTCTGTGCACTGCTCACTTGGTTTTAGGTAACCAGAGATTCTTACAGTCACGTCTTTTTCCTCATTTACCTTTAGCAGTTCACCAGAATTCATGCTGTAGCTTGCCCTGTTCGTTTATGTTACCGATCTGTAAAAAACTTTGCACTTATCGATATCTGCCGCGTAAAGTCATTAACGAGCGAAAGACGATACAGGAACCGGAGTGCAGGAGGAATGCGGGCAATAAACTCTCGATTGCAATAGTTACTGGCATAACGCAACAATTAATGAAAACGATGAATAAGAAAAAAAAAGGTAGAATACTGGATGGAAGTACATATTTGAATACCCAGTTAGTGAGCGTGGAATGTATATTATTGTTTTGTTGCTCAGCTGGACGAGTTGTTTTGGAGTGTTTGTGTTGCCTTTAGGGACCTGCTGAGTCACTAATACAATCTCCGGTGTTGACGTCTGGCGTATTGACTGATTAGGGCAATACCTGACGGTGGATTAGTGCCACACAACACACGACACCTTCCCAGGCATACGGCACACCCACTTCCCTTTATGATTATTATTACCGTTATCATTATCATTAGTTATTATCATTATTGTATATATATATATATATATATATATATATATATATATATATATATATATATATATATATATATATATATATATTATCCGTGGGGATAGGGGAGAAAGAATACTTCCCACGTATTCCCTGCGTGTCGTAGAAGGCGACTAAAAGGGGGGGGGGAGCGGAGGGCTGGAAATCCTCCCCTCTCATTTTTTTTTAACTTTCCAAAAGAAGGAACAGAGAAAGGGGCCAGGTGAGGATATTCCCTCAAAGGCCCAGTCCTCTGTTCTTAATGCTACCTCGCTAACACGGGAAATGGCGAATAGTTTGAAAGAAAAGAAAGAAAAATATATATATATATATATATATATATATATATATATATATATATATATATATATATATATATATATATATATATATGTATATATATATTCCTATGAGTCCACGGGGAAAATGAAATACGAAAAGTTCCCAAGTGCACTTTCGCGTAATCATCATATCATCAGGGGAGACAGAAGAGAGAAATATAACGGTAAGTTGATGTACATCGAAGAGACGAAGCTAGGACACCATATATATATATATATATATATATATATATATATATATATATATATATATATATATATATATATATATATATATAAGCAAAATGTACACAAGTAGCGTATGTACCTAACATAGAAAGAAGGAAAAGGAAAAAACGAAGTGTTAAGTGCCCTCGTTTATTACACCGTCAGGACTGAGAACAGATAAAGAGAACCAGAATATAATGCACCACCTGCGGCTGGGAGGGGCCGGCACATGAGTCAAGAGAAAGGTGAGGGAATTAAGGCACAGGTCACCCTCGACCACCTCACCTCTCTCTCAAGTTACAAACTCAGGTTATCCTATGGTCTGGGAAACATGTTTACATTTGTTTTCTCCTCTCAAGTTATCTAATTCATATAAACCAATATTTTGATTCATACTGATATTTTCAGGTTGTTTGATAAGAGACGATTCAGCAATAGTTCTTTCGTCTTTGGAACTGGTTGTTGTCTGTATTTACCATGTTCTAATTGAGTTCACTCCCTTCCTCCACGACTCTTTTACCACAGAATGTACCCCATATTGTCTTAACACGTTCCTTGCTTCATTTCATGCCATGTTCTCTGTCTGTTCTACCCCCCCACATCTTTCGAAGAAATGTTTACTGTCTACGGCATCAGTCTGGTGGTTTACAAAGTTTAAAGTTGTGATCTTGTCACCCCTGTCTCCTCTCTCTCTTCCACACTGGGCATATTTGCACCTTCTAGCCTTTCCCTGGAACTCACCTCTCTTGCTCCTGGTTTACCATGCTGGGACGAATAACACCTCTGTAGACATGGAATAGCTTTCCACAACAATGGGACTGGAGTCTCATCAACACCTCCAGCTTCTGAGAAGCAAATATTGTGGAGTTCATTGTGAAGGGTGTCCAGGATAAGGAAGAGGGTATGTATGGTTATGCCACGCCTCTTCTTGTTGCTCAATAGCTGATTTGTGCTGTTTTGAAATCTGATTGCGAGAATAGAGTGCCATATGGTATACCTGCTTTAATTTCTTCCTATATTCATGGTATATCATCCCCTAAATCTTCCCACACACTTGGTACACCCACTTCGAATATTCTCACACACATGGTTCACCCACTTCGAATATTCTCACACACATGGTGCACCCACTTCGAATATTCTCACACACATGGTACACCCACTTCGAATATTCTCACATACATGGTTCACCCACTTCGAATATTCTCACACACATGGTACACCCACTGTAAAGCTTGGTACACATATGCCACATCCGCTCTTGATTTTTCCTCCCTCACGTCTGATATTCCCAATAACGAGTCGAAGAATCGAAACTATTACGTCATGAGGTTTAGCGTCGTTATGAACCAATCCCTATTGTCCTATCAGTCGTTAGTTACTCCTATAATGAACGAGTCAAACATATTCCTTTTTTTTTTATGGAGTAAATATCGAAAAGGCAACACACAATGTTACTGTAGACCTTGCATCTTATTTTCTTTTTCACTTATACATGAATACTTAATGATTCCTCTCGGATCTGGTATGTCACTTGGCCATACGCTCTGAACAGAAAACGGGCCATTGTATTTCTTCCCTTAAGGTGCTGCTTATGATATTAAGTTGTTCTTGTTTCAAGTGTGGAGTTTCACTTATCCCACTAATGTAATGATCTGTTTGTACTGTATAGGGAGGGAGTTTGGCAGTCATGGGGTCCTTATCTTATGAACATTCTCGACTGCCATACACCTTTTATAAATCTATGTACGCAGTTTGCATCAACCATGTTTTCGACCGTTCATGCTAATATATATATATATATATATATATATATATATATATATATATATATATATATATATATATATATCCCTGGGGACAGGGGAGAAAGAATACTTCCTACGTATTCCCTGCGCGTCGTAGAAGGCGACTAAGAGGGAAGGGAGCGGGGGGATGGAAATCCTCCCCTCTCGTTTTTTTTTTTTTTTAATTTTCCAAAAGAAGGAACAGAGAAGAGGGCCAGGTGAGGATATTCCCTCATAGGCCCAGTCCTCTGTTCTTAACGCTACCTCGCTATCGCGGGAAATGGCGAATAGTATGAGAAAAAAAAAAAAAAAAATATATATATATATATATATATATATATATATATATATATATATATATATATATATATATAGATATATATATATATATATATATATATATATATATATATATATATATATATATATATATATATATATATATATATCCCTGGGGACAGGGGAGAAAGAATACTTCCCACGTATTCCCTGCGTGTCGTAGAATGCGACTAAAAGGGAAGGGAGCGGGGGGGCTGGAAATCCTCCCCTCTCATTTTTTTTTAATTTTCCAAAAGAAGGAACAGAGAAGGGGGCCAGGTGAGGATATTCCCTCAAAGGCCCAGTCCTCTGTTCTCAACGCTACCTCGCTAATGCGGGAAATGGCGAATAGTATGAAAGAAAAAAGAATATATATATATATATATATATATATATATATATATATATATATATATATATATATATATATATATATATATATTCTTCAGTTTTATATTTTACCATTAAAGCTTCGCTTCGTCCCTCCGACGCGAGTGGCCTCATCCAGTTGGTCTTGTGTGGGTCCTTGGCCCCTCCGGAACCCTTCTCGGGAGCATCAGCCGTGAACGAAACTCACGTCATGAAATCGTTGGCAGGACACGGCAATTCCTCCGTCAAAAGGTTTCGATCAAACAAAAAACGCTCGAGCGAGGATGGCGGTCTTGTGCGCCGGCTCTTAGCAGCTCGTTCCCGCAGCGCCTCAATCTCCCGGGCCATTCTCCTGAAGGGCCGCCTGTGGCTGGCTCGCCCAAAGAATGCCTCCACGCCATGAGCCCTCCAGGAGACTGGAGGGCTCATGGCTATCGCAGATTCAGGGTAAATCACCGCCTCTCTTTAATATGAAGATTCGCGGATAAGAACATAGGCAGAGGGACAGAGTTAACAAAGAGGACGAAAATTGAAAGGCTATTTGTTCAAACTCGGCGTTCTGTTAGCCCCCGTGGTTTCGAAGTTGGAGTTGGGTCATATGATTCTCTTTTAAGGGGTCTAAGTCCAAGTCATATCTGCAGCAAGCCAAAAGTAATGATTCGATTCCATTATCTTTTGGTAACCTTAGAAATGAAATGGTAACCCATATAGCAAGATGACAAAAAAGTGACACCATAGGTCATGTTGGGCAGGTCTGCACTATCTAGAGCTCTTACTATGGTCTCCTTACTTTGCTGTATCAAGTAGAAATATGTAAAACAAGTGAATAGAGCACCAGAGGAGAACACTCTCCCTTATACTTGAGACACACCAGGAGGACAAAGATGGTATCTTCCTTCGTCACTCACTTCACCCTCAAAATGAAGTGTCTCTCTCTTCCCTGATAAACCTCGTTGCCTTATCTATATTCACATTAACTCTCACCATCCTCCTTGCACGCATTCTTCCAAAGTTAGACGCCAGCATCTGCAGTCTCACTCGCCCTACCACCACAGCCGTGTCATCGGCAAACAGCAACTGATTCACATCGAAGAACCCTGTGCCATAGTCACATCAGACTGCGGATCTCCAAAACCTCCTGTAAACAACCAGGCCTCATAGATTCTTCCGCGGTTTCTCCTGACCGCCTCACATTCCCTGGTTCAATCCACTGACAGCCAGTCGCCCCCTGTATACCACTTCGTTCCAAATCTCTCTCAGTCTCAGAGAGAGAGAAAGTGAATGGATCTTGCGATACTTTCTAACATTTTTCGCTGATACTAAGGAGCAATCTTTCTTCAAAAGGTAGCCCTATTGTTAATAAAGGAAGCAACAGCACTTTTGCCTATATATTCAACCACTATTGCAATTGTTCGGTTGTATCTGTTATGTCTTTATATAACAGAATTTACGTTTTTTTGTGTGGTTTTTTTTCTTCTTTTTTGGTTTTTTTTGTCCTTTAGAGGATTCTAAATAAACACGACGCAGATACAACAGCGAAATAAAGAGAGACTGCCGGTAATACTAGCAGAAACAAAGAAGCAATCCCGCTGGGGAGGTTAGTCCCTATTTTTCATACATCGGTCCAGCATTTGCGAGTTCCGAGGAAAAAAAAAAGGTAAGAGCACGCTCGACTAGGCGGGAGCCCTTATCAATATAGATACCAATCATCAGGGCGGTATGTTGCAGGCCGGGAGTGGGGGTGATATTGACCCGGCATCAACCATCATCCACAGTGAAGTTACAGTATCAGGCCATCGTCCACAGTGAAGTTACAGTATCAGGCCATCGTCCACAGTGAAGTTAGAGTTTCAGGTCATCATTCACAGTGAACAGTGAAGTTAGAGTTTCAGGTCATCATCCACAGTGAAGTTAGAGTTTCAGGTCATCATTCACAGTGAACAGTGAAGTTAGAGTTTCAGGTCATCATCCACAGTGAAGTTACAGTATCAGGCCATCATCCACAGTGAAGTTACAGTTTCAGTCCATCATCCACAGTGAAGTTACAGTATCAGGCCATCGTCCACAGTGAAGTTACAGTATCAGGCCATCATCTACAGTGAAGTTACAGTATCAGGCCATCGCCCACAGTGAAGTTACAGTATCAGGCCATCGTCCACAGTGAAGTTACAGTATCAGGCCATCATCCACAGTGAAGTTACAGTATCAGGCCATCATCCACAGTGAACAGTGAAGTTAGAGTTTCAGGTCATCATCCACAGTGAACAGTGAAGTTACAATTACAGGCCATCATCCGCAGTGAACACTGAAGTTACAGTTTTAGGCTATCATCCACAGTGAACAGTGACATTAGTTTCAAGCCATCATCCACAGTGAACAGTGAAGTTACAGTTTCAACCCATCATCTACAGTGAACACGACACGACTTCCTATGCTCGAGTGGTGCCAAGTGATCATAAAGGAATTATGTGGATATCAATACAGTGTTCATACTTCATTTATTATGAACACTTCTGTCTTTTTTTCTGCTTATTATTCAGGTTCGTTGAGTAAAGAGAAAACGCTAATTAAGTCGTTTTATCCGTGTTGGGGTGGGTGAACTGATGTGACTTATATTTCACATAAATCAGACGCCAGATAAAAGTAAAGAAAAAGTTGTAAAAGATAATTCTAAAGTGTTTTATCTATTTCGTATATGTAAGTACACGAGATGACCTTTGGGGTAACGCCTATGGGTGATTGAGCCACTCGGTCGACATGATTTCGAAGACTGAGGTTGTTCGATACCCGTAAACCATTCTTATTTCCTGAATCGTTATCAACATCCGACTTTGTGGTTCACATGTTGAATGCATCGTCACACTATTATACCTTCATGGTGTCATCCCTACCAGGTACTGTCACATTACAATACTGTCGAGTCTGGATCCCTTCCAGCCTTCGTCACACTGAAATACTGTCATGACGTGGTCCCTCCCAGGCATTATCACACTAGAATACCCTGAAGCAGTGGTCTCTCTTAGGCACTATCTCACTAGAATACCCTGAAGCTGTGGTCTCTCTTAGGCACTATCTCACTAGAATACCCTGAAGCTGTGGTCTCTTCCAGGCATTATCTCACTAGAATACCCTGAAGCTGTGGTCTCTCTTAGGCACTATCTCACTAGAATACCCTGAAGCTGTGTTCTCTCCTAGGCATTATCACACTAGAATATTGTCATGAGGATATTGCAGGAACCATCAAAATCCACTGCATTCCCAAGTAAGTTCAGGACACACAGCAAGAGTGCCTCCGACCATGTGCTCCAGCTTGTAATCAAGATACAAAAGTTCAGAGATGTTCGACCTCTCTCATAAGAAATGAAGGTTAGAATCCGTCGAAGTAAGTTGATTTCATTAATGCCACTTACGAGAACCAGCTTAAGAGTCGATGAGGTGAAATACACGCTTAAAACATGCAAGACAACATTAGCAATTAACGTTGTTTTAAAACAAAGAATTCCACACTCTTGAACTTAGTTTTTCCAGTAAGATAACTACCGAATATTAGGAAAATAGAAATCCAGTTGAGTATAATCTTAAATGAAACTCATTAACGTAAAAGTCAAAACAACAGTCTTTCGTTATAACACAGAATGTTAATCAAAAGAAAATAGTAAAGACATTAGTGGACAGTAAATCTTAAAGGATCATCATAGACAGTTGATTATTAAGTATCTGGAATTAGAAAGTATAGACGACGTGTGCTTGGAGACGGGAGACAGATGTTACCTGTTTGTCAAAGTGTCATTAAGTCGATGAGATGGAAGCTGTAGCCTTAAGGGTCTGAGTCCAGGAGGAAGAGAGTAAAACCGAATCACGTAAAAGAAGAGAGAACCAAATTACAAAGGAGTAACGGGGCAAGGGTTTAAATGATTATAATGTGATTAGCACCAGGCATGTGTGGGAGTACAAGGTAATCACTAAGATGAAGAGGAGACAGAGGGAAGCTGCTGAGTAATGAAGACTTTACCTCGAAAATAGCAGCTGCAGACTTACCCGGGGTGTTAAGTAGATCCAACACCTTATACCATGACCATCTCTCTCTCTCTCTCTCTCTCTCTCTCTCTCTCTCTCTCTCTCTCTCTCTCTCTCTCTCTCTCTCTCTCTCTCCCCGGGCCAAGATTAAACTCTCACGTAAAAACTATTCTGTCCTCCTCAACCCAAGTCTCGCCATTAGAACATTGCCACACTGGGAATTACATTCCTTCCCCCTGAGGACGTGAGATAGTTATTATACGAGTGAATATGTTGACTATCAGCCAACGTTACAGTTCGGCTGGGGACTAAGAACCATAGCGACAATCGTCCAGACAATGTAACCTTCGTACAAACCAGTGGAATTGGCTCACAGAGAGCAGACGCGTAGGCTACACTATGTCTGGACGATGTACAAACTTCTCTAGGGGTTGCCAATAACATATTGAAACAAGCTACAAGTTGGCTGTCCTAGAACTCTAGACGAGTAATGATACTATACTCTCATCGGTTGATTGGAAACTTGGTCATTCCATCGAAAATCCTAGTCGGGTCTTGTTTTAACTGTGCACTGCCATCATTTTTCTCACCGTGATCTGCGCCTTGTTGATTCCGTACGACAGCAACTTTAAAGCCCTTCTGACTTGTCGAATGTACAGTTTCCTCCCACACTGAATTGTTCATAAGAGCAGAGGGACACGTGTTGCACACTACCCTGCTCTTGCACATTAATGTATCCAGATAACTTCCCTTCTGAGGCGTCTCCAAGTTACCCATTAGTTCCTGGAGATGTCAGGCGAAGTTAGGACGTCACATCTCAACTTCTGGTATCATTTACCTCACCTGGCGTCAGTCCCCGGCTTAATCTTACTGTCAGTTCCATCACGATTACAGAGACCATCAGGTACGACTGCCTCCCTGAGGGAGACTCGGTTGTAGGTCTTCTGCTGCTGGTGTTTCCTCGCTTTCATGTAGCGTTGTTGAAGGATTGATAGATTGCTGGAATTTTTTTTTTTTTTTTGATGTCCTTATTAATGAACACAGATCATATCTACACATCTTTGTTACCAAGATCGAAGTGATATGTTGCGTAAAGTAACAAGATGTTAAATTATGCATTTTCTTTTAAAAAAAGAATTTTCATGATATATGACCCATCCCTTACCCACCTCCGGCCATAGAAAAAGATGCATTTCTAAGAGATTTCTGGCCATGCATATGAAACCTTGTGCACATACAGTGAAACATGCATAAGCACATGCAATGCATACATATATACATACATACCTAGGGGCATATGTGTCCACGCTTGTGAATGCACACAAACGCATGTTGCCATTCCTAACACTGTGTATAACAACATGCATACGGAAACCCATCCATTAGTATCATAGAGAGTTACGAAAAGATGGCATGGCGCTATGGGCCTATCAGTTCTCCTAACTCTAGAGAATGATGAACAGACGAGGAACGTGGAGACGTGTACAGATTAGGGATGTGCGAAAGAAAAGATGGCACACTAGTGGTTAAATAAGTGCAGTAGATGAAGCTACTGTTGGTGATGTATGAGGAGAGATGGAGGTGGAAGAGGAAGAGATGGCGTGGAAGAAGTTAGAGGGAGTGATGAGGTAACAATAAGAAGGACCAATGGGGGGAGATGGTATGAGAGGATGAGGTAATATAGAACAAAGAGGTGGCCGTGTAGGGGAGAGTGTACACGGAGCATCGGGAAGTGAACGGGTAGGAGGAGGACCAAAAGGGAGATGTGGGACAAACTGTTTAGGTTCGTGATGGTCTACGTTGTGTGGAAGAAGTGCTGGAGGAGGAAATGGTGGAGGCAGATGTGCATAAAGAAGTGATAAAAGAGGAAGGGAGGGGAAAATTGAGGGCAGGGGAGAGTAGAGGAAGAGGAAGGAGGAGGAGGAGGAGGAGGGGAAAATGCAGTTCTTTGTCAGTAGGACCAGCCACTGACCTCTGCGGCCTCCCCATTAGTTACGAAGTAATAGACTGTGATGGAACCATGATGTTCCCCGCAGCCTTCCCGGGATGAGGCAATCTGCTACATATTAAAGCGTCTGCACCTCTCCCTGCCCGAGTCATTCCACAAAGTTTTTGGTCAAAATCTCTCGATTGATTTTCGAAGCGAATTCGAAGCAGACCGACGGACGAGCGAATTTATCAAAGAACGGATGCACAATATCCCCTCCAACCACACACACACACACACACACACACACACACACACACACACACATAGCGGTTAACATTGCAGTGTCCAGCTCGGGGTCGGATGCGCATGGGGTCGAATCATATTAGCGGTAGTCGGCCCAAACTAAACTCGGGTCTTCATCATCCCCTCGGGGCTGGCCGATAAGAGTACCTGGCTCAGGCTAGGGTGTGTTTGTGTGTGTGTGTGTGTGTGTGTGTGTGTGTGTGTGTGTCTGTGTGTGTGTGTGATTACTATTTCAATGTTACGGGGAGACAGTTTTGCCCTTGTGTACATATATATCACGTCTTCCTTCTTTTGTCCCAACACACACACACACACACACACACACACACACACACACACACACACACACACACATTCAACACATCAGACTCCCCTTTTGGGTGTGGAGGCCGATAACGTTTCAGAAAATCTTTGTGTCAAAACTTCTGACTTTTTCTTAAATCAAGACAGAAAACATGAGGTACGAAAGACATACACCTGTACAGATAACCTAGAAGAGTCCTGAAGGATATCTGGTAAAAGGAACAGCAGTTATGGAAGTAAAACACAGATGTGTGGAGAATAAAGAAACGTTTTCCGATGTGG
>NC_092227.1:76959011-77039011 GCF_036320965.1 Panulirus ornatus | reverse complement strand
TAAGGTAACTCAATCATGTCTCATCGGGGACAGGTTAATGTAATTAGGGCAACGGTGATGGCGCGGCGGAGACAATCGATCTCGGTGGCTGCGCGGTGTCATCGACCAAAGAGGAGATCCCATTTTGGTGTATAATAGATTTACTGGTTAAGACTATTAGCTAAAAAGCTTTTGCTGGAATTCGGCTTCTGGTGATTAGTGTGTGTGTGTGTGTGTGTGTGTGTGTGTGTGTGTGTTACTGGGAGAGCTTTTCCTCCCACCCTGTCGGTTTCTTAACCTTGTATATAAACTATGTTCCTTCTTTTTAAAAAAAAAAAAAAAAAAAAAAAAAAAAGGGAGGATTTCCAGTCCCACCCCCGATCCCTTTTAGTCGCCTTCTATGACACGCGGGGAATGCGTGGGAGGTGTTCTTTCTCCCCTGTCCCCGGGGATAATATATATATATATGTATATATATATATATATATATATATATATATATATATATATATATATATATATATATATATGTATGTATGTATGTCCCTGGGGATGGGGGATTAAGAATGCTTCCCACGTATTCCCTGCGTGTCATAGAAGGCGACTGGAAGGGGAGGGAGTGGGGGGCTGGAAATCCTTCCCTATCGTTTTTTTTTTTTTTTTTTTTTTTTAATTTTTCCAAAAGAAGGAACAGAGGGGGCCAGGTGAGGATATTCCAAAAAAAGGCCCAGTCCTCTGTTCTTAACGCTACCTCGCTAACGCGGGAAATGGCGAATAGTTTAAAAGAAAGAAAAGATATGTATATATATATATATATATATATATATATATATATATATATATATATATATATATATCTATATATATATATATATATATATATATATATATATATATATATATATATATATATATATATATATATATATATATATCAAAGGTTAATTGCACTTTAGTAGGAAGTCAGATAATTCACTGAAGCTACAACATACAGCATGTTTCATGGAGGAAATCCGCCTCATCAGGTATACACTTTGTGAACTGTTTATCCCTGATGGGCCGGATTTCCTCCGTGAAACACACTGTGTATTATAGAGTTGCAGTTAATCAGATGAACTCTTACTGAAGTACGATTACTCCCTTTCATTATCATTACCATGGACTGGTGTGATCGTCATATATATATATATATATATATATATATATATATATATATATATATATATATACATAAAACGTTCTCTCTTTCCACACATTCTTCATTGCACCCAGAACCCTCGCCCCCTCCTCCACCTTATGACTCGTATCAGCTTTCATGTTTCCATTCTCATCCATGTCCACCTCATATATATATATATATATATATATATATATATATATATATATATATATATATATATATATATATATATATATGTATATATATATATATATTTTTTTTTTTTTTTTTTTTATACTTTGTCGCTGTCATATATACATATTTTTTTTTCATACTATTCGCCATTTCCCGCGATAGCGAGGTAGCGTTAAGAACAGAGGACTGGGCCATTGAGGGACTATCCTCACCTGGCTCCCTTCTCTGTTCTTTCTTTTGGAAAACTAAAAAAAAAAATAAAAAAACGAGAGGGGAGGATTTCCAGCCACCCGCTCCCTTCCCTTTTAGTCGCCTCCTACGACACGCAGGGAATACGTGGGAAGTATTCTTTTTCCCCTATCCCCAGGGATATATATATATATATATATATATATATATATATATATATATATATATATATATATATATATATATATTTACTCCTATATATATCCGGTTTCTAAAGGTATTCGTAGCGTTTTCATTCACGGTGTTTTTTGATAACTTGTTCCATTGTTCACTAACAGCATTTCCAGAGAAACTATTTACTCATCCTAGTATTACATCTCTTAGGCTTAAGTTTCATTGCAGTCGTTCTGGTGATTCTGTAGCATTAAAGCTTTTAAAGATATTCATGATTTATTCAATCTGAATTTTCAAAGGTTGTATCCAGCCAGCCACAACAAATTTCCAAAAGAGATTTAATCTTCTCAACCTCTTTTCATGCTGTAGGTTTCCTGAAACTGGAATTAGTTTTGTGGCCCTTCTTTGTAACTGTTCATTTTTTTTTCTGTTCTCTTCTATAGGTCAGGGATCAGACCTAGACTGGAGATGTGGTCATACACTACCACGCTCAAAAGAGTCATGACTGGTTTTGAAGTTGGCGCTCGACTTGGCTAGCTGTATTACTTGGTACAGCACACAATCTAGCGTACTTCAAACTTTATTGAAGGTTTTTATCTTTATTTCCTTTGGAGAGCAGATATTCGAGCATTTCATAGTCATGCTTATCATTCTTATCCTTAAAGTGCATTACTTTATTATTATATATGTTGAAATTTATTTCCTGTTTATCAAAGCATTTTCGTAATTTTTTAAGATTTCCCTGAAGTATCTAACACTCTTACTCAACCTTAGTTGCATCTCCTTGTTTCGTATCATCTTGAAATCTTAGGAATAAGGCTCAGTCGTAGATCATCTTTATAGATCGTAATGTGTAATGGACTTACCTGAACAGATGAATATAAGCACCAGTAACCAAGAGCGAGTAATATCAAATGAGCATCGAAATCGATCTCTCTGTAAAGTACATTCCAATCCTAACATAATTCTTAATAAAAGACGCACAAACATAATAAGTAATGTCGCTGAAAATACTTAGGAAAATAAAAGATAATCAAATACTGACAGTGTGGATAACCTGAAGACATACGAAAAGTTCAGCGATGAGCGTAGAATCGTGTCGTGATACGTAACAACTACGTCAAACTAGATCAGTTCAAGGAAACGCATCCTCCTCTTCCTCCTCCTGCTCCTCCTCGCGACACAATGAAAAACAATTGTAGTGACAGCACACGTTGGACTCCCACGCTGACGATGATAGTATGTGGCACACGCAAGTGCCTCATTTCCCCCCCGACGCTCCAACACTGGCAATTACTGATAATATATATATTTGTGTGTGTAAACTTAAATGTTATTGGATGGTTAAGTAAGTGGACGGCGACACTTAGAGCCACAACTAAACCCATTTCGGGGGAACTTGCCTCCTCACTGGTTTTACTGAGTGGAGAAAGTTCTTACATTTCTTAGCCTTCATTTCCTCACAATAGGAAAGTTCCTAATTAGAACCAAAACTGCTATTAGGGGCCTCAATAACACTGCACACTGCCACAATATCACAAATCGTAGTCGGGAGGGACGGAGGGAGGGAAAAGAAAAGGGAACAGCCCGAGAGATCATGGAGTACCGTAGATGGGTCCATCCGGCCGTGTTGTGGTGCTGTGTGTATGTATAGGCATTGTTTACCTCCTCCTGCACGATATCTGTCTTCATCTAGCGCTGACACTCTCAGGAGCTCTGGAGGGATGAGTGAAAAGGACTGGAGGGATAGAGAGGGAAGGAGAGATGGTAGGAAATAAGAGGCGAGTGAAAGGAAGAGGCATTAAGAACGAGACGCCTCGAAGACTTCAACTCTTTCCTGCATATCTTATGATCTGATTGTATAATTCTTATACATCTTAATCTTGAATTGAGTTCCTATCCATAAAGAATCTCATTTTGTATCATGTATGCAATTTGACGATACTGACATCTTATCCCTCTTATCTTATGTAACTGAGTGAGATTATCCTACCGAAACTACTATCAAAGTTGATGTAACACTTGGTTTGCGTTTGTGAATGTACGATTATTGTAATCGGGACAGCTCAGCCTACTATAGTGAACGGCGATCTTGGCATGGACACAGCCTTAGTCTAAATGTAAGATAAATGTTATCTAGTGTCTTAACAGTATACCGCTTCAGGAATGGGATGAAGTTAGCCTCGAGTATGAAATGCGTTGAAGATAGAGTAACTAAGTGATTAGATCATGTAAGGTATGGGTCAAGGTTACTATCTTGCATAATTATCAACTACTCACGTAATTGTTTGACTTGTCATGACCTAACTGCTTGAGCTCGGTAGGACGACCCCTGAACACGACAGTTCGACCCTCCCTTGCGTCTTATAACCAGCCCTTTGATATGATTCCTCAGATCATGCCCAAAGGTCATAAGATCATACTTAAGGATCGTGAAGTCGTGCTAAAGGCTCACACTGTGTGCAAGTAATCAGACTTCTAATTCAACAGTACCCAGGTATGAGGAAGACTAGAAGAGTTTTGGCTCCCAAGCCTAAAGAATCTTTATTTAACTGTGATATTTTTCAAACAATTGGTATTAGAGATATTTTTAAAGGTGTTTTGAATCTACAATAAGTACGAGTTATTGCCTGTTATTTTGTTTTGTTCATCGGAACCCATGTTTAGGTTTGAATTCTACGATGCAAAACTGTTATTGGAATGTGAAGGTATTGCGCGAATTTTGAGAATTATCCCTGCCGACTAAAAGGGGAGGGAGCCGGGGGCGAGGGGGGCTGGAAATCCTTCCCTCCCGTTTTCAGTTTTCCAAAAGAAGGAACAGAGAAGTGGGCCAAGTGAGGATTTTACATCTAAGGCTTAGTCGTCTGTTCTTAACGCTATCTCGCAAACGCGGGAAATGGCATATATTCTTTTTTTTTTTTTTTTTTGCTTTGTCGCTGTCTCCCGCGTTTGCGAGGTAGCGCAAGGAAACAGACGAAAGAAATGGCCCAACCCACCCCCATACACATGTATATACATACGTCCACACACGCAAATATACATACCTACACAGCTTTCCATGGTTTACCCCAGACGCTTCACATGCCTTGATTCAATCCACTGACAGCACGTCAACCCCGGTATACCACATCGCTCCAATTCACTCTATTCCTTGCCTTCCTTTCACCCTCCTGCATGTTCAGGCCCCGATCACACAAAATCTTTTTCACTCCATCTTTCCACCTCCAATTTGGTCTCCCTCTTCTCCTCGTTCCCTCCACCTCCGACACATATATTCTCTTGGTCAATCTTTCCTCACTCATTCTCTCCATGTGTCCGAACCATTTCAAAACACCCTCTTCTGCTCTCTCAACCACGCTCTTTTTATTTCCACACATCTCTCTTACCCTTACGTTACTTACTCGATCAAACCACCTCACACCACATATTGTCCTCAAACATCTCATTTCCAGCACATCCATCCTCCTGCGCACAACTCTATCCATAGCCCACGCCTCGCAACCATACAACATTGTTGGAACCACTATTCCTTCAAACATACCCATTTTTGCTTTCCGAGATAATGTTCTCGACTATATATATCCTAGGCTAAGCTAGTTTGGCTGTGGCCTGACTGCCACAACTAGGATTCGAACCTATGCGCTCTACCCTGGACGACCCGTGAATGCGTCACGGTCAGGAACGCTACCCACTACGCCACAGGCAGTCCATTGATTTGAACCTCAGTATCCCATCGGCCGTGAGAAACATACCTGAGGTTGCTGATGGTCAGCAACCTCAATAGACCATGGGAGGTTGTCAACACAATATCCCTCAATATTTCTGACCACTTTCGCTTCTATTGTCATGAGTTCATCGTGAATTCGTTCCATCCCCGCATACACTGAACGCCACGGGTATAAATAACTCTCTCTCTCTCTCTCTCTCTCTCTCTCTCTCTCTCTCTCTCTCTCTCTCTCTCTCTCTCTCTCTCTCGTGACTTTTAGAGTCAGGTACAGTGAGGATCAATGACGAAGGAACCTCTCTCTCTCTCTCTCTCTCTCTCTCTCTCTCTCTCTCTACGAGAGCAAGGACCTCCTCCTCTCCAACTACTTCTGCTCAGTGGCCCTTGTGTACCTCCATCGTCCTCTAGCAGTGTGTGGTCCTCCACCCTCAGGTATGTACCTCACTGCACCGCTCGGCACGACCTGGTAGTCTGCTCCTACGTCCCTCAATACCACACCATCAAAGCTCAACCCACCACCACGTTGAGTGAACGTGATCTCTTTTTTTTTCTCTCTCATCGAATCCAAACAGCAATTTTGAGTGGTAGCTTCGGGCTGTTATGGATACTCTTAAATATCATCAATTCTAGTTATAGTTTTGATGCTTTATTATAGCAGTTCTCTCTGCTATAAGAATGTACTGTAGGTGATATAAGCGTCATATATTATTCTTGAAAGTACAAGATTATCCTAAGGATGATATAAGTGGCATAACCGCAGGGGTTGTTTTCAGCGACTTGAATCTCGATGACAACACTGAGGTCATGGCCGCATTTGTTTACGTTAAAAGACTGATATCCATTTTCTCCAGCTGATGTTTGATCCATGACTCATACGAAGCTACAACAATGGATTTATTCCACGTAAATACAGCCAGTGACATCTTCCAGCTGACGGATGATAAAGTAATGACGTATCTTCTATCTTTTTTTTTTTTTACTGAAACCAAACTATGGCCTTCCATACGTCTCCTCCGCATTCCAGATCACATTAAGCGAGACCAAGTGGACAAAAACAATGGTGGCACTGCAGAGTCAGCAGGGTTTTTTTTTTTCTATACATATACGTCCGTCATCAACGAAATATTTCGCTTCTGTGCTGAGGTATATTGTCAGGCTGGTAAAAGTTTTATTGCCAGTGTATACAGCTTCCCCCCCACCCTCCAAAGGGTAATAAACAAGAGTTCACTTTGAAAATATCGAATGAAACTCTTTTGTGAAGGCAGGTAAGAATGAAAAAAAAAAAAAGTCATATATACACAAAGAATAGAGAGTAAAAGATAGAGGAAAAAAGAGGGAGAAGTTCACATACAGAGCTTTTCTGGGAGAAATTTCTACGATTTGAATATATATATATATATATATATATATATATATATATATATATATATATATATATATATATATATATGTATATACATACACTAGTTTTTTCTCTTCTTTCATATTTGCTCGCCGTCCCCGCGTCAGAAACAGATGAATGAACCTTGATGGATAAACTGATTGCTTAGCTCCTTCCTCTGTTCCTTCTTTTGGAAAGTATTAATGGGAGGGAGGATTTCCAGCCTCCCTCTCCCGCACCTTTTAATTGCCTTCTGTGACATCCAGGAGGTACATTGGCAGTCTTCTCTGTCCCTTATCCCAAGAGACATGTATCCAGTTCCTTGTTCTCTACCCTAGGAGTCATCACGTGTTGTGATGTGTGTTCGTCTATGTGCAAAGTGTGTCGGTGTATGGTGGGCATGATGGATCTCGGGATATGCTGGAATGGTGTGTGCTGTGGTGTAGTGATGGGATGTCCAGAGCGTTCGCGGGAGAGTGTGACTCGTGTTTGTCTAGGGAGTGTGGTTTCTGATGAATGTACGTGTGGTAGGCTGGAGTTTAAGACTAAGTTGGGTGGTTGTTGCTGTTCATCGCTTGTCGGGATATTTCAGTGTGTTTGTGTTTTGTCAGTGTTACATTCGTTGAGGAGTGGTGGGATCTGTGAATGGAGATTACTGATATGTAAAGCAGGGATGGCCTTTGTACCTCTACTTAAGGTGTTCGTGGTTAGTTCAAGAGTGGTCTGGGTGTTTGGGGTCTGGTGCCGTTGCATAGAAACTGGGTGCCAAGAATGTTGAAGTGGGTCTGTTTTAGGAAGATCTTTGTTACCTTGTGAAGGTGTTGGGTGTTTTGGGCTAGGTTGTCTGTGATTGTTCCGAGGGCACTATTTTGTGCGGTCTGCAGCTTTGTTATATGAATATAGATGCTGCGCGTGCGTGTGAGTTTTATGTGTAGGTCAGAGGTTTACTTTCAAACGAATTTTGCTAAGACCAACGGATATTTGGTGTTCACTAGTTCGTTACTGTTCGCTTAGTTTTGCTTACTGTCGTGGTGACAGGCATAGAAATATTAGATTTACTGAATTTACAACGTTTTTTCCGTGTTTTATCATTGATAGTCTAGGACGTTTCGAAGTACATATCTTATCATGAGCCAGTAAGTTATAACACAGTAAGTAATACGTGAACAATAATATATTGTAAGTGTTGAACGTGTGTTCACCACTGACTGTTGTTCATGTTGAGAGTGAGAAAGTTTCGTATGGAAGAAGTTCAGTATAGTTTCTATGGGAGGATTTTCGAATGTAATATTTAATATTTGTTTTGATCTTTGATGTTCTTGATGGAGGAGTTCCCAAGACTAGAGGTTTCTGCTGGCCATGTTAAAGTGTAGTCCTGGTGATGCTATGTTTGTGCCTATGAAGGAAGGCCTTCAGTCCCCGCAGTTACGTACCTTCCCAAGTCCATGGGGGCATATGGAACACAGTGTTTGATACATTCGCCACTGTGAGGTTTGATGTAAGCACACTAGAGAGTGACCTCGTGTTACTCACACTCACATCTAATATGAATTCAAGAACTCGATTCGTCCACTGTTTTGATTTACTCCCTCTAAGTGATCCTCGTACCTAACTACTACGTAAATGTCGTTGACATAAGGACGAAAGGTGATGAGGCAAAGGACGAAAGATAATGTGTCAAAGGCTCTTCTTATCCAGTAGGACACTGCTCTTTAGGACATGATGATAATGATGATGACTGATAGTGATGATGATGATGACTGATAGTGATGATGATGATGACTGATAGTGATGATGATGGCTTGGTTAGGTTAGGTAAGGGCAATGGACCGCCATAAAGGAAACTGAATTTGCTGCCGTTGGAACACGTATACTTGCGAAACTATACAACAGGTGTCCCCCAGCTTCGCTCCGCTCGTTCATCATCACTTTATTCGCCGTCCATACAGAGTATAGCTTAAGTGTATGGTAGGTAGCGCGATGTGAGGAGAGAGAGAAATATGCAAGGTGAAGTCACTGCAACAGGCAAGGAGGAAGTCATTATTCATCTACGAGTACTTACAACCAGATTTTGCCAAAAAGGGAGAGAAAGCGCGTAGCGTTCACCGCAGGAAAATCTAAGAGTTGTGGGGAACAAATGTGAGGTACGTGTTCTCAAGTACATGTAGTGCACTACATGTACTTGAAATACGGGGATTGTATGTCTGCGGACTAAAAGCCAGCATCCCAAGTGTTGATGAGGCAGGGAGAGAAGAGAGAGAGAGAGAGAGAGAGAGAGAGAGAGAGAGAGAGAGAGAGAGAGAGAGAGAGAGAGAGAGAGAGAGAGAAAGCAGCATGGGAAAAAAGGTATAAAACTTGACAGGCACTGAAGTCCTGGCACCAAACAGACGCTTCCAGATAGTCACTCACCTGCATCAACAAAACGTACACCATACACCTGTACACACTTCATTTTTCTCCCTCAGTCTATCCTATCCTATCCCTTCCCCTGTCCCGCCTCTTCTTCCTATCCTCTAACCACCCGATTGAAAAAAGAAAATGGACAGACAAAAATAGTGACACAATCAGAGGGTCAGAGGGAGAAACAAATAGACGGGCAGGAGAACTGACAGACTGACAGAGAGAAAACGAGACAAACAGAAAAAGGGAAAATACTGACACGCACACATTCAGACAGATTGACGGTCGATTAGAAATATGGACATGAAAATGTATAGAAATGCTAATGGTTGACCAGACAGCTGGTGATACAGAGACACATTTGCATTTGAAAGACAAAGGACAAGGAGAGTCACACCGAGAATGTGAGGGTGTAGCTACATAGGTAAGGAAGAGGGTGTAGGTAGGCAAGGAAGAGGCTGTAGGTAGGCAAGGAAGAGGCTGTAGGTAGGTAAGGTAGAGGATGTAGGTAGGCAAGGAAGAGGGTGTAGGTAGGCAAGGAAGAGGCTGTAGGTAGGTAAGGTAGAGGGTGTAGGTAGGTAAGGTAAAGGGTGTAGGTAGGTAAGGTAGAGGGTGTAGGTAGGTAAGGTAGAGGGTGTAGGTAGGTAAGGTAGAGGCTGTAGATAGGTAAGGCTGGAGGCAGGTAAGGTGGAAAGTTTAGGTAGGTACGGCAAAGGGTGTAGGTGGTTAAGTTAGCGGGTGTAGGTAGGTAATCTACAGAGGGTGTAGGTGGATAAGTGTGAGGGTGTAGGTAGGTAAGGTAAATGGTATAGGCAAGTAGGTAAGGCAGAGGTCTGGCCAGGAGAGCAGCAGCAGCAACCTGGGAAACACCAGGAGTGTACCAGTGTTGCCATCTCGGTATGAGCGCATCATCTACACCAACTTCCATCCCTAAACTGACCACAATCCTAATCTAAAAATTCTCAACCACACTGAAATATTGACCATCTCACGCAATATTAACCTTGAAAACATATATTTCTATGATGGCACGTAATACAACCATGCCATTAAAAGATTAAAAAAAAAAGAGTTAATCATCAATTACACCTTCCTCCCAGGCTTACAACAGACGCCGCATGTTATAGTTACCCAATATTAGCGAGGAAAGAAAAGTTAAGCATCTGTTTTGGCATGACGATAGAATTAGCCCCAGAAACAGACGATGCTCTGGTACGCTCGGGGCGGGGGAAGCTGAACGCGTTTAGCTGACGCGAAGACTTGGATGAGGACAATACGAAGACTCGTTCCAGTAGGACGCATCATCCACGCACACTGATCCTGGACTTGCAACTCACACATACACACACCTTATGTATTCGGTCCTCTGTATTTAAGGACGTTCTGAAAGACACATATGGCCAATGAGCGAACTAGATAGTTAGGTGATTATCTGCATGCTTATTAGACAGCCCCAAGAGAAGAAACGATTAAGCTTTGGAGGCATTACATCAAAGGACAAGAAAAGTTATGATGGACGTTTCTAACAAGGCAATTTCCGCTACTGGATAGGTGAACATCCTTGGGGACAGCACACAACAGCTGCTCTAGAACCCCATCTCCCCACCTTATGAGGATGGGACATCCCACCTATCTTTCCCTATCCCACTGACATAGTTTATCCTAATGGTATACCAATCCCACCATCCCATATACACACACATTGACTATCCCGTTTCAGCCATTTATATCCCAATGAAATATGATTTCCCCACTAAACCCTTCCGTATCTTATTAAATTGACATCACTTATATTCCCATTCTCACTATGACCCAATTTATCCAACAAATCATCAGTATGTCACTCATTCCTGCAATGCCATTAAACCATTATTCCACTGACCATTAGTCCCTCGCCAGCCTTCCTCAAGGACACATGAATTCAGTGTGTGTGTGTGTGTGTGTGTGTGTGTGTGTGTGTGTGTGTGTGTGTGTGTGTGTGTTCCACTACCTCGAAGGAGGAGGTCAGGTCCTGACCGCCGTCAGATGTTGTGAACATGTGACGTGCTGCCTATGCTTGTGTCGAGTCTATGAACATCGTTTGTGACGTGTGATCTTATTGTATATATTCATATGTGATCTTTGTAATACATAATCTTATTGTATATATATATTCATCTGTGATCTTTGTGATATGTAATCATATTGTGTATATCTATATGTGATCTATTTATATGTCTGTGATCTTTGTGATATGTAATCTTATTGTGTATATCTATATGTGATCTATTTATATGTCTGTGATCTTTGTGATATGCAATCATATTGTGTATATCTATATGTGATCTATTTATATGTCTGTGATCTTTGTGATATGTAATCTTATTGTGTATATCTATATGTGATCTATTTATATGTTTCTTTGTACACAGATTGGATTGAATTGCATTCTGTTACGCTCCTTTGTTGTGACTGTTGAGGGATGGGGCAGGGGGATGGGGTCCCATTGGTTTTCTCTGGGTTAGTATGATAGCTGACATGGGGAGCCTTAGAACATGAAGTCACCTCGTAGTGATGACTTGCGAGTAGTCTAACCTTGTAAAGGCAGAACACCGAGAGAGAGAGAGAGAGAGAGAGAGAGAGAGAGAGAGAGAGAGAGAGAGAGAGAGAGAGAGAGAGAGAATATGAGGGGATGAGAAAGCAGATGACTTGCTTCTCAGTAGAAAGAAAAATAGGGAAAGTTGACCAAGGTGTAGATGATACGTGACCTAAGAAGAGAGGAGTGGGGGAGGGAAGCACTGTGGGGAGGGAGGACGAAAGCTAGGTTAGTGGGGAGAGAGAGAGAGAGAGAGAGAGAGAGAGAGAGAGAGAGAGAGAGAGAGAGAGAGAGAGAGAGACGAAAGTAGGAGTAAATCTGACATATCCAGAAATGACAGCAAACCCACGGAAGACAGTGTTGAGGAAGACTAAAATCACAGTTGTGTGCGATTCCCTGGTTCGAGTCGAGGACAGGGAAGATCATGCTAGAAAAAGGAGGATTAAATCAATAAATGTAGATATATGACCTCGAGGAGCGAGCGCACAAGAACAGTGAGGATGGCGATGAGGATGGAATAACTGTGGTATAATTCGGAGGTAACGATTTCAGGAATGTGCACGAAGGGAGGGAGGGAGGGAGGCTGAAAAGCGTAGGCAAAAAAAAAAGAGGTGTGAGTTTAGCGTCAGGAATTCTACCCAAGGCATCTAAGTACGTATTAAGGAGTGGACCAAACAGGAAGCAAAGGAGATCAATAATCAAGTTGGAGGTCGTATGGAATGCATTTGGAGAGCAAAAACCAGCCATTAGCGCCAGGGAAATGAAGCTTGACATCAACTGCACAGAGTAGTTCCTACGGAGGCTGGGAAAACGAGAAGGTATCGACAGAGTGGAGACCGGAGCCGCTACGAGGGTCAGGTGAGGGAGGGAAAAAAGGAGACAGAACACAGCCACGCAGGCCAGAAGTGGTCGCGGTGGGAGACAGGTTTACGCATCAGGTTAGAACGAGACAAAATATGGAATCCACAGATCCCTTGGGGTTTCGAACTAGGACGAAACCCTGCCACTGCGACATCAGATCGAGCTAAGATGAATAAGAGTGAAAACTTTAAAGAAATGTAATACGATATTCTTCAATGTTAGATGCCAAAAATATTAAGATGATAAGAGATAAGCTTGTTACATTATGCTGGCGTAGAAAAACCAGATATGATTCTACGTAAGAAATGTAGAAATGTACTTCCGTATTACAGTAAAAGATACGAAGTTGGAGTGAAAGATACAGAAAACGAAACATATGATTCCATACATCTGTAATCAACTTTATACCATAAAAAAAGGTAAACTCTAAAGTGTCACACTTTGGAGTGGTATACAGGTCCCCAGAACTAAGTGAAGAATCTAATGATTTCTTGTATAAGGAATAACAATCTTGATAAGTCATAAAGATAATTTAATTGCAATATATTTCAGCCATCTAAAATTCCAGATGTCAAAGGTAACAGATTGAATCTCCTCACTAAGGGGTAAATTTCAGCCAGAAGGCATATGAATAAGAATTCAACGTAGAGAAATGCTAGATTATGTAATGTGGGAAAAAAAGATCCTGAATATAGATAGCTACACGATCATATATAGCTGAATGATCAAATATACCTGCATGATCAAATATAGCTACATGATCATATATAGCTGAATGATCAAATGTACCTGCATGATCAAATATAGCTACATGATCATATATAGCTGAATGATCAAATATACCTGCATGATCAAATATAGCTACACGATCATATATAGCTGAATGATCAAATGTACCTGCATGATCAAATATAGCTACACGATCATATATAGGTGCACGATCCTATGTAGGTACACGATCAAATATAGCTGCATGATCAAATGCAGCTATAGGATCAAATATAGCTACACGATCAAATATAGCTACATGATCAAATATAGCTACACGATCATATATAGGTGCACGATCATATGTAGGTACACGATCAAATATAGCTGCATGATCAAATGTAGCTACAGGATCAAATATAGCTACACGATCATATATAGCTGAATGATCAAATATACCTGCATGATCAAATATAGCTACATGATCAAATATAGCTACACGATCATATATAGGTGCACGATCATATATAGGTACACGATCAAATATAGCCACACGATCAAATATAGCCACACGATCGTTTTAGAATTGCTGTCAAAGGTCCAGAAAGAGGAAAATCCTGGAGTGATTGTCTGCAACAATGTGAACCCTAGTGAGTAAAGTATAGCTCAGCCTCAAGGAAACAAAACACGTCAGGTATAAAACATCAGATCCCATCATGACTCAGTTATTATCTAGCGAGACAACAGCTTGAGTACGCCATACGTTTATGATCTTTTCATTACTGAAAGGACGAAGGAAGGCTTAAAAAAAAAATAGAGTCCAGACACGAGTAACCAAATCAATACCAAGGCTATGATGTAGGTCTTGTGAGGAATGATTAAGGGATGAGATTATTTTCCATGTAAACAATTTACTATTCCTACTCTACTTCTACTTAATGACTGATGACGGTGCAATCATACTCGTAGAGAAAACTGTAACATCAGATGTACAAAGGATATGGTTCCTTAACTGTCAGATACTGAGGCAAACAGATAGACGGACGGACAGAAATAGAGAAGAAGAAAAAGAAGTGAAAGGGAAAGAAAGGAAAGAGAGAGAGAGAGAGAGAGAGAGAGGGAGAGAGAGAGAGAGAGAGAGAGAGAGAGAGAGAGAGAGAGAGAGAGAGAGAGAGAGAGAGAGAGAGAGAGAGACAGAGAGAGAGAGACAGAGAGAGAGAGACAGAGAGAGAGAGAGAGAGAGAGAGAGAGAGAGAGAGAGAGAGAGAGAAAGAGAGAGAGAGAGAGAGAGATACATTTAGGATCAAATAGAGTCACAGGGCGTAACACAAACACGTAAGTATATTGTGCTCTATCCCCTTTAAGTAGACTATGCAGTAGAATGTACCAATTAACGCTTAATATATCGCGAGACTAATTGGAGTCGGCATTAGGCAAAGTTTTCCGTGATTGCTGACAAGCTTGGGCTTTCACCAAATGAAGTTAGCAAGTCTGTAAAATAGTCAATCAAGGTAATTTTCTCCTGATTAAAACTTTGGTTCTGGATGCTGCTTGAATACGGATGAGACATAGACAGACAGACAGACAGGGGGAGAGAGACAGAGAGAGAGAGAGAGAGAGAGAGAGAGAGAGAGAGAGAGAGAGAGAGAGAGAGAGAGACGGACAGACAGACAGAGAGAGAGACAGAGAGAGAGAGAGAGAGAGAGAGAGAGACGGACAGAGACAGAGACAGAGAGAGAGAGAGAGAGAGAGAGAGAGAGAGAGAGAGAGAGACAGACAGACAGACAGACAGACAGACAGACAGATACACAGAGACAGACACACAGACAGAGAGAGAGAGATATGAGACTTTACCTGAGGCAGAGCTAACACGTACTGCTCAAAGCGCAACCTATTTTCACTATCAGTATTGTTTATCTCTCGTTATGAGAGTTCTCATTATCCTACCGCCCAATACCTGACACCGTAATACATTATTATTCATTTGTTTTCTTCACAATGAACGTCAACATTCCAGCCTCTCGTTTTACGACCGCTCTGAGATCTCTCATATTCTTTTCATTTCGAGTCTCAATCCCCGATGGACCCTTGCAAAACGACCATGATTATTGTAGGGATTTTTTTTCTATCATGAATTCCATCAAGTAATTTTCTATTCCAGGCCATTCATGTATCATACCTAAATGATTTCGCTTTTTTCCTCTCTCTCTCTCTCTCTCTCTCTCTCT
The DNA here is from genome assembly GCF_036320965.1 of Panulirus ornatus. NCBI lineage: Eukaryota > Metazoa > Arthropoda > Malacostraca > Decapoda > Palinuridae > Panulirus > Panulirus ornatus. The sequence goes on along the minus strand of NC_092227.1, from coordinate 77,023,438 downwards.
CTCTCTCTCTCTCTCTCTCTCTCTCTGGGTTTTCCTGATCCCATCATTTTAGTGACGTCAATTGCAAAAAAGAAAAAAAAATGACTACACTTTCCTCTCTCTGCCTATATATATATATATATATATATATATATATATATATATATATATATATATATATATATATATGATGACGTTATTATAATAGTCCCGTTTTCTGAGCACACTTGATGAGGTGTGTTCATCATCAGATACACAACTGTGCAACGACTAATACATTTCCTTACTAATTCAACTCGGCTTCTTATATTTCGCTTGTCTGAATTTTAGAATTTTCCTCCACTGATTCCTCAAGCAAGAAAATATCTTTATTCTCCGTGTAAAACACTTTACCAAAATCAAGGAAAATCATATTCACTCTAAATTTTTCGCATTAGATTCATAAATATAGTTTTGTAGTGAGAAGACGGAAGTTGATGATGATTTCATAAATAAAAAAATTCCCTGAGACTTTCCAGGTTTGTGTGTTAAACACGGCAGAGAAGTAGTAGAATCTTTTGAGAGAAATGGAGAAAAGGATGAGAAATCAGGCCTGTGAGGTAATACAGATGGTAATGCAAGTAAGTGTGGAACTGTTAGTGAGAGATGAATGGTTTAACAAAGTGCTTGACTGCTTAGCGAAGCCTAAGTGCGAGCGAGAAAGAATAAATGTAATGGGGTAAATATGTACCACGTAATGGTAGGTGAAGAAGAGGTTAAGAGGATGGCTTCTGGAAAGAACCTGAGGGAGCTATAGAGGCTGTGGGGGACTCCAGGGGAGACGCTATATGTGATGGGTGACTGGAATGGATGGGTGGGAAAGAAACTAAGAGAAAAGATGCGCTCCCGATTGCAAACGACGGAGGTGAAAGAACACTTGGAGGGTGTGCATCAAGAGGCCAGATGGTTGCTTGCAAGTACTTGCTTTCAACATAAGATATATTTTTTGATGCTAACGGAACGGACACAGATAAGACAAAGATATTTGGTATGAAAGGATAAGGGATTTGTCAGATTATATAGTTGTGATAGCATTTGGTTACAGCTGGTGTATGACTGAAATTAGGAATGTAGAATTTGAATGGGTGAGTGACGTACATTTTCGATGTTACGTAAGTCAGAAGAGCTTAGGAGATCCGATTCTATTCAGGTTGAGGTGGAGGCAGTTAATGTGGAGGCAGTTAAGAGCGCACTACTAGTGGTTGCCGGGGATGTGAGTGAGTGTGTAGCATCATGTACAGGGTGTGGAAAGACTGGTGTCTAGTGGTGGAATAGATATTTGGCAATGATGGTGGAGAAAAATCTAAATGAACCGGAAAGCAGTGACGGATCGAGGACATAGAGTGTAAACTATAGAGATATGAATACGACCCGAATACAAGATTGGATTATATATATCAATGAGATGCAAGCAGATGATCTCTGAAGCATGGGTGATCAGAACTTAAGGAGGTGGCTATGAAGAAAAGATTGAACGGGGCGAAGTTTGACAGCCACTCAAATGCTGACTCGAGGAACAGCTGTCTATAATGTGTGTGAATGAGACTTTTGCACTTAGAAAATGAAGAAAGCTATAGAGAGATTATGGTGTCTCCAGCAATCATTGACTTAGAAGAAAATTCCTATGATGCAACAAATAAAAATGCACTTCGTGAATATCTGACTCTATGGTTTGCATGGCAGACTTCTAAATGCTGTTAAGAGCTCCTGCAATGGCATTAGTCCATGCGTGAGAGTAACTGGTGGCATGAGTGAGTGCGCTGAAATGAACATAGGAGTGAGTCAAGTTTGTGTGATGTACCTTTGGTTTCTTGATGATCTTCATGGATCGGCCACTACGTGAGATGAGAGTGATGTGGGATGTTTGTGATGTGGTAATCAACCAAGAAGATACAGACTGGAGGCTGTTGCAGTTCTTGAGTGTAGATGGTGCTGTGTTGTGGGCTAACTTAGAGGAAGAGTTGAGCAGAGTTGTGGACTGGTTCGATGATGCATGTAGAAGGTAGATGGTGATAAAGAATGTGAATGAAAGAAAGGTACTAGAGTCTGTAAGGGAAGGAAGGTTAAAAAGGTAAAACAAGAGTTCATGGTGAAGAACTGGAAACTGTTAATGAGTGTGAATATATGAGAGGATAACTTAGCAAAGGATGGGAAAGGAAGGGCTGAAACTGAAAATCAACTCTTTTTAAAATGGAGAAAAATTGGGGTTGCATAAAGAGAGAAGACTTCAGAAAGGAGTATGTAAGAAGCCTGAATGCATGAGTTCTTATCTCAACACTGATGTATGGTTACTAAACTGTTATGTACAGCAGCGCAGGATGGATTGTAAATATAAACAGTAGGTATGGATGATCTGTTAAGCAGTTGGAATTTTTAAGAAGAGAAATAGGACGAAAATGTGAGGAAGTTATGTGGAGCGAAAAGCCATCTGATTGGTGCATAGGCAACAGTTAGTTCAAAATGGTAAGGGCAAACATGGCTGATGAAGAAAAAACAAAAGTGTATCATTCATACCAGTCTGTGTTTCAGAACTCCTCTGATGACTGTGATGGTCTATGACACACGAGGTGACACAGGATTTTGCTGTGTTTTCTCTGTGTCCAGCCGTCTGTTACCCCAGCCTCCCAGTATCGTGGCTATAGATAGGACAAGGTAACCTTTCCTACGTCCTTTCCACCAATAACTTATCGGAGTTTTCGACACGTTCCGAAAGGGTTTTTCAAACCTTGCTGACGTGATGTTGTGACAATCTGTATATATATATGTTTTGTGCTAACGCTGAATGCCGAGTGTCGATATGGACAGGACGTGGTGCATCGTACTGTGAGCTGTCAGCAGTACGAGAGGGAGGGAGAGAGAGAGAGAGAGAGAGAGAGAGAGAGAGAGAGAGAGAGAGAGAGAGAGAGAGAGAGAGAGAGACCGACCTACGAGTACCTACGACCGGATTTCTGCCACTGTAGGGCTAGTGAGTTACGCTCGACACACTGAAGATTCAAAGTTAGAATAGAGAGTCGTGTGAGTTACGTCTTGTCGAGTGTTTTCTGTGAGCGTGGGGTGGGAAAAGGCCACTGTGTCTTGTATTTGAGTCAGGGAGAAGAGAGAGAGACAGCAACCTGGGCCAGGGAGGTGAACTTCACAGCAAGTAATGTGTTGCCCTACCATCTCTTGGTTTCCCATCACCCACAGTCTCGGCTTCTCACCTTCCACCACCTCTTGGCTCTCCACCTACCACCATCTCTCACTTCCCCACCTACCACCATCTCTCACTTCTCCACCTCTCTCTCTCTCTCTCTCTCTCTCTCTCTCTCTCTCTCTCTCTCTCTCTCTCTCTCTCTCGACTAGATGATACAAAAAAAAAAACGAATATCCTCAGACTACATCTAGAAGGCAGGTTATTTCCTCTTACTCTCATCATAAGCTGGGAGCGAGGTGAGGAGGCAGGGAGACACATATCGCGCTTCGCCAGACGACATCAGATGCTACGTGGAGAGGCACACATACACGCACACTTTTGGCGAGGGTTCGTACTCACGGCAAGCACTGCCAAGAAAACAACGGTCACCAAAGATATCGTTAATAAACGCAGTCAGCGTTTAAACGACTTGAACTTTTTAGACTACTGTATCCATCAAAGACGGAGTGAATATGATAAAGTATATTCGATTTTTTTTGTTCCATACAGTGTACGGTTATACGTAGTGAAAAGTATATCTAAGGATTCACACACTCACAGACAGACAGACAGACATACACACACACAGGCACACACACACACACACACACACACACACACACACACACACACACACACACACACACTGAACATAAACACGGTTTGAGAGAGGGAACAACACGAATGTAAAACTGTCTTCCCATAACACAAAAGTAGTAATCAGACACAGACACACACACACAGACACACACACACACATAGACACACACACACACACACACACACACACACACAGACCTGGCTTAGGCTGGAGTGTGTGTGTGCTTATATACTCATTAAAGACATGGTACATATACACAAGGTTAAGGGACGAGGCAACACGAGTGTAAAATTCTCCCCGTAACATACAAATAGCAAACACACACACACACACATACATACACACACACACACACACACACACACACACACACACTCACACACACACACACACACACATAAAGGATGAGGCCCCGCGAGTGTAAAATTACCCCCACCCTTACATTACAAATACGTAATCACAAATAGGTAATTACACACACGCACGCACACGAGCGTAAAACTTCCTCCCCGTTACCGTACAAATAGGCAATTACATATAGGTTATGACACAACACGCCAATAAAACCAATGACACGGAACCAGAGTGGCACAGCAGAGTTAATGAACGAAACCAGAGACAAATGAATATTCTAATTATAACACATAGAGGAATAGGATATCAAGGCCCGAGAGGAAAATGCTACAGAGACAGGCGCTGAAATCCCCAGGCAACACCGTCCTGCACACAAGAACATGTTCATGGTGATGGAAATTAAGAAACTCTTAATTGGACACGCGTTCACCATCTCAGTGTTGATAAGTCTTTCAGAAGCTGGTCTCTTCCTCCTCTCCCACCTAAACCTGACCTTACCCCCTGAAATCTTGGATTCATTCTTCAACAAAGAGAAATGTCTATGAAAGACAAGAAAGTGTATATATATATATATATATATATATATATATATATATATATATATATATATATATATATATATATTATCCCTGGGGATAGGGGATTAAGAGTACTTCCCACGTATTCCCTGCGTGTCGTAGAAGGCGACTAAAAGGGGAGGGAGCGGGGGGCTGGAAATCCTCCACTCTCGTTTTTTTTTTTTTTAATTTTCCAAAAGACGGAACAGAGGGGGCCAGGTGAGGATATTCCAAAAAAGGCCCAGTCCTCTGTTCTTAAGGCTACCTCGCTAACGCGGGAAATGGCGAATACTTTAAAAGAAGAAAGAAGAAAATATATATATATATATATATATATATATATATATATATATATATATATATATATATATATATATTCCCAAAGATGTTGTATGGATGCAAGCTAAGGGCTACAGATGAGAATGCATGGAAGAGAGTGGATGTTTTGGAAACGAAATGATTGACAACAGTATGCGGTGCGAGATGGTTTGACCCAGTATGTAATGAAAGGGTAACGTGAGAGAGAAAGAGAGAGAGAGAGAGAGAGAGAGAGAGAGAGAGAGAGAGAGAGAGAGAGAGAGAGAGAGAGAGAGAGAGAAACAGTGTATACTGAAATGGTTAAGACAAATTGAAAGAGTGCGTGAGGCCAGTTTGACAAAGAGGATATACACACTGCGTGTGTCAGAAGTGGAGGCAAAGAAGAAACGGGAGACCAAACTGGAGATGAAAAGATGGGGTGGAAAATATTCTGAGTGGTCGGAGCCTGAACATGCAGGAAGGTGAAAAGTGTGCACAGGATAGAGTGAATTGGATATATATGGAATAAAGGGGGCGACTAGCTGTCAATGGACTGAACCAGAGCACGTGAAGTGGCCGGGGGTGACCCATGCAAAGGTTCGTGAGGCCTGGTCGTAAACTGGAGCTTTGCGGTTACTTAGCATTACACATGACAACTAGAGGATGGATGTGAACGAACGCAACCTTTCTTGCTCTATTCCTGACGCTTCCTTGCTAACGCAGGAAACGGCGGACACTTCTTGTATATGCATATATGTATATACATACATATATACATATATATATATATATATATATATATATATATATATATATATATATATATACATATATATATTATCCCTGGGGATAGGGGATTAAGAATGCTTCCCACGTATTCCCTGCGTGTCGTAGAAGGCGACTAAAAGGGGAGGGAGCGGGGGGGCTGGAAATCCTCCCCTCTCGGTTTTTTTTTTTTTTTTTCAATTTTCCAAAAGAAGGAACAGAGAATTGGGCCAGGTGAGGGTATTCCCTCAAAGGCCCAGTCCTCTGTTCTTAACGCTACCTCGCTAATGCGGGAAATGGCGAATAGTTTGAAAGAAAAGATATATATATATATATATATATATATATATATATATATATATATATATATATATATATATATATATATTTATATATATTATATATAATATTTCATCTGTGGTGGCGACAGGAATGGATGGAGGCAGCAAGTATGAATATGTACACGTGTATATATGTATATGTCTGTGCATGTATATGTATGTATACGTTGAAATGAATAGGTTTGTGGGCGTTTATGTATATGCACGCGTATGTGGGTGGGTTGGGCCATTCTTTTGTCTGTTTCCTTGCTGCGCTCCCTCGCTAACACGGGAGACGGCGATTGAGTAAAATAGTAATAAAAAAAATATATATTGTTAAGTTCACCCCATATGAATAGCAACAAAAATGGGTCATAGGAAGAGAAGGCCTTGATGTAGATACCACATAGCAAGAACTAAGTTGCAAATATCTTTCTGTAAGAGAGATTGGAAGTCGATTTCATACCCAACCCTTCGCCATAGACCCACATTAGGAAAACAGTTAAGAAGACCAACTGTGTGTTGACCAATATTAACCCCGCATTCAAGTTCTTGGATAAGAAAATATTTTGCAGGCTGTTCACATTCTAGATAAAGTCAGAACTAGAATATGCTTCTCAAGTTTGGTAACCACACGTAAAGAAGCTCACAGAGCCAATAGAGAAGGTTCAAAAGAAAGCAGCAACTGTGGTACCGGAGTTTAGAGACGACCTTAAACTGCCCACCATGGAAGAGAGAGGGTGAGGGTGACCTGATCACAACCTTTAAGTTCTTCAAACAGATTGATAACATGAACAGTGAACAGGCCTTTAAGGACAGAACATGCAGAGGAGTTAACATGAAATCAAGCAAGAAATTTGTTAAAAAGGATGTGAAAAAGTACTTTTGTGATATACAAGTATGGTGGACGAATGAAGTGAACGAAGGCACTTACTTCAGACAGCATACAGAAATTAACAGAGAGAAGTGCTGTACGAGTGTAAAACTCCCTCCCCTTACAGAGCAAATAGGTAAGCACACACACACACACACACACACACACACACACACACACACACTGGAACCAAGATCACTGTAGAGAATCAAGGAACACCATAGGAACACTTCTATCTTGAGTGCAGACAATGCGTCTCCCCTCTATGCCCGGGAGCTATGACTCCGCAACTGTGGCACGTACTGGACTTTTTGCGACGTTGAAGTTGGGTTATGTTGTTGAAGCGATTGTCGCTAGGGAGGGGGTAGCCCAGGCAATAAAGCAATACTATAAGGTAATAAAATAGATACAGTTCTAAGTGATATGAACTGGGGAAAATGTTCAGAATGCAGATGATTTTTTGAGTGTGGGCATAAAGCGTTTTGTGGTTTACATACATGTTTATTTTATGTGGATCTCCGATAAGGAACCACAAGGAATCGTTTGTCGTAAGAAGATTGAGTTTGACAATTGACTGTGAAGTATGAGTAAAAGTGAGGGCACTTATGATGGAGACGGTATAGATGCTCACCCTTACCACCAAGTTCTGAGGGGTGCATATTACCAAGTAATGATTAGGAAAAGATTAGGAGGGAAGAGCACATATATATAAACAGACAGCATAAAGTCATTTTGGTCTACGACGAATCTATGTTCCAAATGTTCTCTCATTAATTTTTTCTTTCCTACCTAACTGCCTCTCCTGCTTTAGCGAGGCAGCGTCAGGAACAAGAGGAAATTGGTCCGAGGTAACGTCAGGAACAAACGGAAATTGGCCTTATTACAACGCGTCCAATCTTTAGCCGTCATGTATAATGTCCTGGAATTAGGTATTGCCTTTCATAGCTGAGTACCACATACCACTCTATGGTTTACTTCTATCCCTTCGATTACCCACATTCAGCCAAGTGATAGCTTGTTGGCCCTTCCTTTCTATATATAACATCGCATTAACTCATTTCATCCAGAGCACGCCTCTCACCCTCCTGAATGTCCAGGCCCCAGCAGACCAAGACGTCTTCCACTCCATCCTTCCATCTCATCCTCAGTCTCCCCGTATCCCATTTTCGAACTACTTTTAACACAAAGATCCTCTCTCTGTCATCCCCTCATACGCCAGAGCCATTTCAGCAACAATGGTTTTGCCCTTTCAGCCAGACACTACTCACTACCACTCCTCTCCTTTTACAATTAACCCAACTCATACCACTTCCTTTTCTGCCATTTTAGGTCCACGAGTCACGTCTCTACAAGACAGCAGGGACTATCAATCCTTCAAACAAACCCATCTTTTTTACACCTATAGAAACAGAGGACCTCCGCCTATAGGACCTAAGACCAGTCTCTCTCACCCTGCTACTCACTTCGGATCCCATGCTTCCATATGCTGACCTTCCACTCCTTAGTTCCTAAAGCACGACACTTCCTCCAGGTCCTCCCCTTTTAAATTCACACTCAGACAACCCTGTCTTCATATCTGCTTCTTGCCTTCACAAGCTCTTTAAGTACATCATTAAGTTTGACTGTTGCAGTTTCAGTCTTCCTCTATGCAACTGACAATGTTTGTCCATCAATCTGTTTACCTTTTTTAATGCATTATTTGGTCCCTCTTTGCCTCTATTCTTTAAGTCATTTCCTGCAACAACAACATATCTTCTAGTCGTCTGTTCAGTTTTTCCAAATTCGCTCTCATCTGCGCTCATTTTCCTCTGTTTTTCAATCCGTTTTCTTTGCTCACTTTCTTACTGTCCCATCATACTGTTTTCCTTCTACTTCTTTTTTAATTTCCCTTTTTATTTCTCTCATCAGCCAACCTATTCTAATATGCAGGAAAATGTTTTCCTCACGATCAAATATACATCTTTGTTAAATGGGAGTTTTCAGGTCTCTATTGCCACTGGTAACAAAACATGACCATCTTTTTTTTTTTTTTGTCATTCCGACAGAATTGTCGGCTTCTTTCACTTAACTGTTTTCTCTCCTTAGTAAGAGCATTTACATTTAATGAAAGGTTTACTTTTCTCAACATTTTCATTACCATGAGTTACGAAATGGGCAGTTTTAACTAGATTCTCTTTGAGGAAAGGGATACTTTGTCAAGGTGCTCACCCGCTCACCCAAAGTTAATTGATATACTTTTCTCTAGCAACAGTAGACTACTCTCGTGGCATCATCCTCATCATCAGGCAGTGGAAGACTTCAGTGTTGATTTGATACTCGCAGTTGTTTTCCCACTCGTATAGTGACTCCCACATCAGTGTGTGGATCAGTGTGTCGTGTCGCCTTCTGGATTTGTCTGACAGACTCTCCTCCATCCCTATTCTTGTTCTGAGGATTATAATACATCCTGAACTCGAAAGTAGACTATTGTGCAAGGGAACCTCTCCTGTTATTTGCGCTCCTGACTTGGCAGAAGAAAAAGATCTTACAAATATTCGTTCCTTCTAGTGCAAACCGACTTCTATATTTGATGTTTGCTTCACGCCTTTATGTTCTACCATTACTCCCTCCTCATTTGAACTGATCTTTCACAACATGGCATTCAACGGGTGACTTTTCACTCCATCCCATTATTACCACCAGTGATTGCAGGCTCCATACATATTTTCAACAGCTTGATCAGCATTCCTTGAATTATATCACAAAGACGATATGGTTCCCTGGGGCATTCTTCTGGAAAAACAAAAGAAAACTGAAAGGGAAATACGCTGTCGACGCATAAATTTTTAAGTTGAATTTTATCAGTATGATGCATGAACTAATTGAAGCCTCTTGAAAACCATATTTTTCAGGGAGGAGAAGAATGTTCTCATACTTTCCAGTGTCCTTTGTGAATGCTATGAAGAATTCTAGAGGAGAATTATCCTAGGATAAATAAATGGATGAAGAGAAAGCCAGATAACCTCTGTGCGTCTCAAGCATATAAGATTTACCATCAAAGTCTAACTGGGTAGACTAGAAGTCTGATCTTCGAGATGGACTGTATTTGACTAACTAGTACAGTTCCAAGCATAGTTGGTCTTCGTTATATCCATGACCCATCAAGCCCTCAGCCAAAACTGGTATGTACCTCAAGAATGTTACAGCTTCCAATGCCACTTAAGACTTGTGTTTGGTCGTAATGTGAAGACTAAAACGTCTTTGTTATGATGAAGACCATCACTTCCAAAATCAGGAATCTACTGGACGGGTATTGTACCCGCTGGGAAAGCATTAAGGATGACATCGCTTGCTCTTACACCTTCTGCAGGTGAAAAAGAGAAAATAGAAATGAGTAAAAATCGCCACCCAGTTTTATTACGTAGCGGAGACCATAATGCAACCTCATATCCTTTTCGCTTCTTCATTTGAGCCTCTGCAGTCTCATCCAAATGCAAAGAAAACTTACTTCTTTGGCACTGAAAGGTCATCTGTAAGTTCCCTCTTGAAGTGGGGATCCAATCCATGCCTCAACGAATAGGAAACTCCAGTCAGTTTTACATCTTCAGCTACGTAGAGTTCTGAAAACATTGCAGATAAAAGTCATTTGCGGTCTATCACAGGATCTAAAACTCCAGAGTGCTTTTCCAGCCTGGGCTGCTGCTGATACCTTTTTCTTGCTTTCTTTACGTCGTTTTCTATGAACGCTCCGCTTCGGTACATTTTCTGGATCTAAGACACCAATGGAGGATGAAGTGATACGAGATGGGAGAAATGTGCCTTGAGCATACCTGATTACGTTGTGTCTCGTCTACAACAGGCGGCGATACAAAGATGTTTTATGAACCTTTCCTTTTTTTTTTTTTTTTGTATGTTTTAAAGCCCGAGACTTCTATGTAATGTTACAATTCAAGTCACAGTCATAAGCCTACCAATGCCACGAGAATCGTCTTTCATTCTCTGACACTTTCTATCTAGCCGTCTATTGCAGTCAGTTGCTGAAAGCCAGTTCTTTTGAATTCTGTTGTTTTCCTTGAGGCATAATTATACATTTAAGCATCAAATCTGAAATACCAATTACACATCTGAAAACGGGAATATTCCATTAGTATTACTTTTTCAGATATCGATGCTGCTACTGCCTTCATCTTCATTGTTTTCATAGAAAATTTACTGAATTTTGAACAGACGAAATGATGATGACTATATTTTCTGAAATACATTTCTGATGCTTTCCATCTTCGTAAAGTGAAAAAAGGAGAACTTTTTCATTAATTTTCCTTCGATTTCTAATTGCTCCATCAGCTTTAACGAACAACAGCCTTGTCCATTGTACATATCCACTCTCTGGCTATACCAAAACAAGAGTCTGCAGTTCATACTCAGGCAGCACAGACGCCCCCTATATATCAGTACAATCCAATTTATTCTGTCCCTTGAACACCTCTCACCCTTTTAAATGTTCAGGTCCCCCTTACTTCCCGGATCCAAATTCATTCCATCCATTCATTTCTCTCTCACTTTTCCCCATCCTTTTGCTCCTACGGACTGGCTCGTGGATAGGAATCACCAAGTGTTGTCAAATGGGAAGTACCGGACTGGCATCATATGTTGAGTAGAGTCCCATAAGGCGCAGTCCTAAGACCCATCCTCTTCGTCACTTACATCAACGACCTGGACACACGACTCACCATCGGAATATCGAAATTTGCTGGTGACATGAGATCAGGAAACACAGCCCAGTCAAAGGAATACTACCTGAAGATTTGAAGGGACTTAGATGAACTGGTAAAGTGGTGAGAAATATGGGGATTGGATTTCAACGTACTGGATGTAATTTGAGGATAAAGATATAAACCACAAATACAAACCGCTCAGTAAATCATTATTAGAAGGGAGAAAAAGACCCTAGAGTGATTATCAATAAAGAAATAAGATACAGATGATAATGCCAAGCTGTTTGCTATTAAGTCATTAGGACATGAGGTTTCATAGCTAGAAATAGAAACTATGAAGCAAAGGATGCAGTACTCACACTCTGTAAAACCTTGGTAAGAATTCACTTGCAGAACCCTGTTCAGTTCTGGATCAGCTTATCAGAGATGGAGGAAACTAGAACGAATTCAAAGAAGAGCAACGAAACTAAGTCCATCACTCAGAAATATGTCTTATTTTCACTCTTAAAAAAAAAAAAGTGCAGATTCCGTGAGGATCTAATTGATGTCTTCAGAATAATGAATAATTTTGACAATACAACATACGTAAATTTCTTTGCATAAGACAGAGATTGAATCACCATGAACGACAGAACAAAAATTGAAAGAATGGAGATATGTAAAAGCAACGGAAGCAAAAAAAAAAAAAAATCACCTACAGAGTTGAGGAACACAAGAAGCAACTACCATCGGATGTAGTAAATGCAAAACCTAACGCTTCTATTCAAGGCTCGAGAAATACTTTAGTGATATCCTTTCGCTGTATGTTTACTTCCATTCGTTACATCACCTGTACTGCCTTGTATTTCAAAAGATCCGTATCTAGATTGTCGAATATATTCAGAATTTTGAAAATCTGTATCGGTAGCCATTCTGTCTACATGTATTTTGAAAAAAAAAAAAGTGATATCTAATATTCTAAGCTTCTAAACATACATGAAATTTCTCTGATCGGAAATTAGTTTCGTAAAGTTTCTTTCTACATAGTGAAGATTTTCTTCGTCCTTTATGTAGTGCGGAGGCTGGAAACGAACAACATGGGACCTTACTAACAACATGGGACCTTGCTAACAACATGGGACCTTACTAACAACATGGGACCTTGCTAACAACATGGGACCTTACTAAAATCATGGGACCTTACTAACAACATGGGACCTTACTAACAACATGGGACCTTGCTAACAACATGGGACCTTACTAACATCATGGGACCTTACTAACAACATGGGACCTTACTAACACGCTGTCGAGTGACAAGATTGTTTTCTGACATACAAACGTGGATGCGTCTGGCCATAAATCCCAACAACACAATGTCTGGGGAAACGAGGTCAAGGGAGACAAACCTCATAGATTTACACGAGAGACGAAAGAGAAATATTGGGCACGATTGTGTGTACGTGGGCTGCCACAAAGCACCTGACGCTTCACCACACTGGACGCTTGGTAGAGAAGTTGGATGTCCAGGTAGGAAGATAGAAAGGAGACCCATTTCGATGGACGGAAGGTAATCATCAGAGTAAAAGGAACGAAGAGCGTGTCAGAGGAGCTTTCTCGAAGTGGACTGAGGCCACCAGCGGCAACTCAGGGTTTTTTGATGGATCATTCCTCCTCTCGATGTATATCAAAGACTTGCCAAAAGGACTGGACTCCCACTTGCACATATCTGCTGATGATGCCAAGGTCATGAGGGAAATGGAAAGCGAGAAGGATTGCTTCGTCTTACAACGGGATCTTGATAGACACCAAAATTTGGTCTGATATATGGTTCATGAAATTCAGGTCGATGTAAACAATTAGTAATGAGAATGAGACACAGCGAAAGGAGGCCTCCATATGAATATCATCTTCCAGTAACTGAGCTGCGAGAGTCTTAATGTTAAAGAGATCTGAGAATCGACATAGCCCTTTAACTGCCGTCTAACGTTAGGTTAATGATAACTGAGACGACACCGTCAGCTGGCAAATATTAGAATGGTGTTCATGTCTGTGGATAAGGATACGTTCAGTAAGTTGCTGTCATCCTGCATGAACAAACACATGAATATGATTCTTATGTTTTTGGTCAGAGAAGGTCCAAAGAAACTCAACAAAGATAGACTATGATTAAAAGAAATGAGTTATGGAGAGAGGTTTGAGGCCTTAGATATGTCCAACATGGAAGATAGAAGAGTAATGGGTGATCTAATCACAAAATCTTTTGAGTTATTAACCCAGTTTCTTGACGAAGAGATGGATCAATTCTTCGACAGATGGGAGGATAGAACAACCAGAGACCCTAACTTGAAAGTAAGCAAGAAACTTGTTAGAAAAGGTGTAACGAAATGTTCTTCCAGTACAGCAGTAGTATAGTAGTACAGTCCAGTACAGCACAGTAGTACAGTGGTACAGTAGGTGATGAAGGGAATTCACCGAGTTACGAAACTGTGAACATGGACGCAAACAGAACTGAAAAAAAAAAATTCTATGGCCTAAAGTCCTTACCCGCACAGTACAAAAGGGTGATTACAAATAGGTAATTGATTACATATAAGGAAGTACACAGACACACAGACACACACACACACACACACACACACACACACACCATCCTTAATACTAATTCACCATCATCTCAGTAATCAACATACACGTTACCTTCATTATTTCATAACATCAATGATTCTTTCACAAATTCAAATTGGATGCCTCTGTCCTCTGGCAATTTCAATTTTCTTTCGTGAACAAGTTCAAATGAGATGGACTAAGGCGACGTCAGGCGGAGGGCGAGATCAGCGGCTGAGGGACAGGTAGTGTGAGCTAGACCCCAACTTCCGTCAGTTGGTAGTGACGACACAAGTGTAAACAAGCCCATTAGGCTGTTGGAAGCTGACGCAGACGTGACACATTCAAGCTCGATGGGTCTCTTGGTCTAAAGCGCAGTAGCTCTTTACTCTGACATGTATATATATATATATATATATATATATATATATATATATATATATATATATATATATATATATATATATGTATGTATATATATATTTCATACTATTCGCCATTTCCCGCGTTAGCGAGGTAGCGTTAAGAACAGAGGACTGAACCTTTGAGGGAATATCCTCACCTGGCCCCCTTCTCTGTTCCAATGACACAAACTGTCCACTTTGAACTTTTATAACCTGAAAATGTATGTAATCTTGGGAATTGGCAATTGTGCAGAAAAGCTCATATCGGCGTGAAACTTGTGGGGGAACGCCTGGATAAGACAGCATCAACCCACACTCTTTCGTAAAGGGGTCTGACCCATCAAAAGTGGTACCAAAACTCGCCCCCCTTGCGTTAGACCGGGCGTGTCGTACCCTGGCTGCCGGCCCATTCAATTATTGCAGATTGTGACCTGGAGTACGATCTTGCCTACGAATGGGTGCGATATGGGAAGAGCAAAACCCCCCTGAGGTACTAGAGCTGAGGGAGACGGGTGTCCAAGGTGAGGGGCTGAGCCACGAGTGATGGCGGGCTGGTCACGAGCGAGATGGAGCCAAAATCCCTGGGTTTGGCCAAGGGTCGTAGGTTGACGTTAAGGGAGGACCAGTTATGAATGATTTGACCGCGGTCAAAGGCAAGGCGAGGGTAAAGGTTATACATTCTAAGATGGGAGGAGGACAGAGGTGGAAAGATACTCCAAGAGGGATATTGACTTAGGGTGGAATACATAACGTCACTGGAGGCACTGCTGTCGTGCGTGAGGGCTTGGCGCAGTGCTAGAGGTGGGACAAACCACATGAGGAAACTATGGCCTGAGGCTGGCAGTAGATAAGGGTGGGAGTAGATCAAGGATACTGGGTGCCAAAGGAACAATCTAGGTGGGTTAAGTCAAGATGATGAAAACAAGGTTGCAGAACGGCAGAAGAGGCGTTGAGGCCCACCAGGACCTCTGGTTAACGATGAGAGGGAAGTGACTTAGATTAAGGGCTGTAGGAGGACGGCATCTGTCGTAGGCTGGTTGTTCAGGGTCGCAGGGGAAAGTGGTCAAACATTTCCCAATGGCAAATAATGCAATGAATCAAAGGCACTGGGAGTGTTCACAGACGGAAGGAGTGAGTGGAAGAAGAGAGAGATGACTGAAGTTCAGGATGGTTACAACCCAGGATTGGGTCAGTCAGGTAGCCAAGACTCGAAGGAATCAAGCAAGAAGATACATGAAGCAGAGGGAGTGGTGTAGTAAAGAGCGAAAAGAGCCAAATGCGAAAATGTTCCGAGATGGTAGACACTCATCCGGATGAGAACACTCACTGGTGGAAGTAAACAAGAGGGGATCTAGTCAAGGGTAGTCGTGGGCGTTACTTTAAAGACACGAGGATCAAAAGCTCGTCAAGGAGGTGGAAAGGAGTAATAACGTACTACTTAAAAATGGATTTGGGACGTCCGCATTTGTCCATGATGAGAAGAAAGGTACAATACATCTGCGATGAAAGTAACCAAGGGATTTGTGATGACTGAGGATGGACAAGTAAGATTTGTCTACCATCTTCTGTGCTCATATGGGTTAGGAAGTCATCAAAGAGGTAAACGTACTAGCCCACAGGATTGGATTCCCACTGTCCAGCTTCACCGAGAAACATCATGGAGATCGATGGGGGATGTTCAAGGTTCTTGAACCCACCGCCAGGGGTTACCAGTGGCCAATAGTATAGCATCACTTCAGCAAGGCGAGAAAGGGACTAGAGTAAAGGCGCTTGGCTTGTCCTTGCAGTTTCACTCTTGAAGAGGACTGTCCAACATCGTACCCAGGAATTCTACAAGGTGCTGCCAAAATGAAATAAATCACACGCACACACACACACACACACACACACACACACACACACGTCTTTCCTGACCACGAAACCATATCTGAAACTGATCATCTCTCACCATTGCACCCACTGACTTCTTGCTGTGCTTGTCTCGCTTTTAGGCCGTAGAGTGAAACCTAGACATCGTTGAAAATTAGCTATTCATCTCGCATCAGATCTACATGGAACTTATCATTCATTATCAGACGGAATATGTTCAAAGATATGCCAAGAGAAATAGAAAGTATAATTACCCTGATTCTGCAATACCATCTTAATCTTATTACTTATCGAATTTGTCATATATCATCACAAGCTACAACGTAATCATCATAATCAGATTATGGTAATCATTCTATGATAATCCTGTAAGACAGAAGTCGTCTCAATTCGCTCTTGTAGTAGGTAGAGGATTATATATGGTTACTGTGTGGTGCAGGGGAATGTGGGTGCCACAGGGTCGCTGAGTGGTGGGGAGTAGAGAGAGAGATGCCAAAGGATCGCCTACTGGTGGGGAGAGGACAAGGGTGAGATGGGATCACTGACTGGTAAGGAGAGGACGGGGAAGACACCGAGTCACTGGGACCCTAAAAAATGAGTCCTTGGGTCATGAAAATCAGTTTACTTGATTACGTTATTAATAAGTGCAGAAATTCACAATAAGAACATGACTATGTAAGCGCAGGAACATATATATATATATATATATATATATATATATATATATAGCACATAATGACGTCCAACAGCAAGGATTCGAACCCCACACCATGTACGCCGTTGCTTTGTGCGGGGTTCGAATCCGTGCTCTTGGAGGGCGTTATGTGTTCTATAAAAAGTGGGCGTTCATATGCATTATATATATATATATATATATATATATATATATATATATATATATATATATATATATATATATATATATCATCCCTGGGGATAGGGGAAGAAGAATGCTTCCCACGTATTCCCTGCGTGTCGTAGAAGACGACTAAAAGGGAAGGGAGCGGGGGGCTGGAAATCCTCCCCTCTCGTTTTTTTTTTAATTTTCTAAAAGAAGGAACAGAGAAGAGGGCCAGGTGAGGATATTCCCTCAAAGGCCCAGTCCGCTGTTCTTAACGTTACCTCGCTATCGTGGAAAATGGCGAATAGTATGAAAAAAAAAAAAAAATATATATATATATATATATATATATATATATATATATATATATATATATATATATATTCCGATGAGTCCACGGGGACATGAAACACGATAAGTTCCCAAGTGCACTTTCGTGTAATAATCACATCAAGGTAAATACAAGAACGAAATATAACAGCCAGTTGATATACAGAGCGGAACAACACTATTTGTTTCGAGTGAAATATACATCAGAAGCAGCGTGGGTAAGTCATCAAGTTTCCAATGAAAATTTCAACCATGTCAACATCATGGAGGCCGTCATAGCTGACCTCCTCAATCCAGCACACTCAGAACCAGTCTTCCTCCAACCTTGACATGCAACTCAGGCTCTTGACTCCGGCTCTTGACCTGAACCCTACATATACAACACATAGGGATGACAGTCAATGCCAGCAAGGTTACAAGAGATTTAAAAGAGCTTTTGATCGTACAGAAGGTATGAGAGATGGGGACCTACGAGGGTAAAACTCTGTCCTCCTAATGTACAAAAAAGCGATCATAAATGGGTGATTGCACACACACACACACACACACACACACACACACACACACACACACACACACACACACACTTATTCCACATGTTGGTCCTGTACCCTTAAGCGTCTTTCCTACACTGCTATCGTGGTATTAAACTTTTGATGATATTCTGGACTTACAATCAAAACCCTTACGGTGGACTTATGCCCCTTGTATGAACCTACCTGATCCCTTGTCCCACACCTTCCCTCTGCTCTCACCTAGACGCCCCTTCCTCCCTTCATCAACATCCCATCACTTGTGTCACACAGACCTGCACCGTGGATGGATACCCTACTCGACCCGCCTACTGAATCACCATCGCTTCCTTACCCTGCATCGCCACCCTGTGCCTGGACTGAGGATCTACGCCCTAGCCTTGCTATCCTGGAACGGAACCTTGGTCTTGTAACCTGGAAGGGAACCCTGACCTCCCATCTTGGACCGGAACCCTGGGGCCCCCAGTACTGTAAACCACCAGAGACTCAACATATTCGAGAAGTATTTATATACATCGGGTGGCGCAGTCCACAAGTCGAGCTGATGAAGACTAAAGCGGCCAGGCAGGATCCAGGTTATTCTTCGCCAGTCTTCTGTACGAGTGAGACTGGGTGTTGTTACAACCGTCCACGGAGGAAGATGGATGCTGATCATTCCAATATATTGCTCGTCTCACAGTGAAACATTTTGCGTTTTTTTTTTTTTTTTTTTTTTTAAGTCATTTGATGTTTGGGTCATAGGTGTCAGTATTTCGTAAGACTCGTAAATACTTTGGCTCTTCAGTGAGATCTGTATTATCACCACAGACAATGCAGTCATTACATTGTGTTATAAACAAAATATAATGATAGTATGACCATTTGTGACTCACAGACTCGTGATCCGAAACAAACGATACATCCCAATTATTACGAACTAAACACATGTTTCCTAACTACCTCGTCCATCCCCGTATTTTGTTTCAAGGCCGCTTACATTGCTCATCTATATCATTAGGAGGAGGTCATGTCTGTCAGCACACACACGCCCATGAAGTTTCCTTACCAACGACCATTTGGTACCACTCCCATACGCCGCTGATGACGCGTCGTGGAAGCTGCCAAATGCAACACTATACCGACCATTTCTTCCGTCGGGTTAGAAATTGTTGGCTTGATGGGTGACTATGATTTCATTATCATACTTTACTGTTGAGAGGGATGGTTGTGCGGGTAACATGGTAGGTATGAAGAGGGGAAATGGTATTGGTAATGAATGACTGGAAACATTGAATATTACCATTCAGCTATTCAGGGTGAGGTGGCTAGGGAGGGAGAGAGAGTGCTTGGTGGTGAGGGTGTGTGTGTGTTGTGGCCAGGGTAGGAGGGTGGGAAGGTGGAGGGAAAATGGTATCGGTAATGAATGACTGGAAACATTGAATATTACCATTCAGCTATTCAGGGTGAGGTGGCGAGGGAGGGAGAGAGAGTGTTGGTGGTGAGGGTGTGTGTGTGTGTTGTGGCCAGGGTAGGAGGGTGGGAAGGTGGTGCTGCGGGGGTGAGTCAGGGTGTGGTAACCTACAGTAAGAGTGAGCAGACCGGGAATGCTGGGGGAGGCTGAATTTGCAAGTGCTAACCAGACGTGACCAACCATCGTTGTTATGTGGGCCCCATCTTCATTCCACCTTATCACCACAAACTATCCACGAGCTGAGCAGTACCCTTAGACAACAATATATATGTGCCCGTTATCGTAAACTACCTACATTTCTCACAGTGATTAGTAATCACATGAAACGCATTGGTATCTGAAGACAAATATAAAGACATCCGAAATAAATACATATCGTTGACCTACGCACACAAATACACACAATTACAAATGCTAGTTTATTCTATCTTATTTATTCAATGTATTCAATTTATTCAAGTATTGAGAATAAAGGAATATATAATACATACATAACCCCAGACCTCCGTATCCAGGGTTTTCTGGCGTTGTAATGAACACAAATGGTAATCATACAGACTGACTGATGACAACAAGCATAAATTCATGAGGCTACATAACAGTCAAGAATGTACGACTGTACAACTCTCTCCCCGTACAGTACGAGACCCCACGAGCACAATACTCTCTCCCTGTACGATACAGTATACACAGACAGATACACAACTACACATACATACAAATACAGAATAACCATCGTCTAATGTAACCCCACACTTTTCAGTCTAGCTACCCAAACAAACCTCAATCAATTCAAAAAAAAAATAAAAAAGATAAACTCGGTTGCATTCTGGTTCTGAGAACTGTCGATACATCTATTTTTCATAAATAATCCACACGTAAAACTCTGAACCTAAATACTTACATGTACCCATGGCAATTATCCTCAACTATCTGCATGCAACCTACCAATATTATGTATATATATATATATATATATATATATATATATATATATATATATATATATATATATATATATATCCCTGGGGATAGGGGAGAAAGAATACTTCCCACGTATTCCCTGCGTGTCGTAGAAGGCGACTAAAAGGGGAGGGAGCGGCTGGCTGGAAATCCTCCCCTCTCTATTTTTTTAAATTTTCCAAAAGAAGGAACAGAGAACGAGGCCAGGTGAGGATATTCCCTCAGGGGCCCAGTCCTCTGTTCTTAACGCTACCTTGCTACCGCGGAAAATGGAGAATAGTTTGAAAGAAAAAAAAAAAAAAAAAAAAAAAAAATATATATATATATATATATATATATATATATATATATATATATATATATATATATATACATATATTTTATATATATATATATATATATATATATATATATATATATATATATATATATATATATATATATATATATATATTTTATATATATATATATATATATATATATATATATATATTTTATATATATATATATATATATATATATATATATATATATATATATATATATATATATTCTTTTTTCTTTCAAACTATTCGCCATTTCCCGCGTTATATATATATATATATATATATATATATATATATATATATATATATATATATATATATACATATATATTCTTTTTTCTTTCAAACTATTCGCCATTTCCCGCGTTATATATATATATATATATATATATATATATATATATATATATATATATATATATATATATATATATATATTCTTCATAGAAAGATGATCTGGGTAATATCAGGGCGATCAAGTATAACATAGATAATGAATAAATACACACACATGTGTGTGTGTGTGTGTGTGTGTGTGTGTGTGTGTGTGTGTGTGTGTGTGCGCGCGCGCGCGCGCTCACAAATAATTTAGTAAGACAGCATATTTACAGTTACTAATCTTCTTTTCTGTTTCCTAATTTTCTCAATACCATTCACTATTAGATGGGTGCTCAAACACCAATTGTCCTAAATTATCCATTTCATTTCAATCAAGCTTTCGTTTCCCCAGAGGCATCATCAGAAATCTACATAAAAGAGAAAAAAACTGCGTCACAAAACTTAATTCCGATATGTAAACGTAAATATGTGTACAAAAAACGGGGAAAATCCTATAGTACACAGCACGTAAAAAGTAAGGAAAAACAATAAAAACGATACAAATTAACAAAATATCATGTCGGGCAGTATGAGCAAGAACCGAAATACAAAATATGGATATAGAAATATAGAAAACTTACAATTAAGGAAACACAGAAGAACAATATCAAACGAGGTAGGAATAGAGACAGTCCATCACTAAATACACAACGTTGGGCCGAGCGAGACCGTTATTATCCGGATATGGAGTTGAGGTCAGGTTGGGCTCGTCTGATTCTCTCTGACCTTCGTAACTGGGACTCTGAAACGCCCCCGTATTCCATAAGCCGACTGGCTTACATATAGGGAACAAAGACTGGCATTAATCGCGGACACACCCGACTGGCTCAGCGTGACATGTGAGGTTCCTATCAATTTCAACATCAGTATGAATTATCTCCAGACACGAAACTAAGGTTTCCTCCCTCTAGTTCTCCGTAGTCCTCCCAGTCAAAGAAAGACTGCCAGAGATTTTAAAGGGATTTAAACGGACTGAATGAGAGGCCAGTGGCATGTTAAATGGACTTCAATGTAGACGAAGGCAAAATGATACACTGCGGCAGGAAGAATGTCAGTTACGAATACTAGACGCTCGGTAAGACATCAATAGAAGAAAACACAGATATGCAAGACATATGATCAGGCACATATAATGTTGTTTCATGGCCAAAAACAGATTATACAATGATGGACACAATGCTAACTCCTTACAACTCTTTTAAACTTTGGTGCAGTTCACCAAATTCGATGGAAGTTAATGAAAAACTAAAACAAATAAACAGAACATCGAAACTTAACCTCCACTCAGAAATGATCCTTGTGAAGAAAGACTCGGAGATCTGAATTATTTACTTTAACGAAAAAAAAATGGAAACGCGGACTTTAGAGGAACTAATATAACTTTTCAGAATATTAAATGCCTATGAAAATATACCGCAAGATAATTTTCTTTACATTGGATAGTTTCAAAGATTGTAAATAATGATGGAGCTATAAAAAGTCTGTACGTACCACTGACGTGGACAAATGTTTTATCATATCTAAAGTTGTAGAACAGTTGAATAGATTACCACTGAAAGTTGTCCATGTGATGGCTATTAGTCTGTCTGTCTCCCGTATAAAAATCCGTCCTGTTTGTAGACAAATCAAGGAAGTTGCCTGATGATACGACGATCAACACACACACACACACACACACACACACACACACACACACACACACACACACACACACATTTGCCAATAATGATTCGTCCATTTCCTTGGAAAGTTCGAAATTGCTAGCTGCTGGGGCGACACGTTTTCGGGTAAACCTCTAACTATTAAGCAGGAGGATTCTCCTAGTGATATGGGAAGTCTGAAGAGTGATTATGCCACTGAACAGAGCTGCCTAAGTGAGCCAGGGAAGAAGCCCTATATCTGAAATACTAATTGTGTCCATGAAAGGGCTTGCGCAGAGGCTTGGATGAGCTGTTACAGACGCTAGGCAAACTCGGCCACACATACAAAATGTCTTCACTCAGCCACACATCCACAATATGTCTTCATTCAGCCACACATCCACAATATGTCTTCATTCAGCCACACATCCACAATATGTCTTCACTCAGCCACACATCTACAATATGTCTTCACTCAGCCACACATCCACAATATGTCTTCACTCAGCCACACATACACAACATGTCCTCACTCAGCCACACATCCACAACATGTCCTCACTCAGCCAGACATCCACAATATGTCTTCACTTAGCCACACATCCAATATGTATTCACTCAGCCACACAACCACAATATGCCTTCACTAACTGCAGGTACATAAAACCATATGCATGTGTTATAAAAAGATAAGTACATTTGAAAGGCAAAAGCATTTACTGATAGAATAAAGATAAATAAATAATTACTCAATAAATGGAAAGCTGTTGACATGAAACAGTTGCATACATGACACAGAATAACAAGTACAATATACATAACAGGACCACATATCAAACAAGTAATGAAAATATAATATATAACAAATAAGAACAAATATCATATCAATATCAGATGATATTGAATCCGCCGTAAATACACACAGTAATTAAGTATATGGGCTGCACCAAGCGATCAAGCCAATGAATACACAGAAGGATAACAATCGAGTAATTGGACATGAATGGCAATAATACACGGGAACATTTGGCTAAGCAAAACAAATAACTCAGTAGACTGTTAAAGGATATGCATAAGTGGCATACTAAAAGAATGAAAAAGATGCAAAAAAAGATTAACTTTTAATACAACAGAGAGATAAATAAACGTCTCACCACTTCTAGTTAGATTGTCCGTAGAGGACAATTTGTCGTAAAAATTTTCAGCAAGACCAATGATAGAAGGTGGGGTTCGAGAAGGGTCGAACCTTGAACCTATTACGTGAGTTTCCACTTTGGAAGAACTGTGAGAAGTGGCTGAAGTTAGGAGTGATCATATCGACACTGACATGGCAACGTAAACGCTAAATATATGACTCGTAAAGACACGATTGTTAAAGTAAGGGAAAAAATAAAACTCAAAAAAGGGAAAGATCTCTTGTTAAGACCAGAGGTCAATAAAGAGATGAGTGAGATTGGTCCAGCTTCTATCAGATTTCAAGGCAACAGTGAGTGGT
The DNA here is from genome assembly GCF_036320965.1 of Panulirus ornatus. NCBI lineage: Eukaryota > Metazoa > Arthropoda > Malacostraca > Decapoda > Palinuridae > Panulirus > Panulirus ornatus. Next base: position 76,998,971 of record NC_092227.1, on the reverse strand, counting down.
GGGAGCCGGAGCAAGAGGGTCTCAGACCACTTACTGGATCAGTGTGAGGGGACGTGAGGACGACCTGGATACAGCCGATCTAACTTGCCAAGTGGGAAAACATCGCAGCAGCGAGGATGAGGATTTGGGAAAACTCACGTTGGAATAAGTAATGAACTTGACTTGGACAAGTGAGAGACATGCACACGTCCAGGTGTCTGAGTCATTCTCCTCTTCGTAAGTCCTTCTCGAACAGGAGAACGTTGAATGTATCGTAAAGAAAAGGAACGAAGACTGAGAGATGCAGTCAAGTCTAGATCAAGAACATAGAGAATTATCAACCTCAGTAAATGCTGAAGTCACTTCAGACTTGGGGAGCCTAAGGCAATCGAGGTGAACGGTGTACTCCCATGCCTTCAACAAACTCTGGATACACAAATTCCTCGTTTTTCCTTATTTTTTCAATCACTCACTAAGGACCAGAGAACCTATACACTTAGGCAAGAGTATAAGACAACACCAGACGACTCGAACTCCACACACACAGAAACCTTTAAAAGTTTTACAACAGATGCTTTGTGACTGAGCAAAGTTGCGTTATGGCAAAACCATCGATCATACAAATGGGTCTTGGCGAAGAGAAGAGTAACTAGGAAAGCATTAAAGGAGCGATTTGTCTTCACCGTAAAGGATGATATGTGGAGGGACGGCCCAGTCGACTGAACAAATGCTGAATTTATGGAACACTGAACTTGAGGGATGTTCTTGACCCAAGAAGTTCTGTTCCACGAGACGACATGGCGTGTGACATTCAAAATTCTGAAAATGGCGCCTCCTGCAAGACTATTATTAGCGAAACAATGCGCGCAACTTGTTTGGCAAATCTTGATATCGTAGAGCTTTAAAGAGATCAGTGGGAAGTGAGTGTTTAATCTTTCTGTTACATGGTAACCGACATGGCTCGGGCTAGACGTGGTCCAGCCAAGGGCATCTCGGATGAAAAGGAAAAAGGAAGAGAAAAGAATGAAGGAATCATCGAGGAATCTTCAGGTGTTTGAAGATCTGGCTCTTATAGATAGAGAAAGGTTTGGGGAAAGAGAGAAATACGAATATCTCAGTCAGAATCCCATAGCCTCGAGGAAGGATGGCTACTGGAGTATTATGATGACGAACTATGTGATTCTTAACAGTCAGAGGAATGGGCACTGTGAGTGCACCTGGTTGAAGATGAACTCCTTGATACCGAGATAATGCATCATTCATGACGAACAAGTCGTGTGATTATCCGAAGTAGAAGGACATCCAGTATCCACTCAATACATCGAGACAGGCACTGTCATGAAATCATGAAGAAACATTTTTTTTTAACTCTGCATGTGAACAAATGCGTTCGAGTTGTTTTTGTTTAATGCTTATGAGAGATCGAATTGTCTTTGTGTGATACTCATGCGAGAGACACAGTTCAAAATACTCAAAAAAGAATGTTTTGCTGTCTGAACCCAGCGTTGCTAGAACCACCCTTAACAAGTCTTTCTGGTAATTTTGTGACAACTTTGCTTTCTGAGGAACACCTAATCTAGCTAATGGGCGGCACGCAGAGGCAGTCCACTGATAGAATAAAATCGGAGCATTATCTATACAGGAGGTGAAAATAACCAACGCTTTGAAGCAGGGCAGGTGATTCAAGCTCTGCAGTTAGACCTGGAGAGCTGATTGGTCGGACTGCATTGGACGAGACTCCGTCAAGAGAATATTCAGAGCAACTACAAAGAAGAGAAGAATTTCGACAACCAAACGTGGCCTCCAATTTCTTAAATACGTACGTGACTATTTGAAGAAAACATGGAGTTAACAAGGTGGATTATAATTTACGATGGTACTGAATGTGTTTGCTGCTGAGTGGTGCAGTTGTGGAGCAATCAAAAGAGATGGAGAATATGAGAGGAGATTTCAGAGAGAAAGAAATCTGGAGCCCTGTTCAAATGTTAGCTTCTAAGGTTACGGAGTTTGTACAATTAGGAAGACGGCTGGCGAAGCAGACCACAAAAAAGTTCGGAGATTCAAGGTCCAGGAGGCGTAATAACAGGCGTGGATCAAGCACACAATCCTCCATCGAATCTGAATTATGGATGAAGGTTATAGATGATGAAACACGACTTAATGAAAGCATCCATGAAAGGATGAGTCGTCTTTGTGTCAAGTAGCAAAGGCAATTAAGTACTAACTAGTCAGGAGTAGTTCAGTAAAATAAAAGTTCGCAAAATGTTACGAAAAAATGTTGGTGACGTGAGTTTTAGGTCAAGGTTATATAGGTTTAGGTCTGTTACATGGGCAGGAGGGGATCCGGGTTTTGCTGATGCTTGAGCCCTCCCTCTCGTTGGCAACAGAGACAGACATGACTTCAGAATTTCTATGCATGTCAAGGAACTATGAGCCAAACGCTCGTCACAATTTTCCACGTTTGTATCTCGTGGGTTACAATAAAGCAAGGGAGGGGAAGAATAAGAGACAAGAACAAGTGTGTGCGGTACATGCAGGAAGAAAATATAGTGACTAACCTGATACCAAAGATTTGAAGTGAGATAACATCTTCTTTGATATATCAATATCGTCTGAACTACTACTGATGGAGAGAAAGGAAATCAGATTAGCGTCAAGCTGTCTGTCTGGATATCTAATGTATGAAGAAGACTTGACGACTTCCTTCATGATATAGAGAGGTCTGTCTTTATTACAAGTACATACGAGAAAAGAAAGATAGTTTATCAAGTGAATTACCGTCATACTGGCATGACTAGATATAATGTAAAATCCTGCTCATCTCTTGTACAACGAACCCGATGGGATCTTCAACAACATCACCGTGACAAGACCGATGTAAAATGCATGTTATGACCTCGCTGGTGTAGCTGTCAAGCTCAGAGCCACAATTCATCTCAAATAATCATGAGCCCTTCAGCAGGGCCCCAGTGTGGATTATGAAGCGCCTGCAAGAGATGGAGAGCGAGACCTCTCTCTCTCTCTCTCTCTCTCTCTCTCTCTCTCTCTCTCTCTCTCTCTCTCTCTCTCTCTCTCTCTCACACACAACGATGAGTTTATCCAACAAAAGACGCCAAAATCAGGAAACAGTAATGCAAGGGTAAAGCGTTACCATATTACAAAGCAACCACAAAATATTAGACAGGTATACAACGAAACAATATTATTGTCAATACGGTTTTCCTTAATTATGCTCGATACTTAAGTGCTTTGCAACAGCCTTAGACCTCTCTCAACCAAACCATACCATAACCAACCACTAACTCTCCCATGTAGAAATGAAAAGCTTACCCCTGCTCACACTTCCACAGACTATACTCACATATAAACACGACAGAACAATGACAAAATACATACATACCGAAGTGATCTGACGGTTGCTAAACAACAGCCCTCCCCAACCCATGGTTAGCACCACCCCATCAGTCACACTCACACACACCCACCCGAAACATCAACCCACTCCAGATACGCGTGTCTACATCGTGGACACAACCCATCACAAATACGTTATCGCAAGACTCTTCACGTCCAAGATGCAATTTCTACAGTATAGACACAGGACACTTACTCCTTAACCTCTTGTGTGAAGGTCTTATAGAAGGAACTCATTTGGATGGAAAGCACTATAGTTACGTATATATATATATATATATATATATATATATATATATATATATATATATATATATATATATATATATATATATACGTATGATAGAGTTGATAGAGATGCTCTGTGGAAGGTATTAAGAATATATGGTGTGGGAGGCAAGTTGTTAGAAGCAGTGAAAAGTTTTTATCGAGGATGTAAGGCATGTGTACGTGTAGGAAGAGAGGAAAGTGATTGGCTCTCAGTGAATGTAGGTTTGCGGCAGGGGTGTGTGATGTCTCCATGGTTGTTTAATTTGTTTATGGATGGGGTTTTAGGGAGGTGAATGCAAGAGTTTTGGAAAGAGGGGCACGTATGAAGTCTGTTGGGGATGAGAGAGCTTGGGAAGTGAATCAGTTGTTGTTCGCTGATGATTCAGCGCTGGTGGCTGATTCATGTGAGAAACTGCAGAAGCTGGTGACTGAGTTTGGTAAAGTGTGTGAAAGAAGAAAGTTAAGAGTAAATGTGAATAAGAGCAAGGTTATTAGGTACAGTAGGGTTGAGGGTCAAGTCAATTGGGAGGTGAGTTTGAATGGAGAAAAACTGGAGGAAGTGAAGTGTTTTAGATATCTGGGAGTGGATCTGTCAGCGGATGGAACCATGGAAGCGGAAGTGGATCATAGGGTGGGGGAGGGGGCGAAATTTCTGGGAGCCTTGAAGAATGTGTGGAAGTCGAGAACATTATCTCGGAAAGCAAAAATGGGTATGTTTGAAGGAATAGTGGTTCCAACAATGTTGTATGGTTGCGAGGCGTGGGCTATGGATAGAGTTGTGCGCAGGAGGATGGATGTGCTGGAAATGAGATGTTTGAGGACAATATGTGGTATGAGGTGGTTTGATCGAGTAAGTAACGTAAGGGTAAGAGAGATGTGTGGAAATAAAAAGAGCGTGGTTGAGAAAGCAGAAGAGGGTGTTTTGAAATGGGTTCGGGCACATGGAGAGAATGAGTGAGGAAAGATTGACCAAGAGAATATATGTGTTGGAGGTGGAGGGAACGAGAAGAAGAGGGAGACCAAATTGGAGGTGGAAAGATGGAGTGAAAAAGATTTTGTGTGATCGGGGCCTGAACATGCAGGAGGGTGAAAGGAGGGCAAGGAATAGAGTGATTTGGAGCGATGTGGTATACCGGGGTTGACGTGCTGTCAGTGGATTGAATCAAGGCATGTGAAGCGTCTAGGGTAAACCATGGAAATCTGTGTAGGTATGTATATTTGCGTGTGTGGACGTATGTATATACTTGTGTATGGGGGTGTGTTGGGCCATTTCTTTCGTCTGTTTCCTTGCGCTACCTCGCAAACGCAGGAGACAGCGACAAAAAGAAAAAAAAAAAAAAAAAAAAAATATATATATATATATATATATATATATATATATATATATATATATATATATATATATATATATATATATCATGGTTCAAAAACATGTTACAAGCTGTATGGGGTACGAGTGAACATGTGATTATGATTTTGACCCCAACATTACCATGACACGAGTACATGACTTCATTCTTATGTTTATTAAACTCTTGTAATCAAACGATTGAATGCTGAGTGATACGATCAATTTGGATGAACGAAGGAGTGCGAGTTGCTTCACTGATGGAAGTCTCCAGGTTTCCCAACAGTTGTCAAAAGGAAGTTTGATGATCTCTTTCGTCAAAATCCACAGTGAGTATGGCATGCAGTTCGACCAATTCCTGAAAAGTTCCCTTCCTACTGGGTCAGTGCAAGATAACCTCAAAGGTCAACTTGGACGACGTCGGAGGGTTAGAAACGAAGACAACATCACGAAAATCCTCGACACATCTGTTCGTACACCTCAACCATCAACAGGTCGACTTTCACTGCAATCTGGCATGCACAGATACAACGTCATGAGAATTACGCATAGAGATTTAAGATCGTAAAATTTCAAAGTTTTCGTTTTCTCTGAATACGCAAAATACAAAAGTACATTTTTCTTTAGATTTGTAAAACACGAAATTGTACAATTCAGTAGTAAAGTAAAACTGCACGTATATATAAACGGTTTGGTCATCTTTTTGAAACACTCTCAGCACTAGTTACATCTATTTGAACCAATAAATATATATATATATATATATATATATATATATATATATATATATATATATATATATATATATATATTTCTTTTCTTTTTCAAACTATTTGCCATTTCCCGCATTAGCGAGGTAGCGTTAAGAACAGAGGACTGGGCCTTTGAGGGAATACCCTCACCTGGCCCAATTCTCTGTTCCTTCTTTTGGAAAATTAAAAAAAAACGAGGGGAGGATTTCCAGCCCCCCGCTCCCTCCCCTTTTAGTCGCCTTCTACGACACGCAGGGAATACGTGGGAAGTATTATATGCAATATGATGAATGCAACTTAGTGCGTGACATCAATAACACAGCTACATCAGCTGATCTCGAGGTAAAGTTCAATTCTCTCAAAATAACGTCAAAATATATTCTCATTGCGGACAGCGTGGCCTCACATGCACCCTCTCTCTCTCTCTGTCTCTCCCTGTGTATCGTCCATAGCCTCGCCGTGCCATCCAATCCCCCTTATATACCCAATCAGCACTGCACCCTACCCCTCGAAGTCCAGTGACACCGAGGGTAGAAGATCTCGGCACTGCTACGTATTCAAGCGCTGCTGTGGTGGTGGTGCCTCCGCGTGTGACTGCGTGAGTATCGGGAGCGAGGAGGGAGGGAAAAGCAATGCGGCCGTTTCTCTCCCTTGTAATTCCGGCAAGCCAGTACGGCCCCCCCCCCCCTCACCGGAGCACTCCGAGATTACACAGTTAAAAAGAGAGGAAAGAAAGAAGAGGATCTGAGAGCCAGGCTCTTTGGGCATCCGTCGGCTTCCTCCTTGTGGCGACTTTATACCTGACGAACGCGCGCCCTGCCACGAACCGCCGACCCTCTGCGTCTCGCGAGATTAAAATCATTCTCGGCCATTTGCACCCACTACCCCGGAAATGCCCGTCGTTCCCGTGGTCTAACGAACACTTCCTCGCCGGCGGTGCTACAGAAGGAGGGTAATGTCTGCCACATCGCTGCAGGTGTGCTAAGGGCCGGGGGTTCGGGAGGGGCTCCGGGCACCCGTGGCAGCGGTAGGAATTTACGGCAAGAGGCGCCCTAAACAGCCCCATCCCAGGAGGAGAGGCCTGGTCTTTGCTGGTGTTCTTTGCCCAGAACAACACCAGCATCACGCCAGGTAAAATCCTCCATTCTCAAGGACCTTCCAAAACCGTGACGCTGGTGATTCAATAGATCTTGCTAATTGAGGGGAAGTGCGCTGCGAAAAGTAGCCGAGGAGGTGAGGGGACAAGGATATATACACACACACATGACTCCTCCCATCTTCGCAGCTTAAAGGTGTTAATGTGTGGTGTTGTACGGGGTATGTGATTACCTCTGGGAGCTGATGTTTAGGTAGAATACTCACACTGACGGAGCACCATCATCACTCATCGACTGGCCCAATATCCCATCAGCCTGTTGGAGGGTATTTTGTGTCCCATTAAAAGTGCGCGTTCATATACATCATATGTGTATATATACATCATATGTGTATATACATCATATGTGTATATATAACTGCTAATTAAGCATTTACCCTTTTCTTGATAATGCTCTCAACTTGTCTAACAAGTATCTTATACTACTCAAGTAGACTGCCAATAAGCTAGCCAAAGTTCATAGTAAGGGTAGAATCAAACTCAGGTAGACACCAGTAGTGTCATTCTTCTTGGGTACACAGTAACTCAACGTCTCGCGACTCGTGTCACAGTCTCAAGTGTAAAGACGGTAGAGCAAGGTCCAAGTTTATGCACAAAAGTAAAGATATTTGGTGTTCGTCTACCTGAGCAGTAGCCATACAAACTAACCACATCCCATGACTGCACTGTGTGAGGATGGCGGGTTGTGGTGGACGATTATAATAATTACCAACGTTGCTCGTCTTGTTGCGTCTGTTTGAAAAGTCTGTCAATAAATGGATCAAATTACACTCCGTCTATTTCTTATGTCTGCAGCAACGTCTGTCTACCTAATGTGTAAAGTAGGTAAGCAATTTTTGGGTAAACTTATTAAATAAAACAAGCAAGCAAGCTTATCATTAAACAAAACGAGCAAAAAATGTATATTTTTTTTTCTTCCTCCAATCTTACCCTCGCATCGATGAATGATGTATACACCACTGGTGCTCTGGGTGACTCACGAGAGGCAGCACACACGTCTGGGGAGTGACTTACTGAATACTGCATTCTACCTCTGGGATAACAGTCTCCTGTCTGGTTTTGTTCCAGTCATTTCACAGAGATTAATCAATTACCCCTTCGGCTCTAGCTACTGAAAACGCAGGAAGGAGGTTAGCTTTGCCCATGCAGCGTACTGATAGATACAGAGAGTCTTTTGTACCTAAAAGCATCCTCCTTTTCAAACATTTATATTAAAGTGTTTCCTTTAATATTTTATTGCTTTATTGATTTTATTATTCTTTTAATGTAGAAACACTAGGGAGCTCTCAAAGCCAAGAAGAATTTCATTTTGTAATATATCTTGTATTACAATTTGACTAATAAAAACTTACTTACTTACTTACTTATTAAGCACCGTTATTCGCCAACGCAAATTCATATCCGTGATTAATTCTTCATCATCAGTATGTTTCCGCGTCAAGGAACGTAGCTGGTCACAGGCTACTGTTTATATAACGTCGCCTTAGTTCATTTCACGTACGACATTCTATCCCTGTTTATCGCTTTCCGGTGTGAAGAGATATAGCGTCAGTACGACACAGGGTCGCTCGTGACTGACGTCTGCGCCAGCGGGGGAGCGTTCTGGCAAGCTGCCGATCTTCGACTCTCACACGACTAACGAAAAACCGAACCTGGATGGCTTTTGATCAACTTTTGTTGCTGTTGTTGCGAGAGCCGGGCGAGAGGTAGCTCACCCCTGAGCACCGACTGCGTTCCGAATTTACCAACTACATTGTAGTCTTGACTACATAATACGTCCCCTTTTACTAGCTACTTAACGCCCAGGAGCGTATGATACGTTCTCTTACACCTTATACGTTCCCTTTATCAACCACTACGTAATCTAGAACACCTAATGCTTCCTCTTTAGGAAACATTTGGCAGCAAGATGTATAAAGTAACCAGCTAAAGAAACACATAATGATTTTTCTCTGCAGGGGTTCGACCAACTTGGTCGAGACCATATCTACCAGTCCCCACGGTTAGTGTGGTCGTAAACCTTGATGACCCACCTTTGCTGTCTATTGAACCATGGAAAGGGAACCTTGTTACACCACTTGTTACGATTTCAACAACCATTAAATACGTGTATATATATATATATATATATATATATATATATATATATATATATATATATATATATATATATATATATATATATATATTGATTACACACCGGAAGAAGTTGAGCATGTTAGGACACATGAACATCAAGGAAACGTGTTATTGGAAGTATACCCTTTCAGTCGAATGACCTTTTGAAGTTTCAGAATATCAATAGCTATCATATCACGGCTGCCATGCTTGCAAGCATGAACAACTGCAAGAAAGTAATCTCTTGCTGGGTCTATAAGTCAGGCCAGGAGGTCTCTGCAGCTGGATTTATAGCTAAGATGGTAAACGATACAAACGACAAAGAACCTAACTTGTTTTGACCCAAAGTAAAGCTCAGCTCGCGGGGAATATTCATGATGGACACGAAAAATGCTCAAAACGATCCTTCACTCCAAGCACTTTGCGTTATACTGAATTTTGGAAGTATGGTCACAGGAGAAAAGTTCCCTTGCTTTAGCCCTCGCTTTGGCAGGTGAGCTGATACTGGACATACAACGGAGGTAAACCCGCAAGAAAAAAGGATATTAGCTGTGAATAGAACCATAGTCCATCACGCCATTGTCCCGGATGAGGACACCTGTTCATTTAAGACGAGGAGAAACAGTTCATAATAGAATTGCTGGGCAGGGAGCTGAGGTGTGACATGCGACTCTTACAGTATGATATGATCTATCCTGTATCAGTAAACGGTAAATTTTTCATTTGCACCACTGGAGCGCAGATTGCGGAAGAGGATCGATCACACATCTCCCTCAACATCCACTTAGGAAACCTCTCTAATACCAGTATCACAACTCTCACCAGATAAACGTATTGGATGTTGCATCTCCGTCTTGCTCTCCTATTTTCACTATATCTACCGGTGTAAAGGAGAAACGAGAATACTGCCCTGAAGAGACGCGGGAAACCCATTCCCCTCTACCTTTCCTCGCGCGTCGCTGTACCAGGTGCTCCATTAAATGGAATTGTGGTAGAGTGTCAAATGAATCTTTCGTATTTGAATCTATGTTAACGACGACTGATATTACACTTCAGCATGTCTCTCTTTTTCAAACCAAGTATTCCCAATCAACAGATCGCCTTCTACGACACGTAGGGAATATGGAGGTGGAACTCTTGTTACTCCACCTCCATATATAGTTGTTTATACACATTAAGCCTTTACTATATTTCTTGTTCTTTCAGAATTGATGCACCTCTCAGTTTTTCAACGTCCAGACTGTTTTTTCGTAACAAATGTAAGGCGATTTTATGATGAAAAATGAAAAGGATTTTGACCTAATGACCTTTCATAGGTCGCTGACCCGTAAAGTCCAACACCAGAAGGAATATAGAGGCTAACATCGGACGAAAGTTTATATCAGCATCATAACCACTCATGAAAGAAACTGTTTTCGCATGAAAGAAGAAAAAAAAAAATCTACTTTCACTAACTTGACATTTAAGCAAAGGATGACTATAACTAGGGGGAAAGAATGTATGAATATTTTAGTTATATGGTGTCCTTCGCATCCATACGTAGCTCATATACTGTAAGTATCTAGAAAGCTATAAGTAAGAATATTTGGAGTGAAGTCGAAAGGACCAGATTACTCCGGCCACACTGTGTGGACACAGTGAGCTGTGGTGGGGCCCGTGGAAAGCCACTGGTATTAAAAAAGTTAGAAGACTCCGTCACAGGTGATGAGAGAGGCGGGTGAGGAAGGACATGAATAACACAATGCTAGGTTATACAACAGATATCAATTTTTGCATCTTATCTTTTAATTATAGTCTGAGGAATCTCTCCCAACCCTGATGTTATGTAACTGTTATGTAACTTGATATTGTACGTTCTGTAGAACGATAGACAACACAACTGGGAAACTGTAATTCTGGCCACAGGGTAAAATTATATACAGTATGTGCCTGCTAACTTGCCATTTGCATACGTATACCTTTGTAAGTTTCATGAGGTGAAGTGCCTCTGGCAGAAATCGTTTGAACCTGTACGATCATCATGAGAAAACAATGTCATCATCTCTGACTAGATGAATTAGTTGGGATATGCAACATAGTCAGAGGAGGAGCAATATGTGACTGTCAACTGATCCTAGACTGGGAAGTATTGTGGGGTATCATATCTACATGCATGTAAAGTATCGTTTTAAAACCATATCAATAATTGCATGGAAAAGGGAAATAGTCAGCGGACACATTTACCGACTTCATCAACAGCCATGTCTGATTGGATTTGCAGATTATTTTTTTCTATACAACCCGACATGAAAATAATTCATATATGTATAGTATATGTTTATGCACCAGACTGGAGTATGGTTCGCATGATACACTAATACGACAGCTGTGTAGTCAATGTACAAAACGTGTGACATTAATGATCAGGATCAATATACACCCAAGAAAATCAAAGTCTTAATCTTTCATGGCAGAAACAACAGATGTGTATGAATGAGGATTCGACCAGTTACCCACAAACTCGAGAGATCTGCTCATTGCTTTCGATGCTCCTGTTCTTGCAGGGGTAAACATAACTTCGTTGTCGATCTACTGTGTCACTTCTGCGAAAATGAATTTATCCTGTGTCAACAGAGCCTGGATAACGCTGCAGAGAAGCAACACAGCGACAACTACAATGTTCACTAAACGTCCCTTTGAATTTTCTACGACTCCTAGGATTGTAGCCAATCAGAACCGTCCCAGAGGTAATAAAAGTTCCATAATACAGCTCGGCTCCACGCCGCTGTACTAGCAATATATAGGACAAGAGCGCGTATGACGACTGTCTGGCTAACCCAGAGGAAGTGGTCCGATACTGAGAGCAGGGAGGTGATGCCACTCCATCTATACTTTGTCTCCTGAACCATCAATGACACTCGCCAATGACCAGGCAACGCCAAATCCACCGCCGCCACGGAGGTAGGGTGATCTTAACAGCGTTGAGTTGCGAGGTCCTGCAGGGAGATGTGGATGCCGATGCAAGTAATAATGATGATGATGATTTCGCTCCGTACTGCACGAATGACGCTGAGTATATACCGAAGTCGCGCACGATGATGGAGACATTATGGAATTCACGGGCGGAAATGAAAGTGAATAAGCTAATGATGTTACACATATTCTAAGGTGCATTAAGAGTGAGAAAGATTCACCTTCCCGTTCTCAAGCGACTTCACGTTGTCCGAAAGAGCGAGTTCGAGTCTAAGATGAGCTGCTTCGGAGCTTCGAGACCCAGCGGGAAATGTGAGGCACGTGCGCACCGCAGGGGGGGAAAACCAGGGGCACGGAACGAGGGCAGCTGTTGTACTTCCCACAGAGGCAGCAGTTACGGATGATGCAGTCAGCTTTACGGGGTCTAGGACCGAGCAGCAGGAGGGAATAAATCATGATCCGATGGTGCGCTGGATGGCTGTGGAAAGTGTCATTCGCTTATTGATGTCGTCTGTTACCAGGAACTGGTGTTTGCCGTTGGGGTATCCGCCACCTTTTAAACGTCTCGCGCGTTCGTAAAATAATGTTTTGGGGGGAATAAGAGGAGAGTTTGATGCTATTCCGATACCATCTTGTGAAATGTGATAAACTTATATTGCTATACAGTGTCCACAGGACAAATATAAAGAGTGAAGGGTAATTTATATTCCTTTTTTTCATATCCGATGAGAATAAACATTTCGCAAAAGCGTAGAACGTTAATGGCGAGGGAAAACCCCTGGGGTTTAATGAGGTTAAGAGATGGAATCATCCATAAAAATCAACAAAGCCTATGAAAATTTTACCCAGAGTTTCCCAAACGATGAAATAATCAGTTATTATGAAAATGTAATTGCTATGGTCTTCCATATATATATATGGTGCCTGTGTGTACACGTTGGCTCAATTGAAAGTGCAGGAAGATTCTGTTTGAGGTAATTTCTTATCGAGTCCAAAAATGCCTTACAAAGAAATTAAAGAAATTACTTCATGAACTTTCGCATGAGAACAGTAAAAACGATCTTGCCTGTCATGTACACATGAATGCACCCAGCCACACTCTGTGAGGGAGAGCAAGACATTATAATTGTAACACATTTGCAGAATGCTACTGGAAATACGATGTGTCGCCCTTAGGGAAAAGTATATCAAGTTTTTCAGAAACCATTCATTCCCTTATTTTCAAATCAGAACCTACTTACGAGCCAGTTAATGTCATACGTAAAGAGAAAGGAGTAATAATGTTATGATACATGAGGTATACATCATCGAAGGGGGTAGTAATGTTACAATACATGGGGTATATACCATCGAAGGGGGTAGTAATGTTATAATACATGAGGTATACACCATCGAAGGTGGTAGTAATAATATATGAGGTATGCACCATCGAAGGGGGTAGTAATGTTACAATACATGAGGTATACACCATCGAAGGGGGTAGTAATGTTATAATACATGAGGTATACACCATCGAAGGGGGTAGTAATGTTACAATACATTAGGTATACACCATCGAAGGGGGTAGTAATGTTACAATACATTAGGTATACACCATCGAAGGGGGTAGTAATGTTACAATACATGAGGTATACACCATCGAAAGGGGTAGTAATGTTAGAATACATGAGGTATACACCATCGAAGGGGGTAGTAATGTTATAATACATGAGGTATACACCATCGAAAGGGGTAGTAATGATATAATACATGAGGTATACACCATCGATCACGAATTACTCTTGGTCATGCGTAAAAGATAAATACTTCTTTCTTAAGTGAATAGAAATAGTTTTATCAATTTGTTGTGTAAATTAATGCGGCTTTGCGAATATAAAACTGTTATGCATATGAACGAGGCTTTGTGCACAGACACTAGGTTCCACCTTCTTAACCCTTACAGATGACCGACCTATCACGTCATTTTCCCCCGACCCAAAACCCCAGTTCCCACCATCATCATTGCATAAAAGAGCGGGAATATCTCAAAATGTAGTGATCTACGGTAGACACGAAGGTCAGTATTGCGCAAAAACACATCAGAAATCATCGGGGAAAAAAAAGGACAATTTCAACTTCCAAACAGTTGGATGTCCGAGACGCTAATATTTCACCTTGACTAAAACGTAATCATCGACCAACCAACAGTGGGATTACAATGATTACAACTTATAATCAGATGTGCGACGCTCGCCACACACACCTAGACATGTAACCTATAATCAGTGAAACCTGATCAATAAACAGGTTCCTACATATTATATACCACGATCCCAAAACACAGTTTGATGTATAGTCTGTAATCAACTGAAACATGACCTCAAATACCATTTGAAATATAGCCTATAATTAGTCGAAAATGATCTCCAAACACTTTGAAATATAACGTATAATTAGCCGAGACACATGATCTCCAAACATCGTTTTAAATACAATCATCAATTAGGCGAAACATGATCTCCGAACACAGTTTGATATATAGACCATAATTAGTTGAAACATGATCACTAATTACGTATGAAAAACTAATTATACTGCTTACCTATAATTAGCTGAAACATGACCTCCAAACACCGTTTGAAATATAGAATATAATTGGACAAAACATAATTGTTAAACATAGTAATGATTATCTAATTACATGACTTACCTATAATTAGCTGAAACATGATCTCCAAACATATTAATGAGAAACTAATTATATGACTTACCCATAATTAGTTGACACAATCACGAAACAAAATAATGGGAAACTAATTACATTACTTACCTATAGTCAGTTAAAACACATGATAGTTATACATATAAATGAAAAGCTAATTACATTACTTACCTATGGTCAGTTAAAACACATGATAGTTATACATATAAATGAAAAGCTAATTACATTACTTACCTAAGGTAAAACACATGATAGTTATACATATAAATGAAAAGCTAATTACATTACTTACCTATTATTGGTTCAAATATGATCTCCAAACACGGTTTGAAATATTTACATTTATTCTATTATACTTCGTTGCTGTCTCCCGCGTAAGCGAGGTAGCACAAGGAAACACGAAAGAATGGCCCAACCCACCCACATACACATGTATATACCTAAACGCCCACACTCGCACATATACATACCTATACATTTCAACATATACATATATATACTTGCACAGACATATACAAATACACACATGTACATATTCATACATGCTGCCTTCATCCATTCCGCCGCCACCCCGCCACCACACATATAATGGCACCCCACCCCCACCCCCCACCCCCGCGTGCGCGCGAGGTAGCGCTAGGAAAAGACAACAAAGGCCCATTCGTTCACACTCAGTCTCTAGCTGTCATGTGTAAGGCACCAAAACCACAGCTCCCTTTCCACAACCAGGCCTGACAAAACTTCCCTTGGTTTACCCCAGACGCTTCACATGCCCTGGTTCAATCCAATGGCAGCACGTCGACCTCGGTATACCACATCGTTCCAATTCACTCTATTCCTTGCACGCCTTTCACCCTCTTGCATGTTCAGGTCCCGATCGCTCAAAATCTTTTTCATTCCATCCTTCCACCTCCAGTTTGGTCTCCCACTTCTCTTTCCCTCCACCTCTGACACATATATCCTCTTTGTCAATCTTTCCTCATTCATTCTCTCCATGTGACCAAACCATTTCAATACACCCTCTTCTACTCTCTCAACCACACTCTTTTTACCACACATCTCTCTTACCCTTTCATTACTTAATCGATCAAATCACCTCATCACATAATGTCCTCAAACATCTCATTTCCAACACATCCATCCTCTTCCGCACAACCCTATCTATAGCCCATGCCTCACAACCATAAAATATTGTTGGAACCACTATTCCTTCAAACACCAATTTTTGCTCTCCGAGATAACGTTCTTGCCTTCCACACATTCTTCAGCGCTCCCAGAACCTTCGCCGCCTCCCCCACCCTGTAACTCACTTCTGCTTCCCTGGTTCCGTCCGCTGCCAAATCCACTCCCAGATATCTAAAACACTTCACTTCCACTTACTTTTTTCCCATTCAAATTTATTTCTATCAATTTACTTGTCCCTCTGCCCTAGTGAACCTAATAACTTTGATCTTATTCAAAGTTACTCTCAGCTTTCTTCTTTCACACACTTTGCCAAACTCACACCAATTTCTGCAGTTTCTCCCCCGAATCAGCCACCAGTGCTGTATCATCAGCAAGCAGCAACTGACTCACTTCCCAAGCCCTCTCATCCACAACAGACTGCAAATCATAATCAGTTGAAACAATCGTTAAACACATCAATGATATACTAATTACATTACTTACCTTTCACAACCCGTCAGGTGTAGCTCTCTGATAACCAACAGTCACGCCTGGCGAGTCTTGAAGATAACCAATTACTTTTACAAGTTATTCCAGGTCGTAACACTATAGTCAGGTACGTAATTACGATTTCTGAAAGTTGCCAATTGTCTTCAAGCAGTTCATCATGACACTATGTTCATCTCCCTGTTCATCATTCTCTACAAACAAGTTTCTATGGAAAGTTTTCATCGAATTGGTCATCAGTCATACACGTAGCAACGATTTCCAAATTGTTTTAAAATTAATCACACCATGTTACAATGTTTTCATCACAATATTCACCAATCACTGTAATCGTTGTAAGTTGCAGCATCATCAAAATTGTTCATTAACATTTTTTTCAGTGTCTCGTTCACCAGCTTTTGTAATACGTAACAATTTTCACACCATTGTTCACCAAATGCTATGCAATATTGGTCCGCACTTCTGTTCACAATGATCACTTTACGTAGCATAGTATCTACAATTTTGCTCACCGAACGCTACTCATTGCAAAATGTTTTCATACTGTTGTTCACCAGTTATGATATGTGGTAATGATCTTACCAGACTGGTTATCAGTCACATTTAGTTCCAACACCGTAAGTTTCCTTTCCTCTGTGCTTGTCCACGAATAACTATATATAGCATTATCTCCATTACATTGTTCATAAGTAAATATAAGTCGCAATATTACCACCCCATTGTTTACTAACCACTATTTAACATCATTTCCATCTTACAGTCCAACAACCACTATGTAACAATACTTTCATCGTTTTCTTCATCAACCACTACGTAAAGGTATATATCCATTGTAATGTTAACCAACCACTTGGTAGCAACATTTCCACTGTAATGTTCACCAACCACTACGTAACAATATTACCCCCGTAATGTTCAACAACCACTACGTAATAGAAGTGCCTGCAGATATATCGAAAAGTTTGAACAAGCAGCCACACCACAATGCTTTGTCATCTTCCCGCCAAATATCCAAAATTCCTCAAACTGCGCATGCCCAGAAGAATGCCTCTTCCATCGTGTCTTCATGAAATTAGTTTTAACGCTTTAAAATTGAGTAAAAGCAGAATGATAGAATAATGAAACCCGCAGAGACTAGCTTGAGAAAAGAGTAATGTAGACATGGTAAACTGTGAGGAAGTAACAATGTGTTAAAAGAAAAAATATCTTGCAGTTTGATTTATCGTCTTGAAGCATTATTGGAACAAGCATGGCCACGGGTAAGAGCTACTAACAGCTTCTGCTGGAGAGTGAAAATTTCCACCGATTTCTTTTCTCACATCAGGACTCAACGTTTCTAGGTACCTCGATAACTGCAGTAAAATTGCTTCCCTTAGGTGACTAACCTACAAATACATGGCACAGTGAAAGTAAATGTCCATCCACAATTTTTCTAAAACAAGTATTAGATTATTTTCCTAGTAAATCACTAACGCTATGATCTGTGATGACTAATATGTAACGTATTAACACTTTCCAGATATCAAAGGACATATGGCTACATTATCTAAGGGTGTTTTCGTCATTACCTTAGTTTAAGAGGTGTTTACTTCAGTAGCTTTCGTTCGTGAGTGCTTCATCACTTATCAAAGTTGTTTGCTATATATCACACACGAGTCAAGCTGCACTGTGTACGTGTCCGTCCTCCCTCACTCCAGCCCCAGGTAAGGTCTCGGGACGATGTGGTGTGTTGACGCTGTCCTGGGCTGGCGTCAGGTGCAGGCACGGAGCAACAAGGCATAACAAGCTGCTTCGACCATCGAATATGACCGAGTCTTTAGGGTCAAGTGCAATCTTGGAAGTTCCGATTCTACATTCTTGTCATGATCATCAGGGTAATGATACTAAACTCCTTATCAAATGATAGCACGCTTCTTATTGCTATAGCTACGTTAACACAGGCAAATGGGTGAGCGGAGCAACGATCGTTTACATATTTACACGAACATTTCTTGGACGAACTTCAATGCTGTGGACACACACACACACACACACACAGAAGCGTAAAATACATAGCACATAGTATGTACGAGGGCAAAACGAGTGTAAACATCTCCCCTCAACACCCACATAGTGATCACACACACTGGGAACAGTTTGTCACTATCTGATGCGTTAATGACACTAAAATGAAAACGTTGTAATAAATATGCGGAAGAGATAAGACCGACAAAAGCTGTATAACACAAAAGTGGGGATTGCTCTTGTATGACTCAGGCGAAAGGAAAGATGGAAGAGAGAATAACAGAGTGATTTAAAAGGAAGTGCTTCGAACCCAAGGTGATTCAAAAGCGAGGGTGGTATGAGAGATGCCTCGAGATCCCGGGGTGCCGACATATTTCTATTATATAAATTAGATGTACTCTGTGATGGATCACGGCCATTGGTTTGGTTAGGAAGCACACCCGTTATACACCCAGCGGTCTCTAGACCAGAATCACTGAACTATATAAGGCGGTAGTGGTGTCTGTGATGTGCTGTACACAGACCACGACAGTTCTCATCCTGGATGTGACGAATGGTACACAATCATGCTAGGTCCTCCCGGCCAGCCAACTCCGCGGGATATAGTCATCGTCACCGCCTTTGACACTGTGCTGCAGCGGCTTGGGTCAAGACCATACCTGACATGATACAAGGATCTGTGGTTACCTTCGTACGGCGGCAGCCCTAAAAACCCGCCTTGGGGAAACTCTACATACTCCCAAGGATCTGTGATTACCTTCGTACGAAGGCAGCCCTAAAAACCCGCCCTTGGGGAAACTCTGCATACTCCCAAGGATCTGTGGTTACCTTCGTACGGCGGCAGCCCTAAGAACCCGCCCTTGGGGAAACTCTACATACTCCTGGAAGCTCTGGTTGTAGGATCTTGTAATCAAGATCTCAGTGCAACACCATATCGAAGGCCTTTGCTGCGTCTATAAGGACAATGTGATTATGATAGCCATCGGCTGAAGCTTCTAGTGAGTCTTGTGACGATGGCTGTTGTGGGATGTGATTCTATTCCCGCAGAAGACGTGACGTCTCGGATTTAGTCTTATGTTTCAAAGATGGCATCGCCGTCGTGAATCCAAGCGCTTTCCCTTCAGTAATTTTCTTAGAATATCGAGGAAGGTTATTGGTCTATGATTACATATATGATGTAGGTCTTTGCTTGTTTTGGAGGTAAATAGTATTTTTGTTCAGTTGCAGGTGCCGGGGACATTATCCCGCTGCCAGACGTGAATCCTAGATTCTCTGAATAAAAATACACGACAGTGAAATTTGTTTGATAAAGTATTACGGTAAGTTCTGATGAGGTTGATCGATTTCTCAAAATTAGGCTCAAATTACGTTTATCAGAATTGCTTTCGAATCACGTAAAGGGTAAAGATCCATGTAAAATTGCATAATTTATAGTTATCATCTCCTCCCCCCTCTCCCCCACACACACAGACACAGACACACAGACATATACACACACCATAAGCTAAAGGTTTTATGGTTCAGGAATGTGTGTGTGTGTGTCTATTGATGTATCGATTGCGGGATTCGAGCCTTCGAACTGTGGACACTACGAAACGAGTGATTAGCTGTTAAAGCTGTTGCGTACGTTGCAAGTCCCTTTTAGAGATGCAGACTGTTGATGGATGACAGTCGACGAAGTAAGTCAAAGAAGGTCGACGACAGTTGGAATAGTTGTGTATATAATATTTGATTTCATATCAGTAATTGTTAGGCAGAATTCATTTCGACGAATCGGTCTCGATACAATTTTCATTTCATATTTTTTTTTTTCACTTTTTTCCACTGATGATTTATAAAGAAAATGTTTTCAGATTCAACGATTGGTGGATGTATGATATAGTTCCCTCGTTTATTAGGAAGTAAAGAACAAATTAGTTCATAAACATATGAATCAGAAAGCGAATATTTCGTTTCAGTCTATAAAGGAAATTCTTTATGAATTTGCACATAGGCGTTCATGAAGTAGAACTGTTTCATTTATTCTTATTGAATACAAGTCAGTCATTCCTCGAACATGAAGGGTATACGTTAAGCATATCAGATCTTCATTCCTCGAACATGAAGGGTATCAGATCTTCAGCAGTAGGATCACATCCTGCCAGCTCTCATCGCAGCCGATGCCAGTGACCGCGGGAGCATCGTAACATTACGATGTACTGCTGCTGCATCACGGCTGATCGCCTGCGGATCAACCCCTTATAAACAACAGACTGGATCATCCATGCCTTATTCTCGTGGCAGGAACCAACCAAAACGGTATCATAGATCTGTTCCTCTCTAGGGGCTTCACCTGCTTAAGGTTTCTACTGTCACTTAGAATGTCGAAGCCACCAAGAGTTTTAGACTTGTTTAAGACAAACTCGTCGCTTGATGACCAAAAAAAAAAGCTAAGAATAAAGCATTTTCAAGCAATGTTTAACAGGCAGAACAATCATGTCCATTTTTCTTAGTGACGTTTCTGATGTCTTGATCATCACGTGTGAGTTTGAGCGCATCAGCATCAGTTAAGCAGGTTGGGGAAACATCTTCACCATCATCATCATCATCACTTCAGTATGAGCACCTTCAGGCATATCAGGAATATCTTCCATCTCGACTCTGACATGATCATCCAAGACCTTATGTTGGTCATGCGCGAGTGATAATGGCGTTTCAAAGGAGTCATACTTGGCCTTTTGCTTTTGGACAGCCAGAATAACATATGTTCTGGTCCCAGACATTGTCAGTAGAGCAGAGGCGCTACAGGGTGTAGGGGAACGTATCATAAGAATACAGAATTGCAGGAAACTGCAGGAGGCTCAATGGTCTATCCATGGTAGCTCATATTTCACTGAGCAATTATTAGCTTCATTAGATGATGGTCTTGCCAAGTTTTTAAACTTCCCCGACATGTTAGCGTTCGATACCTCATTTGGCCATTCATTCTGTCCGCTCATGGCTATTTCTTTACCAATATTTACCTATCTCTTTACCAATATTTGCCTATATCTTTAGTGAAACTAAACCACTCCAGTCCAGGGTTGCGTGTTATTTTTTTTTTCCCCCTTAGGATGATTCTTTTTATCACTATATTGATGACCACTCTATATTCACCCATTTTCTATTTGCATGCCTCCATCACACTAAGGCCCTTACCTCACTCTTGTCATTTTCAAGAGGATGTAAAGCTAGTTTTCTCATCTGTCTTCCAATGGTAAATTCTTCGTGGTATTTTGTTATCCTTCCCAGTAAGCTAACTAGAAAATTGATATCCATTCCGGTGTGTGATAACGAACGCACTGCAATAATGATATGATGATAGAAGATAAAGGGAAGGGAGAACAGAATATGGGTACAGGTGAAGAGCAGAGCCCCCTGGTCCTTCACAGCAAAAAAACGAACAAACGAACAAGAAAGAAATAAAAAAGAGTCAGGGTCTTATTTACTTTGCAGTGGTGTGCGACGTTGGTAAAGTAGTGGGACAAGGGAAAGTGGATGCTCCTGGTCCCCATGTTGACACTGGTAACCCGGTTTGCTAACCCATGCTAACAGCAATAGTAGTAGTAGTAGTAGTAGTAGTAGTAATAGTAGAGTAGTAGGTAGTATATGTGTAGCATGCAGTAAGCAGTAGAGTAGTAGTAGTAGTAGTAGTAGATAGTTAGTAGTAGTAGTAGTAGTAGTAGTAGTAGTATAGTTAGCAGTAGTAGTAGTAGTAGTAGTAGTAGTAGTAGTAGTAGTAGTAGCAGTGTAAGTAGTAGTAGTAGTAGTAGTAGTAGTAGTTAGTAGTAGTAGTAGTAGCAGTAGTAGCAGTAGTAGTAGTAATAGTAGTAATAGTAGTAGTAGTAGTAGTAGTAGTAGTAGTAGTAGTAGTAGTAGTAGTAGTAGTAGTAGCAGTAGTAGCAGTAGTAGTAGTAATAGCAGTAATAGTAGTAGTAGTAGTAGTAGTAGTAGTAGTAGTAGTAGTAGTAGTAGTAGTAGTAGTAGTAGCAGCAGTAGTAGCAGTAGTAGTAGTAATAGTAGTAGTAGTAGTAGTAATAGCAGTGATAGTAGTAGTAGCAGTAGTAATAGTAGTAGTAGTAGTAGTAGTAGTAGTAGCAGTAGTAGCAGTAGTAGTAGTAATAGCAGTAATAGTAGTAGTAGTAGTAGTAGTAGTAGTAGTAGTAGTAGTAGTAGTAGTAGTAGCAGCAGTAGTAGCAGTAGTAGTAGTAATAGTAGTAGTAGTAGTAGTAGTAGTAGTAGTAGTAGTAGCAGCAGTAGTAGCAGTAGTAGTAGTAGTAGTAGTAGTAGTAGCAGCAGTAGTAGCATTAGAGGAAGTCCAGGCTCGGCGTCAGTGGTAGGTTCAGAGAGAGTGGGTCTATGTAATCGACAGCCGTTCTGTTTATAATGCTTTCATAGCGTTCTGACCCCGATAAGATTTTTCAGAGAATCGCGTTCAGATTGATCAAAAGTGGCTCAAGTTTGCCCTGTGAGCCAGATTTCTCCAGTGTGTATATTCAGTGCCAGAATGATTCAACGTCTCGTGAAGGTCTGCAGTTCTGACCATTTGATGTTACGCGAATGTTACACACTGTTTGCAGTCACTGGAGGCAAATGGTCTCTCCTGAGATGAATTCTTTTTTTTCAGTACTTTATTTATCCCAACCTATTTGTCCCCATATTCTATTTACATATCCCAGTGCACTGGGGGAAGTAAATCATGAAAGGTTGGGTGACAGCTTTACAGAAGTGTATAGCATCTTCCTTTTTTTTTTTTTTTTCAGTCGCTCCTCTGAATTTATGCATAATCCAACGGCCTCCACCATGGCAACAACTGCTTGATGGTTCATGCAAGACTCATCGTGATGATCCTAGGCCGAGTACCACAGCGCTCGTGAGTGAAAAGGGCAATGGATGAGGTTGGGTTTAGGTGTGTATGAGGGATAAGGTAATCATGGTCTATATCACTTATGGGACTTAGATGAAGAGGGAGATGTGAGACTTTTGTGGTAATTGATTTGATCCTTCATTTCAGCTCACACAGCGTGATGTGGTCTACCTCCTTCTGGACTATTTTGGTGAGGAGAATGTTAATACAAGCTCCAGTGGTTGAACTACGCCGCCAGCAAATATGAAATGTCAATGAGAAAGTATACAGAGAGTCAGGGCCGTCAGTGGTGTATAAGATAGTGAGGGTAGGGGTCAGCACAGAGCCTTCAGATACGCCAGCATCTAGAGTAAGCGTTGTCGAATTGCATACGCATTATACACTTGATTAGAAAACCAGACAAGTTTCACTGTAGGATTGGAATTGTTGATTAGGGCCCTTAGATTGTATTTCAAGTCTTCGTGCCAGAACATGTCGAAGTCCTTTTCAATATCCTTGATAGAGCGAGTACCAGGCCTGTGTCGTGTGCACTTTCTGAGGTGTGAGTACCTGGTGACTAAGCTCGTCCTAGGAGGGGTTGCATGCTAAAGTCTTTGTGCAAGGAGGTCGTTGTGTGTCAGGTGTTGCAATGTAAGTCTACAGTTTACAATCCCTTCGAAAAAATTTCCACAAGTACTTTAGATATGGAGATGTGTCTGAAGCTGAGAGGATATTATTCCATTTATCCGTTTAGGAACCATAGCCTCATTCGATGATTTGGAATGGTTATGGCAATAACCTGAGGCTCGTGCACCGTTGTGAGAGGCGATAGCCGATGTGGTAGCGTTGTCAAGGAGACGTCTGAGTAGCTGGTTGCCTATGCCAGAACTATCCGAGGCTACCATGGGATTTTTGAGAGAAGGTGCTCGCCCCTCGCCGAACTCAATGGGAGCAACGAGAATGTGTATAGCAGTAAGAATGAATATGCGGACGATTTGATCTGGTAGAGATGGTTGGGAGTCCTCCGTAAGTAACGAGCAACTGCTTGTTTATCTATGCCCTTGGGTGAGGGAGTAGGGCTCAAAATCGCCCGCCTGATGTCTTTGAAATGGGCTGGCGATGTCTTCGTGAGGTTTTGATCCATAGCGTAGTGTTGTCTTTGAAGCAATTGAAGTTTATCATTTTACTTGCCAGATGTATTTCCAGGAATCATTAGAGGACTGTATTCTGTATCGTTCTTCAGTAGTGACTGTGTTTACCAGAGCTTTTTGTGATCGTCATGTTGAGGATGTGGTTGCGGAGATTAGCGAGGTTCTGACATTTTGTCTAACCTGTGTCTAATTTTTGGTCCAATCGGGGATGGTAATACGACAGGAGTCGTTTGCCTCCTCCTGCACAGTAGAAGACGAACTACATTGGAATGAACGTGTTCTTTGTGATTACCACGTCACTATCCTGTATGACAGTCATCCTCGTGATTCCAGGGTGTGAGGTGGCGAACTATCATACTATGGTTAGCGTTGATGTCACCCAGAAGAAAGACAGGAATGTGGGAGTAGTTGAAGACTGTTTGCAGGCCATGCAGGGGTACACTAGTATTCGGTCTCACGTGTGTGGTATAGAGGATAACGGATCCGTGTTAGGGTATGGATCTTGACGGCAAGAAAGTGATGGAAGCGCCAGGAGACGGGGGGGTACACGTGTTCTGTAGGACATCACACAGGGATAGCGACTCCGTCGAACTGACCATCGGGCACCTGGTAAGATGTGAAACCCTAGTGTGGAATCCGGGATGTAGTCGTTGATGACTGAAGCACCATTAAGCAAAACAATATGGACGCCGCTCCTCCTGCAGGAGGGCGACGGTGAGGTGATTCTGATCCTTCCTGTGAGCTTGGGGAAGGGTTGATATAACCTACCGTGACGTCAAAAAAGGTTCCATAAGAAATACCTCGGAGAAGTGTCGGCGGGTCGTGGAGCGTGAGAGAGATTGCGAGCTGAGGGAAAGAATTGGGAGAGCGGAGGGAGATATCATCCAGAGCAGCAACTTCAGGTTGCCGGAATTTGGAATCAATGAGAGTGTTATCAGGGTCGGACTCAGGAGCTCCTGCAGGAAGATCGGGTTCGGGTGTGTGTGTGTAGGGAGCGGGATAGAAGGCGAGGTGGGATGGACAGCAGGAGGAGGTGGAGTTGATCGAAAGAGTGGAGGAAGGAGGTGGAGGCGATGGCTCTGAAGGAGGAAATTTGTGGGCGCAAAAGATGAGGCGCAGTGTTGAGGCACGCTCGAAGCAACTGTTCAGCGAAGAATTCTCGGCATCTGGATAACTCCCAGTTTCTTTAAGGGAGACTGAACTACTTGCGTAACGTAAAGTCCTCAAGATAAATTAGGTGATGCTGTAAGGACGCGTATGCTAATTGAGTTGAGGGCATAATTACAAAGCCATTAAAAGAAATAGAGTTAGAGGAGGTTTTGGGAAAAAAAAATCAGGAAAAATGAATTTTAAAGACTCTAAACTTAATTAGGTTGAGACAATCCCAATTAGATTCCTGTCCAAATCTGTGTCTATGAAGGCATTTGTAACAAGATGGGGATGTAGAACAAATAAGACGTATGATGAGATGGACAGAACTGGAAAGAAGTGGAGGGATACTGTGTTGAGTCGTCAGTGTATAAATACTCTCGGTTATCTGATGAAAAAAGACCAGAGATGTATTCCCTTCGTGAAAACCTTTACAACATTAGCGGACCTCCTTAATGCTAAAACACATCGCTCAATGTTAGCGATTTATTGGATGGATTTTCCAGGGGGTTGACTTATCATGTCATACATTCACGATGCTTCACTGGACATAAACTTTCTAGCGTGTCCACTGACTTACAGATGTCGTGCTCGAAGGATAAACTATGAATCAGGCAGACGCTTCGAATGTCATACTATAGGAAGCGATTCCTTTTGTTTTTATTTGCCCTGTCTGGGATCAAGATGGTGACGAGAAATCGACACTTCCGTTCACATACTGGGAGCGGTGATTGAATTACACCACAGCCTTTAGTCATTCAGTTGTAACTCCCTTTCAGAATAGGTTTTAGTCTATACTGATGTGTGCTGCCCGAGAGATATACTTTAATCCAAGAGACGGGATTCTAATCCAGGAGACGGGATTCTAATCCAGGAGACGGGATTATAATATAGGAGACGGGATTATGATATAGGAGACGGGATTATAATCCAAGAGACGGGATCATAATCCAGAAGAGGGTATTATAATCGAGGAGAGGAGATTATGATCCAATAGACGGGATTATAATCCAGGAGACGGGATTGTAATCCAAGAGACGGGATTATAATCCAATAGACGGGATTATAATCCAGGAGACGGGATTATAATCCAAGAGACGGGATTATAATCCAGGAGACGGGATTATAATCCAATAGACGGGATTATAATCCAGGAGAGGGGATTAAATAATCCAGGAGAGGGGATTATAATCCAGGAGAAGGGATTATAATCCAAGAAACGGGATTACATAAGTAACACCAGTGCTTACTATGACTGAATGTCCTCCTCAGTCTCGTGTATTGTAAAAGTTCAATATTGGTCAACACAATGAAATGTAATTCTTAGCATCATCAGCAATCAACTGACCGAAGGAGAAATATCAGGACAATCAGTGATCTTAGTACTGTATCAGGATTATACACACATACACACACACACACACACACTCAAACAGCACCAAACATTACCCTCCCTCTTTTCCAAGTGATGATCACCTTCCCAGCGAAGAAGCCGTTCAGCGAATGAACATTCCCTTCGCTACCGTCTGTTAGATGCTTCACCTTGATGCCGTCTGCCCTCCAGCCTACTATAACCAATCTCCAACACTTTCAGAGTCAGTGTATAAAGTCGACAGGCTCTGACACAGCCTCAAGTTAAACGCTACAGTACGCCAATTGGTTTACCTAGGATACTCTACAAAGGGCCCCCCGCTGGAAATAACCAAATCCCTCTGATCCGTCGTCGCTACTTCATCCCAGCGATGAAAATGCCTCGTTGATTGGAAGACTTCATATGTACCCCCCCCCGCCCTTCAAAGCCAACGAACTCCGAGTCCCTCTGTGAATTAAATACGAACCGGTGCCATCAACCCGGATCCCCAGCTTACCCTCTGAAAGTTTCGCGTTTGATTGGGTTTACACAGGTACTGAAAGTTCCATGGACTCTCCCCTAATTTGGTAATACTGAGGACCTCCTCTACTATCTACTGGCTCCTCAGCTTACTGAACTTTATCCTCTGTGACCGAGAGAAGAACAAGACTTCCGTGGCTCTCATCTCGTTAGCCTCACCAGAGCTTTCGACGAAGGCATCAACCTTGGGCTCTCATTCTAGTGAGGTACAGACAAACTACATCTCCAGCATCGTCAGGGTGTACGCTTCCGACCGGCCATCTCCAGACCTTCCAGTCCCTCAACTGTGGCCTCGTACAGGACATGAAGTTGAGATCCTTTCGTTTCCATATCCCTACAGTTGATACACACATCAATGCCCCTCCTGGATAAGAGTACTTCGGTGTCTCTGCCAGGAAGCATCAACGCTGATAACAACTCTTCTCACTACAGTACTTTCCACAAGATCCTTACATCATGTACTGAACAGTTTATTTATCTTTCGTGGAAAGGACAATGAAATTTTGGGATGACTGATAACGAATAAGATAACACACATTTGAGAAAAGTGTCAGACATCATGCAAGAAGGGATCATAGTGAACAATTCTGCGTCGTACTTTTAAGATACACCATATCTCAGTTCAGTGGCAATATACCAACAACCCATTTTTCTACGAACTGCATTGTTTCTACTAATAACAAAAGTCACACATGGGTAGTAGATCCAGCTCACGTTACCAACAGAATCTCCCAACACCTTCCTCGGTATACGAAGTGGACTCAGAGGTGGAAATACATCCTGTCCAACTGGCAAAGCTTACAAGTACGACTGAGATCACAGATGCTGAAACAACGCCTCTACAGTAGGGCACATAACGTCTTAGGGAGGACTATCCAAGACCTTGGGAAATACATGTGAACGACGGTGAACTGTGACAGCCTTGAAGCGTTTCAAGACTACAAAAATCAGAATCAGGTCATAAAATAGGTATCGATGCCATCATATCGCTTTCATGAAATCATTTATAAATCCTTCGGGGTTACATTTGTATGAACTTTTTTCTTTTTTTCTAACCAGGCAACCCAGCCGTGAGCCAATCAGGCTTCCTGTTGTCTGTTTTTCTCATGTAAACTCATGACTTTCTTCGTAAGACCAGTGAGGGTTATTTGATAAAGGGTTGTCCGAAGAGATGACAAAATGAAATGAAGTGACTATTAATGTGGCATCTATGTATGGTTGAAGAACTTACAGGGTCTTTCCTATATCATGATCAACACATCCTTTTCTATATTTAATACCAGATTGTATTCTTTTTCCGTTGTCGGAATTAAAACCTTTAGAAAAAGGTCCTTAAAGGCACCTTAGTTACATAAATGCTCACATGTTCTGTTGCTGTTATTTCGAGGCTTGATCACCATCTGAATACAAGCTGTGTGAATGTGAAGTGTTGGGTGATCAAATATCACGTAGGTATGATACCTGAAATGTGCTTTTGTTTCCAGTAGCTTTCAATAACAGAAAAAAGAGAATCAATAAAACTCTACTTCCTGGATATCGAATCGCTTTATCAGAGTTGGATGGAAAATATAGAGACTTTGCCGTACATTGTCGTTTTCCGAGTCGATGTTTCGATCTACTGGAAGGTCAACTGAGGCTTCCATCCTCTTCAGACTCGATGAGGTTTTCCTGAGGTACACAGCGCCGTCCTGTCATTAGACTCTACCCTGTGTCCTCGTCCCTCAGTCTTTTGCTTTATCTTGGTTTGTTGGAGACGACTGGCGTCGACGTGCCTCATCTTCATGGTGATCAGGGGGTAAACTATTTTGTCTTTGTTTTCGTTGATCCACGAAATATCTCACGTTCGTTTAGTTGTTCCTCAATGTGTTTATTGAGTCTCTTTACAGAACCTGCTTCCAGAAACAACAACGCTCTTGGATGCTAATGAACTAACTACTAGCTAATTGCTGTTAACCTCAATAACTAAGATGGATTCTTCTTGTTACGGCCTCTACAAAGTACGAATGGGATGTATGAGACTGAGGTGTCGTGTCATACCATGAGGAGGTGGCATCTCAGATGGCAGGAGGTGACGGTGATGAGAACATTGCTGTAGCTTCTTTTTTTCCCAAACTGTCGATGGAGATGAAGTGATGATTACAGTCAGGAGGAGAAGGAGTGTGTTGATTGCCTCGGGATAGAACGATGTAATAGGGTTCGTGGATGGATGATCTTACATGCCTATTCCTGCACCTATTCTATCATCCTTAGATTCGGTGGTGGACAGGGGAAAAAAGACCTGGTGAATGAAGGCATCAATACGTTTGGGAAGACTGAAAGTTACGTCGATGTTTTTGTGCATGTTGAAGTGTCCTGTGTCGACAGCAAATGTAAAGATGATAGCTAGGAGATGTGATGATGATGGTACTTGACGTGTTACTCCCAACTCAAGTTATTGCTCAAGAGTGACACCGAGAAGCTTGGTGGACGAACCAACTTGGAGACACTGGTGCCTTATTGGTTAATAGTAGCAAAAAGCTATTTTCTGACGTCTTGTTTCGGCTGATGATTCCGTGGTTGACGGCAGTTCACTTCTGAAGGCTAAGGGTTCTGTTGAAATCACTGTTGCTGGGAAAGGTGTTGTCATTGCTAATACCAAAGGTTGAGTCACTGGAGCTTCAGAATGTTTGGTTAAGCTCAAGTAAAACAAATATTCACAAAGTATGGCACTGGGTTGTACCCAGGGACTTTAGTCATGTTGATTTTGGTGAAATACATTTAGGTTTTCAGTCAACGATCGCTGAGGAGAATCAGTGATGATGGCTTAAAAGGATATGTCTACTTCGTGCTGAGAAAACTCCGCAGAGCTTCAATGTAAATCATTCGCCTTAGCATAGTATATTACCCCAAAGCTGTGTAAACGTCTGTCGACTTCATACACTCATTCTAGAGGCGATGGAGGAGTAAGGTACGCTGGAAGGCAGGCGGTGTCAACGTGGGGGAAGTCTCTGGCACAGAGTGGTCAAGTGACTGTTAATCAAGACTGAAATGTTCCATCACTGGTCTGGTGATTAACGCTGGGAATAGATGGAATCTGAGTTTTTATGTGAGGCTGAAGAAGATTAATAGCGTCACTTAAGCAATCCCGTCTCTTGGATTGTAGTGTATATATATATATATATATATATATATATATATATATATATATATATATATATATATATATATATATATATATATATATTTTTTTTTTTTTTTTTTTTTTTCTACTTTTATCTTATTATACTTTGTCGCTGTCTCCCGCGTTAGCGAGGAAGCGCAAGAGAACAGACGAAAGAATGGCCCAACCCACACACACACACACACACACACACACACACACACATATATATATATATATATATATATATATATATATATATATATATATATATATATATATATATATATATATATATATACATCTCGTTAGGGCTGCACACGTCAGTGGAAGATAAATCCCGTTCTCAGAAAGAGAGCTTACACCTGGATGAGTAACGGTCGTTGTGTAATTACAGTATTGCTACGGGCACTGCAGACTTCTGTGTGTGTGAGGTGAGGTGTTAATTAAAAGCCATCACCTGGATTCCTAGCAAGGCTGACTAAGAAGAATCGCTTTATAGCATAATGCTAAAAGCGTTTAAGTGATATACGTCGTGTATTGGAAACGTCTGAGCAGGTAGTTCATACTAAACTAGAAATCATCAATGAGAGTTTAAGTACATAATAAACCTGCAGACTCTGTAAAGACTAACATTTCTAACCAACGTTTGCAACGTTTGCAACGTTTGTCCATGACATGAAAATGAAAATCGTCGAGTCGAATCATCTGCAGCTACTTAGGCAGTCTGCAGGCTCTCCAACGTACAGGAGATCCGCCAGCCAGACGAGGAACAGTTCCACACAGTCAAAAATATGGAAATGATGATGTTTGGAGTCTAGCCAGAGCATCGCAAGAGGCTGAAGAAAAGTATACCTGATCCTAAACGTTTTATGTCCAGAAAAACTAATGTTTCTGTGGAGAACAAGTGAAGGACGCAGCGCAATGACGCCAAGATTGTCCCACAGTGGATCGTACATACCACAAGGGTAAACCCCGACGTGATAACACAAATATAGAGGAAGAAAATTCGAGAATCAGCTTTTCTCTTGTCCAGGATGAGGTTAGCCTCCCAGTGGTGGTAACACGTAACGAAAACGTAACGGCAATCAGTGAATGTCCTAGAATGGTACGCTCCCAGTACATTCCCACTTCTCTATCCAGTCAAGCATAGTGAGATAGATGACACGTCTTTTGACCTTTTTCTGTTGGAGAATTTCTCTTCGTTTTCAGAGAGGGTACATTCCAAGATGGGTGGTTTTTTGCCTCGTGTTTGAAAACTACCCGCCTCGTTGTTCCACTTTCATCAACTTCAACATCATGAAGTTCGTCACTATAATAAAAGCAATGTGATTCGTGCATTTTCTAAATTGCCACTCATGAAAAAACTGTCTGAAGATCAAAAAATACAAAATCACAGTTTTTGGTATAATTGCCTTTCATAAAAAAAAAAAAAACTCTGAAGATCAACAAAGAAAAAAAAATAGTTTTTTGTATCTGTTCGCAATGTTTTACGAAGCATCGTAGAGTCGAATACAGTGAACGTTTTTTGTCTGCGCCAACCTCATTCTCCGCTAAGGTAAATGCTACACTTCAGTCGGTTTTCTATCAAGGCTGAAGAGGTTAAGTGGGTTTGAGGCAACATGAATGAAGTGACGTCTGAATACACAGCACTGACCATCTAATTACACAGGCTCGACAACAGAAGCAAACACCACTGGGTGCATAATGTGATGTTCAACAATCACCTAAGATGCCTACATTACTGAATAAAACAGAAGTGATTTTATTAGCCTAATCCTCATTTTCATCATCTTTAATTTCTAGCTTCTTAACCTTGTCTCAGTTTCACTAAAGGAAGCCACCTAATTCAGACATCCACACGAATAATAGGAATTCTTATTTCAGCAATTTCGTACACTTTCTAGTCACTAGATAACTTGCAAAATATAGCTCCTAGAGCAGTTCCCATCAACTTACCCCCACCCCATTCTTTTCTATTAACTGTAACACTATCTTAGAAACGAGCAATACCCAGCGCTGCCATTCAATATATCACAACGAAAACATGCATTGAGAAAAGAAAAGGTGCACCGCTTTTACTGATTTTACTAATCGTGTTAGGGAAAAGTAGTTGAATAGGAACCAAAGTTATTAGTCTCGGTAACCTACGCTAGCTCACGACTAGCCAACACCTTTTAATTTTTTATTCCGCCGCTCGATGGCTCTTCTGCTGCTGATGTTCGCGGATCATAACACAGCAGTGGGGTGTTTAGACCTGCAGTCCGTAATGGGACATCCACAGGGTGACGACTGTGTCCTTTTCTAGACTTAATGTCCGGTAAGGATGATGAACCTCTTACAAAGGTGATCTCAAGTTGATAGAAAACGCAACAACCTTCTGAAGGCCGTTCTCCACCAGTTCGTCACATTACTCGACTCTGGTTATACTACGATCGAAAAATTTCGCTTTACTGGTGCATCGTAAGACACCCTGGCAATCTTCATCACGACTCCCACCCAGGCTACCAAGGTGAATCACAGATCTGATGAAAAACCCGTTCTCATCAAGCGTCACTTGTGAATCCAAGAAATCCCGTGCCCACTCGGAAGTTGTCAAAACTACGTTAAGGCACCCGAACCCGAAAGAAATTTTTGCTAGCAACGTATGGGAATATATTGTATATTGGATGAGTCATCCACCACCAGCAAATGCCATCAGTGAATCAGTAGATCGAGTCATCGCAATCAACGCGGTGTGGTTTTCAAATAAGGTAACAGTTCTAACCTATCTTCAATTGATAACCTACCTAACCTAACCTATCCTAGCTTATCCTTAATTGATAACTAACCTAACCAAACCTAACCTATCCTAGCTTATCCTTAATTGATAACTAACCTAACCAAATCTAACCTATCCTTAATTGAAAACTAACCTAACCTAACCTATCCTAGCCTATCCTTAATTGATAACTAACCTAACCTATCCTCAATTGATAACTAACCTAACCTAACCTAACCTAGCCTATCCTTAATTGATAACTAACCTAACCTATCCTTAATTGATAACTAACGTAACCTAACCCAACCTAACCCATCCTAGCCTATCCTTAATTGATAACTACCCTAAAATAACCAACCTATCCTTAACTGTTAACTAACCTAACCTAACATAACCTACTCTATCCTTAATTGATAACTAAGTGCGTTCATACGTTGACAATTCATCTCTGTATTCCTCCGCTTCTTTCCATTTTAGTTTCCTCGATAAACGTCCCGTCTTATCAAAACTGCTTTTCGAAACTAAAGTCTAGACAGGACTTCCAGTGGAACGGTCATATCCTACTGAAGTTTAATTCCTCTAGAACCCAATTTCTCCCGATTTCTCTCTCTAAAACCTATTACAATCTTTTTTTGTCTTGGTGGTTTTGATTCTCTTACTCAAACGCAATAAGCATACAAGGAATCACGAGATCCTCTAATCTGTCTTGGAAACCTCACACTACACATAAAGGCATGTTTCTATGGAACTGGGAGTCGAGTACACACACCCAGCAAAGTTCTAGCACTAAATGATTACTTTACGTTTAATGAAAAGGAATCCAGATTATCAAGTTTCCCATTCCGATCTCAAAGCTTGAATTAATTGTCTTACACCTCTCAACGTTGGTTCGCTTATTTCTCTATCATGTAAGCTACTGTAGTTTCTCCTCCCGAGAGCCAGTGTGGCTTGTGTGCCTCTTCCATTAGCTAGATCTCGTAATGCACTGTAAGCCACTACGTCTCATGATTACTGTAAAGTCGCTTTGACGACGGTTTCATTCCTTTAACACTAAGCTTTAGAACTCCTTTTACTGTCTCATGTATTTGCTGACGGGTTTGGTCCAATCAGCCTCCTTTATAAAAGGCAGGTTTTCCCACTTCCTCTAACACACTTAGACTAGTTTCTCTATTTCTTTGGCCCATTTTCATATTTCACTGAAGACCAGACAACGAGGAGGACTTTAATCTGTGCTCAAGGCATCCGTTACACACACACACACACACACACACACACACACACACACACAAAAGCGTTATATTAGCTTCACTGGCATTGTAGGAAAATTACCTTTGTAGGTAACAGCAAACTCAGTTATGGTTTCACACTACGGTTTAACAAGCAGACGTCCTTCTCTTACACTTGCTCTCTGCCTATCGTAGCGTTTTTCAATCAGTTGACAATAATGGTATACATCTCAACTGCAGCAAAACTCCTTAGATTACTATAGAGAAATGGATTGCATTTGAACGTCACTAACTGCGAGGATGGAAAGGCTCATCACTGAACGGATAAAACTTACATGGGGTCAATGTGATTAGTGGAGTGCCTTAAGGCTTGATTCTAGCACCACTGCCATACGTGAATCAATGACCTTGAAAGAAGAGTAACGTAACTGTAATTTCCACCGAATCTCAAAGAATGCAGGATGATCTCACTAGGTTATCGTACTTTTATGGAATGATGTTCACTGTAGACAGAAGCAGAGTATTGAGCCTGAGTGTAAACAACGTGGAAACTAGATATCATCGTAACGATATAGAAAAGCCAGTTCAGTAGAAGGATCTAGGGGTAATCATATTTAGAGATACAGAATTAACAGAACAAAGACGTTGGCTCGACTATCATAAGGCATCGGCCATAAGGGTCCAACAAGTACATATACACTATCATAAACATCCAAGATACAAAACCATCATGGCCTGTGTATAATCCATCACACAGACCATGACTGCCTGATTTGATAATAAGGTGGCGTTGGTATATACTGAGTACATAGCGTGGGTGTGTCCTAACCAAACAAATGGCCTCCATCCGTCACTGAATATTTCCAGTCTGGATATCAGAAACATGTCGGCACCTCAGGATCACAAGGCGCCCAAGGTTAAAAGTATTTGCCTGAAGTATTCCAGTTATACTTTTTTTTTGCCTTCTGGAGTCATGAAAAGACAATCCCCACTCTGTTATATTGCTTTTGCTCGTAATTATTACGACGTGTTGATATTAATTCACAATCTTATCACGCTGTTATAAACTGCTTTCCGTGTGTGTGTGTGTTCTGAGAAGTGTTGTTGACATTATTATGCAAACGGTTGATGCCCCACTCAACTCATATGCCTGTGTTCTTATCTCTATATCGTAATCAAGAAAACTGTTATTTCTTGATAAGATTGATATCATTATCCTGGTAATCACGACAAGGATATAGAAGCGAAACATCAGAGAATAAAGTTTTACCTGTATACGAAGACAGAGTAAAATTCGCTGGTCGAAGCTGCTGGGTGTTGCCTCCCTGGCTACATCTGACGCCAAGGACATCGTCAACAGACTCCACACCTGACTTCTTCCCGACCCTCAGCTGGAGATGGACGGAGTATACGTTGAGAGGTGTCTGACTTGTGTGATTTTAATAAGCTATTAAATACTTACGAACGACAGCTAGTAATGAAAGCATTGCAAATTGCTTAAGCTAGTGTAATCGTGATATTGAATTGGATATCTGGAAGGTGAATGAGTTATGTGCTAATACGTTCTGAGCAAGTTTGTCATCACAGGAAAATCATAGTGAAAGTGGTCTATTTAGAAAATTGAAATTCTAGGTGATTCATGACTTTCAATGAGCCAGTTTATTTGTGGATTAAGGAACAAAAGCAGGAAAAATCATTGCAATTATCAAGATTCCCGTGGATATGTTTTTTTTTGTGAAAATAAAGAAAATGGACAAATTTCAATGAATATTTTTTACTGTTCCATTAATGTATCGGGATGATCACTCAACCTGTAGTTTAATATCCTATTTTTCTAAAAGTATATTGTTGATATTTCACTCTTGACTAAGTGTTCATTATAGTCCTTTTGCATCATTAATTTTGGAGTGTTTTATGACCAAAAATCCGCTCTTACACCATTTCAAAACGCAAAATGATTTTATAAAGACTTACCGGAAGTAG
Organism: Panulirus ornatus; assembly: GCF_036320965.1. Taxonomy (NCBI): domain Eukaryota; kingdom Metazoa; phylum Arthropoda; class Malacostraca; order Decapoda; family Palinuridae; genus Panulirus; species Panulirus ornatus. The sequence continues at coordinate 76,962,442 of NC_092227.1, read as the reverse complement.
TAGTCTTCTGCGCATGTCTGGGCTCATGCAACACATTTACCTTTACATGACTTATGAATGATGGGCTGGAAAATGGCAAACGAGCGTGAAGCTGCTCGTTTGACCTCGATATATCAGCAAACGCCACCAATCGTGACCAGTGTTGTGAATTCCCTTTAGCACGTAATCTGGTGAAGCAGATGGCGCACTGCCTCTATGTTCTTCAAACGGTGATATGAATGTTTGGTTTAGGTTCCGTTTTGACAGAACTGCTGTCGTCTAGTTTGGGCACAAGGATATTTTCATGAGCCTTTTTCTTTTTTTCTTTCTTTTTCTGGGGAGGTTTGGGGGAGGGGTGGCGGTAAATGGCCCAGTTAGGGTAGGTTGAGGTGATGTGCAACGTTAGCAAGCCAGGGGCAAAGCCCCCTTTTGGGAGGGTTAGATAAGTCTTTGTTATTTTCTTTTTCTCGTAATCCTTCACTTTACCTTAATTCAAAGGAATTTTCAATTTTTCTTCGCTTTATTTAAGGATGAAACGACTTATAGAAGAAAACTTTTTGTAATCACTGAAATGCATCTGTTCCCTTGGCCGTACGTTTGAAAAAAAAAGATAAATTCGCTTTTCCGAGATGTAAAGCCTCTCTGGACTTTTCCAGCGAAAGTTGTTATATTTTCGCACATCAGAATAGGTATTTGCAGGATTCTCGATGATTGCATGAATTCCTTTTGTGTAAAGTGAGTCGATTAATCCACAAATAAAATGGCGTATGAAAAATATTTTTCAGAATATTCTTCAGCGGTTGCAAAAATATGATACTGTGGACAAGGGTCCAGTGAATCATTTATATGTCTGTGAACTTGGACCGGGTAAGGAAGTGGTAGATAGTGACTACAGGTTTCCGCTCTTGTGCGGGTCAGATTTGAGGGATTTCGCCTTAGATATGGTATATTGCTTTGTAACACCACCATCGCCACCCATGACTTGTTGCATGTCCCTCGTATATCAATAGAGTTATTTATTCATGATCAATGAGGGTGAAAAATAGAGAAAAGTTAGAATGAAAATCAGAATAAAACACAAATTGTTGGAAATATGATAAATGCATCAAATCATAGTGACTAGTGAACAATGAAATGAGAAAAGATAATGCGGCATACAAGCACTTATAAATTGCATGCTGGGAAAAATGTTATATATAGAGTGACTGGTGAACATAACAGTGCAAAGAATGACGTTAGGAAAACATGAGGTTGCAATAAAGAGTGACTCATAAAGAGTTTTGTTGAAATATTGCTACATTTCATGACACTGCGATAAGTAAGTGTTTGGTGTGCAGTATCGTAGATGCACTGATACGTAAAATGTTTAGAGAACAATGCGATGAATAGTGTAGGGTAGATGGAGAACAATGGTGTGAAAATGTTTTGTGCGTACAGTTATTGATGAACAGTAAGGAAGAAATATTACATCCTATAACGATTATAGTAGGTGAACATTGTGATGAACGTGATATTTAGTGACTGGTTAACAATTTGATGAAAATTATTGTTACATGAATGACTGGTGAAGTGCAAGGAATTGGCGTAACAAAATGGTTATGCTGAATGGTGAACAGTAATAGAGTGGTTATACTGAATGGTGAACAGTATGTGATGAACATAGTGTCATGATAAAGTGCTTGAACGCAATACAACTTTCAGAAAGTGTAACTGATGGCTACCATACCTCTACACCTGACGGGCTGTGAAAGGTAGGTAATGTAATCAGTAATTCATTAGTATGTATAGTAATCATATTTCAAATGATTATTGGTTATATCCCAAAGTGTTGTTGAAAGATCATGTTTCAAAAATATGGCATCGAACGCTGGTGAGTGATCACGTTTCAGTTGTTAATATATTTAGGACCATGTTTAGCTGATAATGTTTCACTTATGTAAGGTTAAATATTGAACGTTCTTTGGTGATGATGTTTCATTCGATTTTAGGTTGTATCCCGAACGTTGTTTGACGACTGTGCTTCAATAGATCATAGGTTTTTTCCTAAGTGCGGTGCTCATATTTCAGCTAATGACAAGCTATATGTCAAATGTTGCTTGGCGTTTGTGCTTTTAAATCGTCATAATTTACATTACGAACGATGTTGAGCGATTAATTTTTTTTCGATTACTCGTCCTGTATATGCTGTCTGATTACTTATACTGTATGTGCTGTATAATCACTTATACTGAATATGCTGAATGCTGTTAAGCGACCACACTTCATCTGATCATATGCTTTGAGATCACGTCTGAAATGATTACATGCGTTGCATGTTGAACCCTGGAAAGCAATCGATTATGATCAACTGATTACAAGTTACGATACGAGAACTGATTACAGAACGTCAGCTGACGTATGCGAGACACTTGCTGTCCACACCCGTTATTAGTTATATAAGGAGAATGAGCCGGTAAAACAAGAGGTGCGGCACGACCGGCAGCCGGTTGTGGAACCTTCAAACACACGACCAACAACAGTCCGACTGGGTAGCGTTTAGATTATTTTGCAGAGAATGGACAACGTTTACCAATGTCGATTCACAGTAATGCATATTATAATATAACTACAGCCACATAAAGAAAAAGATATATATAGTCAAAATTAGATAATTTGTGGATTTCCTTGGTGTAGCAATTAGCGTTCCTGAACGTCACCCATTCATGGGCCGTCTAGGGCCAAGCACATAGGTTCGAATCCAGGGTGCGGCAGTATATACATACACGTCCACACACGCATATATACATACCTATATATATATATATATATATATATATATATATATATATATATTTTTTTTTTTTTTTTTTTTTCTTTCAAACTATTCGCCATTTCCCGCGTTAGCGAGGTAGGGTTAAGAACAGAGGACTGGGCCTTTTTTGGAATACCCTCACCTGGCCCCCTTCTCTGTTCCTTCTTTTGGAAAAAAAAAAAAAAAACGAGAGGGGAGGATTTCCAGCCCCCCCGCTCCCTCCCCTTTTAGTCGCCTTCTATGACACGCAGGGAATACGTGGGAAGTATTCCTAATCCCCTATCCCCAGGGATATATATATATATATATATATATATATATATATATATATATATATATATATATATATATATATATATATATATATATATATATATATATATATATATATATATATATATATATGGGATGGCCTTGATTAGGGCCTCAGGTGCCCATGGCGTCTCTGCTAACATAAAAAAAGTATAACGCAATTTATATAATATATATATATATATATATATATATATATATATATATATATATATATATATATATATATATATATATATTGTAAGTTTATAGTTCACGAGACGGAGACCGTGACACAGTGCTGAGCCACTGAGCTAACAAAACTTCGGGGTAGTGACAAAAGTTGTAGATCCCATTATGTTCACAACAT
>NC_092227.1:76906511-76954011 GCF_036320965.1 Panulirus ornatus | reverse complement strand
TCTTGGATATGAAGGTGCTAAGAAGGGCAGCTGGTGGAACCTGTGATCATTACTTGAGGGAAGCGAGTTTGAAGGTTTGTAGAGGTTTTCGGAAAAGAGGAAACGATATAGGTGGGAAGAGGGTGGTATATAGGTCAGTGAGCTTGAAAAAAAGGTAAAGAGATACCAGAAGAGATTGAGTATATATTGGGAAACAGTGAGGGGTAAATGAAGCTAGCGAGTGAGTGAGGAATGGGAGGTATTTGGTGACTGTCACATGCGAGAGAAGTGTGTGACATGCGGAAGGGGAAAGCGAGCATGTGAGACATGGTTGCGCGTGGTGGGATGATGAAGTTATGTTCCTAGTGAAAGAGAAAAGAGAGATGTATGGACGTTATTTGTAAGGATAGAGTGATAATGATCAGATATGCAAGAGAAAGCGGCAGGTGGTCAAGAGAAAGGTGCAGGGACTGAGCAAAGAGGGCAGATGGAAGTTGGGATGAGCGAGTATTAGCAAACTTAAGGGAGAGTAAGAAAATTTTTGAAAAGGTGTTTATAGTGGAAGAAAAACAAGAGAACAGATGAGAACATTGATGAAGGAGGCAAACGGGGAAGCAGTAACTGTCAGATGTGAGGTGAAGAGGAGATGGAATTAGAAGCATGAAGGAATACTGAATGTGTCCGATGTTTTCAGGTTAATAAAAAATACGTCAAAATTATTAATTCCTTCTGCCTTACACTATTGTGTCACGCTACCTACCACATAATCTAATCTCTTTAATCTTTTCTCTCTTACAATACATCAGCTATCTTCTCCCAAGCACGTTTCCCTCTCTACTCAAGCCTGTCACATTTAAAACTTACTTTTAAATTGACCATTTAACCTTCTTTCACACTCTAGACTACCCCGTCCAAAAAGCTATTTTCTTTTCTATTTCGAAAGAGACTGATACAACTTTTCTCACTTGTCCTCTCCAACTCCCCATCGCTTAAGGTTGAGGTCGAGGAAGTAATCCCTTTTCGGTTAAATGTACCATCTCTTACCCAACGCTGACCCTGCACCTCTAACACACAGAAAACAGTGAGGTGGTCACCAGCCAACTGCACTGGAAAACGTAAAGAATTCATTCTTTTTTTCTCTCTCTCTTTCTAACCTCCTCCTTCTTCAATTGATCTGGTCTCGATTTTTAACGGAATGAGTAGCACGTCTTTACATATACTCGGCTGACAGTCAACAGAATTATTTGAATACGTACTTCAACTTGTAGGCTAATGGGAAAAGAGGGTTTCTTGAAAATGATTTTCATTAGTATACTTGAATCTCATCAGCGAACAACAACTGACTCACTTCCCAAGCCCCAAGCCCAAAATTCTTGCATTCACCTCCCTAATAACCCCTTCCATAAACAAATTAAACAACCATGGAGACACCACACACTTCTGCTGCAAACCGACATTCATTGGGAACCAATCGCTTTCCTCTCCTCCTACTCGTACACGCGCCTTACATCCTCATATATATTTTTTTTTTTCATACTATTCGCCACTTCCCGCGATAGCGAGGTAGCGTTAAGAACAGAGGACTGGGCCTTTGAGGGAATACCCTCACCTGGCCCCCTTCTCTGTTCCTTCTTTAGGAAAAAAAAAAAAAAAAAAAAAAAAAATCCTCATATATATATATATATATATATATATATATATATATATATATATATATATATATATATATATATATATATATATATATATATATATGGTTTTTCCACAGTTGATCGACGTTTCCCAAGTTCACGGGGTATCACCGGGAATAGCCGAGTAAAGGCCACATTCGCTCACTCCCTTCTCTAGCTGTCATGTGTAATGCACTGTAACCACAGTTCCCCATGCACAACCAGGCCCTACAGACCTTTCCATGGTTTACCCTGGTTCAGTCGTCTGACAGGTTGTCGGCCCTTGTATACTACATCGTTCCAATTCCTTCTATCCCTTGGAACCCTGTCACCTTTCTGCGTATTTGTCCCCTATCAGTCAAAATCTTTTCCTCTTCATTCACCCATCTCCAATTATGTCTAACCCTTCTTGTTCCCTCCACTTCTGTCACATATATACCTTATTTGTTGACTTCTCTTCGCTCATTTTCTCCACATGTCCAAACCATTTCAGTACACCCTCTTGAAGTGTCTCAACCACACCCTTTCTAATGCCAAACCTCTCTCTTACCCTTTTATGACTTACTCGATCAAACCAGTTCACACCATCCCTCAAAACATTCCATTCCCAACACATCCTCCCTCGTCCGCACATACCCAACTCTAGCCCTATGCTTGGAATCCATATAACATTGTTGGTACTACTGCTTCCAGACAATGCCTTTCTTCCACACATTCTTCGGTGCTCCCAGAACTTTCGCCCCTTCCCCCACGCTATGACTCGCTTCCGCTTCCTTGGTTCCATTCGCTGGCATGTCCGCTCACAGATTTCTAAAACACTTCACTTCCTCCAGTTTTTCTCATACCCCAGCTGACCTGTCCCTGCTTAATCTAATAACCTTGCTTTTATTCAGATTTACTCTCAACTTCCTCCTTTCACACACACTCTTTTCCAAACTCAGTTTACAGTTTCTCACTCGTATCTGCCATCAGAACCGAACCATTAGCAATAACAAACAACAACTGGCTCGCTTCCCAGGCCGCTCCCCCTCACCTGCAGACTGCATACTTGCCCGTCTATTCAAGACTCTCGCATTTAACTTCCTCACCACCTCATCCATAAACAAAGTAAATAGCCACGGTAATATCACACAACCTCTGCTGAAGACCAGCCTTTTTCTCTTCCTTTTCTTTTAATTCGTTTTCTTTGCATTCTCTTCTTCTTCTTCATCTTCTTCCCTTCTCGTCGTAATAAAGAGTAAAGTTGTTAAGAGTTTAAGTATCTTCGGAAAACACTAACTTTACTCAAGGATCACACTAAAGTGTGTTTGTGTGTTTGTGTGTGTGTGTGTGTGTGTGTCGACCTGCATGCAGGTCGGCTCGCACCTCTGTTGCCACAGCAGGTGGCGCGGGCGTTATCGTCCCACACTGACGTCTCCTGAAAGGACTGGGTAAGAGGATGGATCTCCGGCCACCAGACTATATGGCGAGCTGTTGTGAGGTGTTGCTCTTAGTCAGTACAGTCAGCAGCTTGAGGCTCGCGATGGTGTGTATATGGCATACGTTTCCAAGACCGTATTCGTAGTATCTGGAAATAGAAAGATAGTGTCGAATTGTAGGAAGTGACCAGCAAAGCTTTTAGGTAAGTCAGTGGCTTGGACCCTTCCCCACAGATGACATGACCTTCACGAATGATGCTAAAGGTCATGTCATCTCTGGTCTTCACCTGTTCTTTAGTTTTTACTGGTGGAGAGATAATTCAGAGAGATGTAATTTCGAAGTCTAATTGGCAGTTCTGCTTTCTCGGAGTAGTTGCCTACCTCTGGCGGTGAACCTGAGGGGGTCACTCTCTTGTCTTAATTACCCCGTTATTAATGGACTTCCTGCCTCGCCCCACGTTAATGCTAACACCAGGCGTCGCTGGAGTTAATTGAGAAAGCATCCATTACGATTATGTATTCATGTGAGTTTTTGAATATTCTATAACCTTCAGTATGATAATATCCCCTTGAGCTGTTCAACGGGATGGGATATTCCTGACTGCACAGGATTTGACTTGGTTTCTTATACTCTGTATTAAGATCTCTCTCCCCAGATAACACAGTACCCCATGGAGTTGATGGATGTCTACCATCTATCTCTCTGTACCTGCCCGTCTATACGACAGTATTTGACTATGTGTTGGTAATCGTAACTCTCTCCTAATGTGTTAGATTTGGAATATCATCTCTCCATAGTAATATTCTAGGGGAATATTTAGTTTTTTTCTTTTTTTTTTTTTTTTTCATACGATTCGCCATTTCCCGCATTTGCGAGGTAGCGTCAAGAACAGAGGACTGGGCCTTAGAGGGAAAATCCTCACCTGGCCCCCTTCTCTGTTCCTTCTTTTGGAAAATTAAAAAAAAAAACGAGAGGGGAGGATTTCCAGCCACCCGCTCCCTCCCCTTTTAGTCGCCTTCTACGACACGCAGGGAATACGTGGGAAGTATTCTTTCTCCCCTATCCCCAGGGATAATATATATATATATATATATATATATATATATATATCACCAAATACATGGACAGTTACACAACAAAGATATGAAACTATGGCGGTCTAAGATACACAAGAGTGTGTGTGTAACATATTACAAGACGGCCTTCCAGCGAAGACCTAGACAGCGTCGAAGATGAGACCTGCAGTTCCCACAGTGAGAACTGAAGGTCATGAAGGCGCAGACTCGTCCAGCTGAGTTAAGGAGAGAAAGGTGGCAGATACACCCGGACGGCTGCGACACACACACACACACACACACACACAGTCGTGGCATCACAAGGCGAGCTGATGATGATGGACGGATGCAAAGTTTCGACTCAACGTTTGTCCAACTGTCAACGTGGTGCGCGAACAACACGTCTCGCGGATGCCACCTTCGCCCTCCGTCATCTAGCCAGACCGATGCTTCCCAACTCCTCAAGTATGAGACATAGGACGGTGGCTAGTTGCCAGCAGTAGTACATATGAACTTCTTGCAGTACTGTCGAAAGACCGGGGTAATCTCTCGGGACCATGGAGATTTGATGCATCTGAACCACTTCCAAATCCTTCCCTGGATGAGACAACGTGCGGGGCAAGACAGGTTCTGCAGGTAACGTAGAGAAAGCCTCTGGCTGGCCATAACCAAAGCGAGATCATGTACCCTACGAAGAAACTCGTAGCTCGTTATGTACTCGTACTTTGAGGGAATATTTAGTAAAAAATGATATTCTAATACGTTGGGTGAACATTTGTCTCATATTTTCTTGCCATTCATGTATGCTAAGAGGTTTCAATAGTGTTCCATTTCCATACGTTATTTGATCATATTGTACCATCACTCAATCCTAGTTCTATGATATAGTTACAACAGTTGATGGAAAAAATAAGTATATTGCTACGTGAAGATATGGTCCAGTATGCTGTATCGAAGCTATAGTTTTAAAAACCTTGCCTGAAGATAGAAGTATAGAAACACACACACACACACACACACACACACACACACACACACACACACACACACACACACACACACACACACCTTCCATAACTAAAGGCAAAACCTGAACTTCAACAAAATGAATAATGATATGATGGTAGCACAGGAAACCTTTGCTCTTGTTCAGGTTTACTGTGTGGCTGTAGACGGACGACACATTTTATTTCCACGATACTCAGCCCGAGAAAGCAAAGTTCTGTCTGTGTATTAATGTATTACTAATGGGCTCACTCCAGCTCAGACGGGTTTTCAATCTTCTCGTCAGCACAATGAAGGCTACGCTAAAGTTAACGTCACAATATATATATATTGGAGGCAGAAGTGATATTGTGACAGTGATTGTGTCAGCGTCGCGTCGCCTCGCCGCAGTGTATCGAGACAGACTTCCCCAGAACTTTTAAAGGGGAAGTAAATGTTTATAGTTGTGTTACTGGAGTGATAGTTTTCATGCATGGTGTTTTTGACAAGAAAATAGTGAAGTTGGAGAAAAATGTAGCTTAGACATTGAAGCTTATTGATACAGTGGTGAAATTGATGAGAACTGCTATTGACGTTTGTGTGAATAAATTGTACATTTCCTTTTCCATAGCCAGAGGTTGAACCATTATGTGACATTCATTTTTTTCATTCATTTCAAGCTAAAAGTTTGTTTTCTAAATTGTTTCTTACATTTTTCATATGTATATATATGTATGTGTGTGTGTGTGTGTGTATGTGCGTATGTGTGTGTATGTGTGTGTGTGTGTATATGTATATATATATGTATATTATCCCTGGGGATAGGGGTGAAAGAATACTTCCCACGTATTCCTCGCGTGTCGTAGAAAGCGACTAGAGGGGACGGGAGCGGGGGGCCGGAAATCCTCCCCTCCTTGTATTAACTTTCTAAAATGGGAAACAGAAGAAGGAGTCACGCGGGGAGTGATCATCCTCCTCGAAGGCTCAGAGTGGGGTGCCTAAATGTGTGTGGATGTAACCAAGATGTGAAAAAAGGAGAGATAGGTAGTATGTTTGAGGAAAGGAACCTGGATGTTTTGGCTCTGAGTGAAACGAAGCTCAAGGGTAAAGGGGAAGAGTGGTTTGGAAATGTCTGGGGAGTGAAGTCAGGGGTTAGTGAGAGGACAAGAGCAAGGGAAGGAGTAGCAATACTCCTGAAACAGGAGTTGTGGGAGTATGTGATAGAATGTAAGAAAGTAAATTCTCGATTAATATGGGTAAAATTGAAAGTTGATGGAGAGAGGTGGGTGATTATTGGTGCATATGCACCTGGGCATGAGAAGAAAGATCATGAGAGGCAAGTGTTTTGGGAGCAGCTGAATGAGTGTGTTAGCGGTTTTGATGCACGAGACCGGGTTATAGTGATGGGTGATTTGAATGCAAAGGTGAGTAATGTGGCAGTTGAGGGAATAATTGGTATGCATGGGGTGTTCAGTGTTGTAAATGGAAATGGTGAAGAGCTTGTAGATTTATGTGCTGAAAAAGGACTGATGATTGGGAATACCTGGTTTAAAAAGCGAGATATACATAAGTATACTTATGTAAGTAGGAGAGATGGCCAGAGAGCGTTATTGGATTACGTGTTAATTGACAGGCGTGCGAAAGAGAGACTTTTGGATGTTAATGTGCTGAGAGGTGCAACTGGAGGGATGTCTGATCATTATCTTGTGGAGGCTAAGGTGAAGATTAGTATGGGTTTTCAGAAAAGAGGAGTGAATGTTGGGGTGAAGAAGGTGGTGCGAGTAAGTGAGCTTGGGAAGGAGACCTGTGTGGGGAAGTACCAGGAGAGACTGTGTACAGAATGGAAAAAGGTGAGAACAATGGAGGTAAGGGGAGTGGGGGAGGAATGGGATGTATTTAGGGAATCAGTGATGGATTGCGCAAAAGATGCTTGTGGCATGAGAAGAGTGGGAGGTGGGCTGTTTAGAAAGGGTAGTGAGTGGTGGGATGAAGAAGTAAGAGTATTAGTGAAAGAGAAGAGAGAGGCATTTGGACGATTTTTGCAGGGAAAAAATGCAATTGAGTGGGAGAAGTATAAAAGAAAGAGACAGGAGGTCAAGAGAAAGGTGCAAGAGGTGAAAAAAAGGGCAAATGAGAGTTGGGGTGAGAGACTATCAGTAAATTTTAGGGAGAATAAAAAGATGTTCTGGAAGGAGGTAAATAGGGTGCGTAAGACAAGGGAGCAAATGGGAACTTCAGTGAAGGGCGTAAATGGGGAGGTGATAACAAGTAGTGGTGATGTGAGAAGGAGATGGAATGAGTATTTTGAAGGTTTGTTGAATGTGTCTGATGACAGAGTGGCAGATATAGGGTGTTTTGGTCGAGGTGGTGTGCAAAGTGAGAGGGTTAGGGAAAATGATTTGGTAAACAGAGAAGAGGTAGTAAAAGCTTTGCGGAAGATGAAAGCCGGCAAGGCAGCAGGTTTGGATGGTATTGCAGTGGAATTTATTAAAAAAGGGGGTGACTGTATTGTTGACTGGTTGGTAAGGTTATTTAATGTATGTATGACTCATGGTGAGGTGCCTGAGGATTGGCGGAATGCGTGCATAGTGCCATTGTACAAAGGCAAAGGGGATAAGAGTGAGTGCTCAAATTACAGAGGTATAAGTTTGTTGAGTATTCCTGGTAAATTATATGGGAGGGTATTGATTGAGAGGGTGAAGGCATGTACAGAGCATCAGATTGGGGAAGAGCAGTGCGGTTTCAGAAGTGGTAGAGGATGTGTGGATCAGGTGTTTGCTTTGAAGAATGTATGTGAGAAATACTTAGAAAAGCAAATGGATTTGTATGTAGCATTTATGGATCTGGAGAAGGCATATGATAGAGTTGATAGAGATGCTCTGTGGAAGGTATTAAGAATATATGGTGTGGGAGGCAAGTTGTTAGAAGCAGTGAAAAGTTTTTATCGAGGATGTAAGGCATGTGTACGTGTAGGAAGAGAGGAAAGTGATTGGTTCTCAGTGAATGTAGGTTTGCGGCAGGGGTGTGTGATGTCTCCATGGTTGTTTAATTTGTTTATGGATGGGGTTGTTAGGGAGGTAAATGCAAGAGTCCTGGAAAGAGGGGCAAGTATGAAGTCTGTTGGGGATGAGAGAGCTTGGGAAGTGAGTCAGTTGTTGTTCGCTGATGATACAGCGCTGGTGGCTGATTCATGTGAGAAACTGCAGAAGCTGGTGACTGAGTTTGGGAAAGTGTGTGGAAGAAGAAAGTTAAGAGTAAATGTGAATAAGAGCAAGGTTATTAGGTACAGTAGGGTTGAGGGTCAAGTCAATTGGGAGGTGAGTTTGAATGGAGAAAAACTGGAGGAAGTGAAGTGTTTTAGATATCTGGGAGTGGATCTGTCAGCGGATGGAACCATGGAAGCGGAAGTGGATCATAGGGTGGGGGAGGGGGCGAAAATTTTGGGAGCCTTGAAAAATGTGTGGAAGTCGAGAACATTATCTCGGAAAGCAAAAATGGGTATGTTTGAAGGAATAGTGGTTCCAACAATGTTGTATGGTTGCGAGGCGTGGGCTATGGATAGAGTTGTGCGCAGGAGGATGGATGTGCTGGAAATGAGATGTTTGAGGACAATGTGTGGTGTGAGGTGGTTTGATCGAGTAAGTAACGTAAGGGTAAGAGAGATGTGTGGAAATAAAAAGAGCGTGGTTGAGAGAGCAGAAGAGGGTGTTTTGAAATGGTTTGGGCACATGGAGAGAATGAGTGAGGAAAGATTGACCAAGAGGATATATGTGTCGGAGGTGGAGGGAACGAGGAGAAGAGGGAGACCAAATTGGAGGTGGAAAGATGGAGTGAAAAAGATTTTGTGTGATCGGGGCCTGAACATGCAGGAGGGTGAAAGGAGGGCAAGGAATAGAGTGAATTGGAGCGATGTGGTATACCGGGGTTGACGTGCTGTCAGTGGAGTGAATCAAGGCATGTGAAGCGTCTGGGGTAAACCATGGAAAGCTGTGTAGGTATGTATATTTGCGTGTGTGGACGTGTGTATGTACATGTGTATGGGGGGGGGGGGTGGGGCCATTTCTTTCGTCTGTTTCCTTGCGCTACCTCGCAAACGCGGGTGACAGCGACAAAGTATAAAAAAAAAAAAAAAAAAAAAAAAAAAATATATATATATATATATATATATATATATATATATATATATATATATATATAAATATTCCCTCAGAGGCCCAGTCCTCTGTTCTTGACGCTGCCTTGCTAATGCGGGAAATGGCGAATAGTTTGAAAGAAAGAATATATATATATATATATATATATATATATATATATATATATATATATATATATATATATATATATATATATATATATATATCTCCTCCAACAGCCAGGATTCGAACCCAGGACCTTTTGCGTGATAGGCGAGAACGCTAGACTATGATCCCCCTAAAAGGAAATGACTTCGATTACAAGTAATCGATACCTTTCGTCTAACATCCAAGTGATATATATATATATATATATATATATATATATATATATATATATATATATATATATATATATATAGATAGATAGATAGATAGATAGATAGATAGACAGATAGATAGATATACAAGAAGAAAAGCTAAAGAGTAAAACAGCGAGGTAATGTGAAGGACTTCGTTTCAGTCTTTGCTTCAGACTTTCTTGGCTAAAGCGCAGAAGCCTCACATTACCTCGCTTTATTGTCTCCTTCAAGTAAGTTCAAAGAAAGTTTCAAGAATCCATGATGTTGTTGCCGGGGTTGACCGCTCCTCTTTAGCGAGACTTCTGAGACGAGGCTTTTTGTGTTGATGGAGCGTTACTCTCAGTCCTGCCACCAGGTGATCCATGGTTCGAGTTTGGTTATTTTTTAAAGGTAGTTTTAGAGTCAGGGTACCCATTCGAGGATGTCGATATGCGTTTCAGTTCACCCTTAATGTAAGTTCACTCTTAATGTAAGTTATGATGGCAATTTGTTAATTGTGCTGCAAGAATAGGCATGGAATGTGATTGTTAAAACGTTTGAAATTTCTCTTTTATAGTATTTTTGGTTACATGAAGTTAGTATAGTTTGGATTAGGATTAAGTTGAAATAGGTTAGGTTAGGTTAGGTTAGAGAAGCAAAAAGAAGAAGAAAACGTGTAATTGTTAATGTTATTAACACTGTCTAGCTTAGATAAGGCTCACTTCGTTTACTTAGGATTTGTTCAATTGAATTTGCTGAAACAAATCACATATTTAACAGGAAAGAGACTGTACTCCCATCCACTGTGTAAACTACATTAGAAATTAGAGTTTCCAGGATATACTATTAAAAATTTTTTTGGCATAACTTATCTCCTTATGTCAATTAACATGTCATGTTTTTTTTTTTTCCTCCAGTCTACACAACGATGAAATAAACTTTCTAATCATGATCATTCCATCTAAGTCAAACAGTGATTAACGTAGCTAAGTTACAATATATGTGTTGTCCATTGGATACAGTAGTGTTTACGCTTCGTTATAAAAGTATACTTGTATTATGTTTTCTTTTTAAGGTAAGAACTTTTAAGTTCCTTTTATACTTTAGTCATGTGTGCTTACCGTGTCTTTTTGGCCTCCCTCATTCGGACTGACAGACAAGGTTATTACGTCAGTAGTTTTCATCCTTTTTTTTTTGTTTATTTTTTATATTCAAGATATCTGATGGTATCACCTTATTTGTTCTGTAAGGGTGTCGTAGAGTATGAGTTGTTTGATCCGAAAGAATATCTTTTTCCATTATGATTGTTAATCGATTCATTTGCATTTTTTTAAAATCTATCACCACTGTTGTTACATTGACTATATTGTTATTATTATTATTATTATTATTATTATTATTATTATTATTATTAGTAGTAGTAGTAGTAGTAGTAGTAGTGGTAGTGGTCGTAGTAGTAGTAGTAGTAGTAGTAGTAGTAGTAGTAGTAGTAGTAGTAGTAGTAGTAGTAGTAGTAGTAGTAGTAGTAGTAGTGTAATTATTATCATTACAGCCAGTTAGAGCCATGTGATATACGCGGGATGACGTGGTGTCACTGGGCGGAACCCAGGTATTCGTGCTCTTGAAACATTTATCAAGTCTATTTTGTAAACGTAGATATCATAGTGCTGCCCTCAGCTTTTCTGATCGGCAAATGATACCTTTGAAGAAAATCGTTTACCGACATAATGGTGTCAATTACTGCAGGTAAGATCAATGAAATGTAGCCTCTAAAAGCTTCTTAAAAAGACATTTTTCATTGTAGCGAATCACCACCTTTCAACCCTCTATTCTCTCAGCTAAGTTCATCGGCTTTCATAAGATATGTTTTTCAGGCTTGGTTGCTGGCCACTGTACTCTTTCCAATCCGTCTCTTTTTCATGTAGGTTGACCAGGGATGCTCCAGTAAATCGTGAAGAAGAGTGAGAGTTACCAGACTTGAATTCGAAAATCTGTACCTGTCAAAACAAAAAAGTGTGTTCGCCTTCTTTTTTTTACTACCTCGGTGCACTACTTACTTGACCGTAGGTCACCAGAGATCATCACACCGGTCTTTTTTTTTCTTTTCTCATGTACCCTGTTATACCTCAGTCAACAGCATCCATATTGTAGCTGGTCTTCTCGATTTTACTGCCGCTATGTAAAACTACCATGCAGTGAACGGTATCAGAATCTATATCGCTCTCGTGAGCCCATTCCGTCAGTTTCAAACTTGTTGACGATCAGTTTCTGGCATAGATTTATCCTCCAGCTTGGTATCGTCTGCGAATCTTGATAATTCACAACACAGCCCATTATCAGTAACGTAAATCTATATGAGAAAGAGAACCGGTCTAAAGGCTGATCCCTGGGGCACGCCACTTGTTACGTCTTTGTTTACGGCCGGTCAACCAACTTTCTAAACATATAGGTAAAAGAACACAATTCCATGTGAATTATTCTTTATTCTTTCCGTAATTTATGGAATTGTGAGTTAATTTTTTTGTTGATGCAATTTTTGATGATGAACTTTATCGATTTCTCTCTGGAAATGTATATAAACAGCAAAGTACTTTATTTTCTTCCCATATGGTGGTTTTGACATAAAAGAAATCAAACAGATTTATCAAAAACCATGCGGTATCTCGTTTTCTAAGTGGTTTATCCTCTGAATGGTTCACATTCTTTTCCCGGATGATGGTTTCCATAAGTTTGCCAACTACAGACGTTAAGCTATTTGGATGATGATATCTGGACAGGGACTTATTACCTATTGTAGATGTAGGTGTTATTTTGGCAAACCTCCAGTCCTCTGGAATGGTCCCTCGTAATTGCTTTGTTAATACACAATTTTACGAGAACATTATTGGAACCGGATAGATATCCGAGGAATATAACGAAAGCACAATCGAGATGGTGCAGCAAGCAGCCAAACAAGCCCTAACTGTAGACGGATATGTTACTACTTATATTCGACTTTAGCACAGGGGAATCCCCTGGCAACACCTTACATTCACATTGTGATGTGGAAATATGGATACACGGATTCTTTTTCAGTGTCCTTCCTGAGAACATTATTCCAACGTATCACTGAGCTTACCAGACAAAGAGAAGCTGTGCGCCACCATTAGTTGATTCCATGTTCACACACAACAACCTGAAATATTTAGATACGATCCCTTGCCTGGGAAAGAGACTACTTGGTGTTCGATACTAATTGTGTGGTTAGAAACACCAACAAAAATGAAATCCCAGTGGATAGGAAACCTAAAAAGAGACGTTGAAGGAGGAGGTGTACAAGAAGTAGAGTACAAGGAGATAGTGTACAAGGAGATGGTGTACAAGGAGGAGGTGTAAAAGCCTCGGAATTTCACAGAGTTAACCAAGCTAGCTCTTTAGGGAGAGACACTGAAAATCGGAATTTCGTGGTTAGAGTAAGAAGCTGGCTTATAAGAAGGTTGTTGTGGGGTCTTTGTCAGAGGAGTCTGTGGATGGCTACAAGTGACAGGTCATGGGGAGAGGGGTCACGTCCACTGGGTTAGGACCACAGATCAAGCAATATGCTCGTGTGTTTGTCTTCCCAGGATGAGTGCTTATTGCACTTCGACAGTCGTCGACTCGTCCTCCATAAACTAATCAGAAGACAAAAAGGAAAAGAAATGAAAAAAAGAAATGCTCTGTGAAAGCTTTAAGTTGCAGTAGTGGGAGTCACAGGGAGGGGAAGCAATATTCTTGTTTCAGAGAAAACTGTATCGTGTGCTGGTGGGTGAGAGCGAGCCACAAGCACCAGAATCCTCTCCATGAATACTTCATGGAAGTGAGTGTTCTTGTTAGTGTGTGGGAAGAGCAGGTGGGATGGGGGGGTGTGTTAGGTGGGCCAGGTGGTGGGCGTCTGTTGCCCCCCACCTCAAGGGAGTGAACACCCCCTTGAAGCGTGAACCCTCAGGGTGTTGATCTTCCCCCTGGGGTGGTGGGGTGGATATACCAGGACGGAGGGTGTGTGTGTGCACCCCCCCATGGGGCGTTGACTTCCGGGGACGTGGACTCTCGGGGCGTGGAGTGAGGCAAGGTCTTCCCCGCCCACACCTTGTCTCTCGGGACTCCTCATGTCCACCCTCCTCCTCCTCCTCCTCCTCCTCCTCCTCCTCCTCCTCCTCCTCCTCCTCCTCCTCCTCCTCCTCTCCCTGCCTCTCTACTCTCCTTGCGATCCCTCGCACCGCCTGCGAAAGATTCCCACTTCAGAAAGCTTAACATTGATCATGCCTTGGGTCGTCTTGCGTCGTATTTGTGATCGTCGCAAACTCACATACATACATACACACACCAGCCGTTGACATAAGCCTACCGCACATATACACTGGCTATTCACATAAACCTACCACACATATATATATATATATATATGTAGAAGCCTGTCACATGAGCCTGCCACACATATATACACCAAGAAATCACATAAAACTTACCACACATTACATGCAACAGCCGTTCACCTAAACTTACCATACATATACACCAGCCACACACACACACACATAAGCCATCCATTCCTACCAGACGCATAAGATTCCCACACAAGCCACACATCTACAAGGGCTCTTCGCTCCCACATGTGTACGGCAGCTACACACCCACGCCCGGTCACACACACCCACACCCACCATCACCAACCCCTACAAACAAACGGTACATCAGCCACCCCGACGTCGGCCTGTTCCTCCTCCCACAGCAATCACCCATCATCCAACGAACTACATACGTCTAGCACCTCGATCACACAACCTCCCGTCATTGCAACGATTCCCATCTATGTTGAGACTCGTAACAACGTACACTTCCATACATTACCCATTGTCGTTCTTCGTCGTGAGAACCACTGGTTCATCTGGCGCCAGTTCAAGGTCGCAGAACCGTCAGTCATCCTGACCCTGCCCAATGGTATATAACACAGTCATCCTTTCGTTGATCTCGTTATGTGTATTATTATATTTTTTTTCTTCCCGTGGGACATATATTTTTTTTTCCCCCTAGTGTGGCCAGGATTTGCATGCTACTTGAAACGTCATGTCGTCCCTCATCCTGGTATTCTGCGTCACACACAGCCCCGTCCTCGAGGACCTGACGATTAGTTTTATTACCTAGAGGCGCCCTTCCTACCCTCCTGCCGCGGCCACGGATGAATCCTTCGGCATACGAAGGCGGTGATTAGCCGCGCGTGGAGGGTCAGGAGGTTCGTGTCCGTGCATTCATGACCACGGTGGCGAGCCAGCGCCCTCACATCGTCCGGAGCCCGGAGAATAAGCCAGGAAGCAGCTAAGCGAACGAGGCCATCATAGGTCGTAATTCATAGCGAGAGCCGCCGATATTTTTTTTTTTTTTTTGCCCTCTGAGGGTAACTTGTGAAAAAGTTGCTTGGTTGTAAAGCACAGGAGAGTGAGGAAGGCGAACTGGGAGAATGAGGAAAACACGCGAAGAAGGGATGCATGACATGTATACAGAGAGAGAGAGAGAGAGAGAGAGAGAGAGAGAGAGAGAGAGAGAGAGAGAGAGAGAGAGAGAGAAGAGAGAGAGAGAGTACTTATGCTTAAGAGTACTTAAGACGAGATTTTTGCTCATAGGCTTGGCGAACGCGTAGCACGCACCGCATATGCTAAAAAGTTATTGCCGCTCCTGGTCGTCACCCATCCTAATAGTGGCCAGAGCCGCCGTTGCTTAACTTCTCTGATCCCCTGGTAGGAGAAAGTTCAGTTTATTGCGTCACATATTTGAATTTGATATATATATATCTATATCTATCTATCTATCTATCTATCTATCTATCTATCTATCTATATATATATATATATATATATATATATATATATATATATATTAAATGGTTTCAACAAATGGAGAGAATGAGTGAGAAAAGGTTAACATAGAGGATATATGTGTCAGAAGTAGAGAGAACAAGGAGAACGGGGAGACCGAACTGGAGGTGGAAGGATGAAGTGAAAAAGATTTTGAGCGATCGGGGCCTGAACATGCAGGAGGGTTTAAGGCGTGCACGGGATAGATTGAATTGGAACGATGCGGTATGCTGGGGTCGACGTGCTGTCAATGGACTGAACCAGGGCATGTGAAGCGTCCGGGATATACCAAAGAAAGGTTCGTGGAGTGTGGACTGTGGAAACTGAAACAACATTGCGGCGTAAGGCAAGTGGATCAGGCTCTGAAGTTAGCCTGAGAGAGTTTATAGGTCATACCACTTTGGACTCAACTCTCTCCAGTAAGGACGCAGAACTAGAACCAATCCCTTGTATAAACGGAACAACTGTTCGGAAGAAAATAGATTGCGCCATTTATAAAGAACTGCCAGTTTCTTACAAGCAGACTTGTCTGGTCTGTTCACATTGAACATATCCCTAGCAGTACAGGATTTGCTGAAGTGCTGCATTTAGTAGATTGGAAACTGGAGTAAAGTTATCAGATGATGGCAAAATAATTTGATTTGTGAGGGAGCTTGGGATTAGCTCTATAAAACGATTCCCTTCCCTGATAAGAGGATATGTTAATAAACCTTAATCTAATTTTATAGATATACTCATCATCCATAAGTTCAGGACTGCATATATGTAAAGCACGTAGAAACATTGATGAATATACTGACTGTTTAACTCTGTCATACTGTGCAGAATATTCTGTAATGATAGGATAACCTGTGTAATTGCAAGCGCCAGAACTCCACGACAAAGGCAACTAGAGTCATGAAACTTTGTATGCATGTTAAGGGGAGCCCAAGGATATATACCTTGATGTCTTTTGCATTTGGTGTGTGTGTGTGTGTGTGTGTGTGTGTGTGTGTGTGTGTGTGTGTGTCAGAGCGAGCTAAGGCTGCATGAAGATGACAACTAGAAACTTGAAACATTGTATGCCTACGAAGATGACTGACCCCAGACACCAGTGCGCAACTGCTTGTGGTTTTTTAAGTGTGTTAAACAAATGGTCTAATTTTTGAACACAGATGTATAAAAGAATAAATCAAGATACTGATTTTGGCTCTGGCAAAGCCGGGGAACTTTGTGCTATGAATAGATAGGCAAACATTACTACGTTTTCTTTAAATGCTGAATTTCAACGTATTACCGACCCTGTGAATCAAGCAATGTAGGAACAGCATTCATGCAGTTACTCTCTGGTTCCATACTAAATCTGATGGAAGGTTCTGAGGTCCTGAACAAGAGAAGAAAATGTTTCTAGATTCGAACTAGACGGCCAGAGGCAGAGCACCTCATCTACATACCTGAACCAGACAGCGTGAATGGTTAGACCATTCTAAAACTAAACTTCGTCTCAAAGAATTCGATATTTGAAGATTATTCACCACTGGCGTGAGAGGAGGACTCATCATCATGCTAAACTCCGGAGGTAAATATTCCCCAATAGATTCGAATTTAGTCTTTAATACGCCGTTTTGTCGATTCATTAAACAGGTAATTTGAAACGCGCAAATTGAGGCTGGCCAAGAAATCTGCAAGAAAGTAGTCCAATGAATCGTCATCAACTGGGAACTTTTTTTCTTTTTTCGGTGAACAAAGATGAGACGCGTCAGAGGTAACTAGTTTGTAATCGTATCTAACTTGGAGAATGATTAAGTCTAATGTTAACTCTATCCAGACTATTCGTAGTATTGGCAATTGATATATTATCAACCAGAAGGTTTGATAACGATAGTTAACAGTATAGACTGTTTGGAAATGATTGAGTTACTTGACCTCATTATAGGTCCTGCTAGGTAGTTTGGCTTATCTGTTGTGATAAGACAGTACATACATGGTAATGAAGGGGATCATGATGATGATGATGATGATGATGATGATGATGATGATGTATTTGGACGAGAAAATATAACCGCAGTGTGAATAGCAATATCGATGTTTCATTGTTCGATAGCGGTAATCATTAGTGTATAATTTTCTGCTATAACGTCCAGGGCGATATATGATTGTATCTCATATAATCTTTTTTGTGTGATCTGATAATCGGTTGATTTTCATAAGTTGAGTGGTTGTTGATCATCCTTACGGACGCCTTGGTCATTGAAGCTGGATGCCTGGAATCACCTTTCATCTCTGTACATGTAACCTCTTCTTTGCCCTCGACCATTTCGTGATCTCGTTTTACGTGTAGTATTGGTGGGCTATTGTGCTTTATAAAGGTCTTGAACGAGTATGATCCCCTGTTATGTTCTTCATATATTCATCTCCACAAGGCAAATATTCTGCAAAATATTTTTTTTCCTCCAACCACTCACTCCGCTTTTTATACGATAAAGTGGATTTGGGTCATTGTAATTTGCTTTCTTCCTTACCGTGATATTTTCTTTGATCTTTGAGGTAGTATGTGTCTGGTGATCAACCACAACAGTGAGGTTATCTGAAGTCTGAAGTAATTTGATTGTTCATGTAGAAGAGGTATCATTATGGAGGCTACATACATCTCTATATATTTCTTCAATTTCTATTTTTACGTTGAAGGCTCCAGTCATGGACAGAAGTCCACATCAAGGCCGGGCCTTACTTGAGATATAGAGAGGTTAGTGAGAGGAAAGAAAATGAGACAATTTAAAGTATTTACGAATTTTGTTATAAAATGTGCCAGGTCATAGTTATTGGGAAAGACATTAGAGGGAAGAAATCTCCAAAGAAATAGTTATCAAAATAGGAAACACTTGATTTACCAGCGGCCACGCAGCAGTCATGTGACACAGCAGCTTGCTGCCGAGTATTATGTGGTCTAGTTAGTGGTGGGGAGCACACAAGCAGCCAGCTCTCGGGAGCAAAAACCAAAGTAATATCTACTTACTATGCGTATATCTCTAACAGCCTTTTCCAAATGTACTTGACTGAGCAATGTTGACCAGATAAACATATACTTCGGAATCCAGAACTTGGAATTTTTCGAGATCTCTTTTACCTGTAGTACTGGGCTGCTGTGTCTTCCATTCTGTACTTCACATGTCCATTGTACGGTGAACGAACGTTTGTTGATCAGTTTCCCGGAATGCGAGTGGTGTTTGCCTTATCGTCCTTTCTTGACTTTTCCCATCACTGGACTCTAACACGAAGTGCCTTATCTCTTTTATCTTATCTGTCTTTTAGGCCCTCTGTTTTTTTTTCTTTTCCTCTCATCATTTCATTCTTATTCTATCATCAGACATCTGGCTACTAGTGTGTGTGTGTGTGTTATCGTCCGTACAATCACAACAGTGAGAGTCTTGTCTTTCATTTCCATGGTCTTTGACCCCTAGTTCCTGACGGTGTGACCTTTATGTACATCGATACGGTCCGAAGATACGGTGACCTGCTTTATGACCTCACCTTTAACGATCGGGTCAAAGATGACACCCATCATTCCCAAGGGCAGAACCATCTTGCTTTGAGGGTCATACCTCCAAGGTCAAGGGTCATAAGGTCTTGTTGAATGTATGCTCTTCTCCCGTCTGTCCTCCTATCCTAACTTAGACTGTCTATGATGTTGGACAGCGGCTCATATAGAGTACACCCTGGGTGCTTGCAGGACACCAGTGCGCCATGGGATGTTTCCAAGTACTGGTGTGAAAAGGGGAAAGAAATTTACAAATACGCCGCAGAAAGGTTGAAGAGCACTACCCTGTGGGGCGACTGAATGAAGTCCGCTCCCTCCCTGCCTGATGTAGATATGACAAATGTTGATGGTATGTACACAGTCCATTACTGGTTCCTGCCTGACCCATGGCTCTCTTACTGTGGGGGAGGAGGGAAAGGAAATTAATACATATTCATTTCCTCCTGAATCTCTCACTCTTTAGATCTCATTATTCTATTTACTACCGAATTTTAAGACGCTGCAGTTCGGGCGGGAAGTAACGTAATCATGTTCGCCATAACCATACCATCTTCTCTATTAAGGGAAATCCACGTATTGAACTCTATACCAAATCTTCTTCCTAGAAGCTGCAGGTGTTGCACAAGTGCCGAATCTTTTTCCTTTTGAGCAGGTGTTCCATATATATATATATATATATATATATATATATATATATATATATATATATATATATATATATATATATATATACTAGGGGTGTCATTCGTCCAGTTATGGAGAACTGTCTGCATATCTTGATAATTTCTTATTCCATTTCTCTCTAAGCCAGAATGAAATCAAAACTTTCCAGCTTATCAACTCTCGTGATATCCCGTCTCTTCGGCTATTTCTTTCCGTCGACCGGTAATATCCCTGTCCTCTCTCTCTGTTCTGTTAGGGTATCGTTTCGACCACTGCTCTTTTCTTCGTGTACCCCTGACTCTCTAAGGCCTGGATCCGCGTTCGCGTGACTGTCACCACCTTCCGATAGTTTCAGAGTGCCGATCAGCCACACGAGGAGTAACCGTTACGATACCACCTCCTTCTTGAAGTAGCGAAACTACAGAATTCTCCTCCTTCTTTCGGTATTCCCTCCACTTATAACCTCTCTGCTGTTCATCAGTATGAGCGGCCACTGTTGGGTCCTTTTGGGTTTTCATCTGTGACGCGTTGGCTTCAGTGGAAATAGCTCCAGCGTAAGTGTTCTCTTATTTTTGTTTTCATTTTATCTATACAGCGATCTAGGCTTTTGTTTCAAATTTTCGTTTTGAAAATGTCTCTCCAAGCCTCCGGACATTACAGAGTACCGCGCTCTAGTCAAGAGTATGAATATGGATTATTTTTTCTCATTTTTTTTTTTCAGGTGAAAAGATCTTTACAGTGTAACTGGTCTCATCACCCCTCACGATTTCTACTTTCATTTATACATTAGAATATGTCTAGTTTTGTTTCTTTTCTTTCCGTTCTTCATCGCGTCCGGGGAGTGTGTACCAACTGGCTCTGACACACTGAAAGAAGAACACACTCAAAGTGGCTGCTCGTTCAGACAGGATCACTAGTATATCTAAGTCCCCAGTTTATCCAGACATTCCCCACTCGCCTGGTAGATACTCTGGTAATATAACCTTGCCAGGTCGACTATATAAAGCTTATGATAGAGACAATCTCATGACTGACTTATCCATGAAGACAAACATTGAGATCACATAAAGACCTGTGTGTATATTTATCGTGTGTATATTTATCGTGTAGCTACGTAGGTGCAAATAATGTCGGTCATGGAGTTGAAGATAAATTTTTATCAAGTATATGCTTAAATGTATCTAAGGTACTGATTTCAATTACTTTAATTGGGCAATCTTTTCCATGTGTCAGCAATTCTGTTGAAGAAAAAGTATTTCTCATTCGAGGCGTAGTAGATTTCTTTCCCATCTTAGTATCATCCGCGAACTAAGAGATCTCACAGTGAGGCCTAGTGTCAATATCTTGATCTGTATGAGAAAGAGAATCGGTCCCAAGACTGATCCCTGTGGCACACCACTTGTTACGTCTAACCAGTCTGAAGCTTGACCTTTAATCACTCATTGCTCTTTGTATATGGCTTGTCAGCCAATTTCCTAACCATCATCGAACCAATGATATTTTGTAACTTTCAGATATTTGGTGTTACCACTGGAATTCCTTTGTAAGCGTCTGACTCCTTCCTAGAATGCATTTTGTGTCGCTATATTTCTGCGCTAGGGAGTTCATTGCATTTCCCCCTTTACAGATTATGTTGTTCTTTTGCTTTTTCCTATAAGGTCTACTGGGGGTCCTTAGTTAGTGTAGAGTAGACTAGAAAGCAAATATCCAGCCACAGGAGTCTGCGTACAGTAGGCTATTAGTGAAACGGTGTTTTAGTGTCTATAATCTCTCGAGTGGACGGAGGGTTATGATAATGTCATGTATTTGTTGATAAGGGACTGCAGGCAACTGCATGTTTTCCATGGTGTCATACCACCACCTATCTAGAACCTTATCTCTTTCATCCAATTTCTTCCCCTGGTGGCTGGTATTGGGGACATGTTTGTTTGTTTCGCTGAATACATGTCAGTTAGCTCTCTGGGTAGCCCGCCACTGTGTACTTGTGAGGTCCACCTTGTCTGATGCGGATGCCCTGGTCATTTCCATTTTCTCATCTGGTGTGGTCAGGGCTGAGTGACCTATAAAGGTTGAGGAGTTTGATCAAGCTCTATGTGTTGAGCGTCGTAATATTTTTATTAGTTCTAATATTTTTCTGTTTCTGTGGTGTTATATTGGGTAGGATGACCAATTGTTTGTGTGTCTAGCGTTAAAATCACTGAGGATCTGGGCTGGTTCTGGTATCCTAAGGGTCTTGTTGTGGTCTGGTAGCATTAGACATTCCCACCTTGTGGGGATAAGAGGTTATAGCAATAGTAATGAGGCTCATTGGTGTCACTTTTTTTCTATTATTGTTGAGGCGTTAAGAGAATTGAAAGCCATCTAAGATTTTGTGTTGTAGGCCTTTGCTGACGGCTATGGCCACACCCGAGTGTAGCTCACCGTAGCGGTTCAGTTAGTAGGTTGAATATCCCGGGATTTTAACTGATGTTGAGACACCATGGCTGTTTATCAGAACACAGTCTGGTTTTCGTCTTCCTTTTGTGTTTATATGGTCAAGGCGTCTGTTTGTCAGGTGATGTACGTTAACCTAAATTATTGTTATTACTGAGGTACGACGCGCGAAAATTGTCTCTGCCTGCTCTTGTTTTCAAGTCGGCTTCTCACTGATATATGGGTAAGTCCTGTGTCACTGTAAGGGAGGTGAATGGTAATTCCTAGTCTGTTATTGTAGGGTTAAGTGTCAGTATATCACCTCGAGCGGTAGAGTGGCTAGGGGGCTTCTCCTGAGGCGTCTTGGGGTACAACAGGTTGGCTGGTGGCGTTCCCGTGCGGTGGAGGACCTGGGGTTATTTATGTGTGTTTGGACGTCCTCGCTGCAGTGATGGACGGGGTCATTTTCGTGGGCGAGTAGTGTGGAAGAGTGTGGGAAACTGTCCGTGCAGGCAGGGCTCAGAGTCGTTTGGGTTGGGTGCCAGATGTCTCTCGAGTTTTTGGTCCATGAGGTTCACATGATCTGTTTGGTTCAACGTTTGATTCTAAGGTGCGTGATACTGCTGATAGAGCCGTGGCTACAGGATGCTTGGTAATGCTCTGTGGCAAGCCATGGGAGTTCTAGTGTTGCTCTTCTGTTAATGCTTAATTCATTGAGTTAACGACTTCCAGTGGCTCTTGTACAAGTTCTGGCAGTATGTATACTCTCCTGCCTTGGGGTGTGTTGTGACCTGCGGGAAAGAGAGAGGGAAGACTGGGTCTTATTTCTGCTCAGTCGTTCATCCTTTTCCTCTATTGTCATTTTCCTGAGATCACATTTCAGTGCTGTGGCTGGGTTGATCTTTTCTTCAGCGTGAAGGCATTTCTGGTCATTTGCTTGGCGTTCTGTCCATGTGTGATTCCTCTCTGAGCATAGTGAGCATACCTTAGAAGCAGAAGGTCCTTTTTTTTTTTTTCCACATTCCTTTGTGGTGTGGGGCATCAGCGGCATAACACGTATAGCAGGTGAGCAGGGAGATAGATTGCTCCGGTTTATAGTCTGATGGCCGAGGATGCGTAGATAGCATAGTCTGAGGACGCCCTGATCAACCGCATATTTACCAAGTCAGAGAAGGATTTTGTGTGTGTGTGTGTGTGTGTGTGTGTGTGTGTGTGTGTGTGTGTGTGTTTGATCTCGGGAATTTAGATACACTGGAGACTTATGCTTAGGTTTGAGTTCTTTCCATATCATTTTTAATGTGTTCCGGGCCGTAGTCCAGTATGGATCTGATGTTCTTCATTATGATGGATCTACGACAGTTTATATGTCTGAAGGAGGACACAAGACTGTAGATCCTTCTTTATCCAATGCTTGGGTGACTGTGTTGTTGACCACAGGATCATGTGAGTAAGCATGACCCAGGTAAAGACTTACTCACCCACAGCTGTCTGTAATGTCCACTGGAGGTCTCTCTCTCTCTCTCTCTCTCTCTCTCTCTCTCTCTCTCTCTCTCTCTCTCTCTCTCTCTCTCTCTCTCTCTCTCTCTCTCTCTCTCTCTCATGGGTTGCTGGCTTTCTGTCCACAAACATATATGATTTCTGCCTTTCGCAGATAACACTTGAAAACACGTAACGCACACGACTCGTTCTTCGCAACCCTAGATTTTCCTGTGGAGAGCGCTACTCGCTAACCTAGCCTTTTAGCAAAGTCGTTTCGTACGTGTTCTCTCTCTCTCTCTCTCTCTCTCTCTCTCTCTCTCTCTCTCTCTCTCTCTCTCTCTCTCTCTCTCTCTCTCTCTGCTAGCCTGGTGCAGGATCAACATGTCAATAACATTTCTGAAAGAAAAACGGGAAAAGGTGTAAAATGCAATGCAGGAAATGAATAAGCATTTCATAAAGGTAGCGTGAGCAATCAGGACGAAAACAGAAAACGAGTACAGCGACTCGCTGAACTGTAAGTTTTATTTTAGAAAGTAAAGATATATAGCCAGTGCAGAGCAAATTCTTAAACTGTGTCTGTGTAAGTTCAGGAATATTTTGTTGGCGGAGAAACTGCTAATAAGAATCAGTAGATACTGGAAACTGCACGATATTGCAGTGTAGAATAATGTGGATTAAGAGAAAAGTAATCGAGTAATTCAAATCTTAAATGAAAAATATCTGGCTAAGTTGACACCAGTTTCCAGTCATTGTTTACAAACGATCTCGCTAAAAATCGGCAGATAATTCAGTGTTGCACACTAGAGATTAAAGAAGAGAAAGTTGATTGGCTGAACGATAGATCAGTTTTCCATTCAAGAGAAAGATGAGCATTAGAACTGTATTGAAAGAGAAGGAAAACGATTTTGCTAAGTAAGACTAACAGAAAATGGCTCTAGGTTCTGGTAATGTAGCTGTATCTAGTATAGGTAGAGAATCTACATAACACATAATATGTTTGTTATACGTATGGTAGCAAAATGATGAATACAATCAATTTCAAGAACCCGATATGAATTCAATAGGAGATTTGGCACACCGAAGTGATCAGAGATACGAAAACAAAAATACGAAGATAAACCTTCGTCGAATGCTTTTAGAACGATTAGAAAAAAGGCATTCAAACCGATGCGGAAAATATGAAGTGCGCCACAAGGTAGACAGGAACATATCTGGAACGAGATGTATTATAGTGAACTAGGAGAGATTGACCGTCAAATAGAAGAATATATAATACGTGGAGATTGTAGCATATGCCCAAGAAGAATAAAGGAAGACAAAGTATACAATATTGTCATAATGACAATTTGCACGTAATTATCTTTGTATAATAAGTATGTCTTCAAACTTTTACTTTCACTGTATTCCTTTTTATGTCGATGAAAATGATGACTGATGAAAAGAGGGAAAGTTTTGATAATGAGAACAGAAAATGAAGCAACAGAACATAGACAAATGTGGAGAAAATGATGATGAGACAAATGGAGGAGAAATTAATACTGCAGATGAAAATGATAATAGTTAAAGAAATCAGAACACAAGGATGGAGTCAGAGGATGATAAGAGACAAGAAAAGAAGACGAAGAGAGACCAGCCAATAAGACAAAAGACAATATCGTATGCAGACAAGATCTAAGTGGAAGTTCCAGGTACGTTGAAGAATGTGAGTGTAACCACTTTAGAACGTATATTCGGCACTTCTGGTGGAAATCTTAGATGCTACAAGATATGAATGAGGTTTTGCTGAGATTACTGCAACTACATGAAATATCATATTTACAAATGTCGAGTTGAATGCAGGTTCTTGCAACCACAGAGAATAGTATTATGTTTTCTTCTTTTTCTTCTTCTTCTTCTTCTTCTTCTTCTTCTTCTTCTTCTTCTTCTTCTTCTTCTTCTTCTTCTTCTTTTGCTTCTTCTTCTTCTTCTTCTTCTTCTTCTTCTTCTTCTTATTATTATTATTATTATTATTATTATTATTATTATTATTATTATTATTATTATTATTATGAAGATGAGCTACACAGTAGATGTGAACTAATTACGTTGATCCTCCCAGCTACAGACATCAAAAATCTATCATCATACACACCACCAAAAAAAAAAAAGAATACAAAGTTAATTGGCTTCAAGCACCTATAAGCAAAAGTTGAATAAACACTGAATGGTAATGGATGAAACTAATTCATTTTATTGAGAGGTAGAGAAGAGGAGCAGAGTATGGATGAAGATAGAGATGAAAAACAGAAAAGGTCGAATGGATCAACAGATCAACATTTCCAAAAGTCTTATTAATCTCTGTTAAGTCATTCAACATTGCACGAGGACACTGCTGACTCTAGTGAGGAACTGTATGATGTACAAGGGAACTACACACTCGAATGAAGAACTATTATGATGAGTTTTTTCTTTATAAATGAAAGGCATTTTTTTTTTCCAGATCTAACAATCGAATGCCAATATGAGAGATGTGTCTGCAGCATATGATATGGAAATGAATTGATGCACGTTAAGATAACAGTAATTTCTCGAAATAGACTGTCAAAAAAAATGACTGCGAGGGTGAGGAGTGAAATGATACTGAGCACAGACTGGAACGTGATATTCAAAGGCAATAACTTGGAGGTAAACACAAGTACATGCCATAGAATATGAGACGAATACATACCGTGAGAATATTAGCAAGAAAGAAGATTGATGCGAATTGAAAGATATCTAGAGAGAAAAAATAAGTGAATAGATTGAAGAAGAGATGGGAGAAGAAAATAGTTTGCAATGAGTGAAGGAAGAATGAAAACAGCTTGATGAGAAAATAAAGAATGCTAATGAGGGAATAATGTAATTCCATCAAGGAATGTAATTCCATCAATAGAGAATGAACGAAGAGAGAGTTAGGCAAAATAAAAGATCAAGAAATTCGAGATCGAACACTTTAAAGTGGATCGGATCCTTATCGTATCACAATGATAAATGTGAAAGTTTAATACAATGCGAGAGAACTGACACCGCGTGATTTATTTAAGGTATTTTTACAGGATAAACAGAAGAGACTTACCGGATAAAAGAGTAAACCAAAGCATTATGGTTGGAATATGAGGATGGATCATAGAGTTCTTAACTGACAGAAAATTCAGAATAGTAGCTAATAGACCCATGTCTTAATGCAGATGGTCTGTTAAGAGGAGCGGTGTCAACCTCACTTGTATATATACGAATGATATTAGACATCGTCAGAGGAGTGAAAGAAAATATAGTAAGCAAAATGACCCCCAAAAGCTGATCAAAAAAGATAAAAGGGTACAGAAGAACTCAAATACAACTTACAAATTGACAGAACTGAGCCTGATGGAATTTCTCGATGATAGACAAGAACAATTATAAACGATTAATGACTGATTGTTTACAAATTGATAAAAAGACTCATTGATCACACCTTGTAAATGCCCAACAGGGAAAATGGGGGGAAACTGAAACAAACGCCAGAGATCTAGAGGCCGTTGTGATTGAGAGACTACAATCCAAGGAGCATATTGAGAAGACAACACCACTGGACCAGGTTATGGGTGGTATGATAATGAGAACGTTTGAGAAGACAACACCACTGGACCAGGCTAGGGGTGGTATGATAATGAGAACGTTTGAGAAGACAACACTACTGGGACCAGGCTAGGGGTGGTATGATAGTGAGAACGTTTGAGAAGACAACACCACTGGACCAGGCTAGGGGTGGTATGATAATGAGAACGTTTGAGAAGACAACACTACTGGACCAGTCTAGGGGTGGTATGATAATGAGAACGTTTGAGAAGACAACACTACTGGGGCCAGGTTATGGGTGGTATGATAATGAGAATGTTTGAAAAGCCAACACTACTGGACCAGGCTAGGGGTGGTATGATAATGAGAACATTTGAGAAGACAACACTACTGGGACCAGGTTATGGGTGGTATGATAATGAGAATGTTTGAAAAGACAACACTACTGGGTCACGTTATGGGTGGTATGATGATGAGAACTTTCACCACAATTGAACAGAAAAATATATATTGGTGAATATGTTTACGTTTACTATATACTTTAGGAACAGAGGTGGATCATACTGTGGTCTATGGTCGCAACTAAACAGATGGAAACGGTCTAGGTAGAGGGAATTGAGAAGCTCTCCACGAGCAATTTGAAGGAAATGGAACGTATGAGCTACCTTTCATGAACAGCTGAAAGAATTGGATTTTTTATACCTTATAAGAAGGAAATGTTGCATGGCTACGCATAACATAAACAAGACAAAGATAAAACTAAGAATGTATGAAGAAGAAAATGAAAATCTTATGAACTAAAAGCCTTTCAGGAAAAAAGGAAGAGACAGGGTTATTAAGTGTGCGAGAAGAACGTAGAATATGCCAGAAAGGTTTAAGGCAAATTCGACAGAGAACACCCCAAAAGAGATCTAGAAGGACTGTACAGTGAGTGTGTCTACAGCCAGGCGTCATAAGAAACATGTATGGAATATTTTTGAAAAGAAAACTTAAAATAAGAAACATTTATGGAACAACATATTCAAAAGAAAACTTGATTTTTGGTTGAAGTCAGTCCCAGATGAGCCCAGAGGAGGTAACTATAATGTGGTGTTAGAGAGAAGAAGCCAGCATCATTCATCAAGCGAGACCTTCAGCGAGGTCTGCAATTTCTCTCATCACGTTAATACTTGGACTCACGCGAGTCATTCTTCGGTGCTTCGCTGCGGTGGCCGCTACGCGTTAAACCCCACTGCACTTTCGGCGAAAGCTCGTCGGAAGTGCTGGGAAATGCTCTCTCTCTCTCTCTCTCTCTCTCTCTCTCTCTCTCTCTCTCTCTCTCTCTCTCTCTCTCTCTCTCTCTCTCTCTCTCTCTCTCTCTCTCTCTCTCTCTCTCTCTCTCTCTCTCTCTCTCTCTCTCTCTCTCTGGAAGCCGGTCGTTGCCGGGGAAACGCTGTGTGAGCTGGCGGTGTGTGTGTGTGAGAGAGAGAGAGAGAGAGAGAGAGAGAGAGAGAGAGAGAGAGAGAGAGAGAGAGAGAGAGAGGCACAGTTGCTGAATGTTATTTTGTTTTTGTTTGTTTTTTGATATTTCATTACGGGAGAAACAAATTGATAAGCGAGAAGGTCACACCTGCTGACCGTGATGGCATGTACGGTACGAAGAGCTAACACACACACACACACACACACACACACACACACACACACACACACACACACACACACATGAACAAACACACATACAAAAAAAAAAAATAAAAGAATGCTCAAAAGCTCTCTTGTTCGTCTGACTCTGACACTTCACCACGAAAGAGAAAGAAGAAGAAGAAGAAGAAAAAAAAATGAAGGAAATATTCAAGCGAAAATGTTTTGAAAGATAAATAGGAGATCTGTAATTCAGTCTGCACCTGACAGCGGTGGGAAAGACAGGAAGAAAAGTATCGAATCCGTGAACGAGATATATTTTTTGATATCTATTTTCTTATCTATCCCGGAAACGCTAAAGATAATCGCACGTCAGACTTAACTTAGTTAAGCGACTTTATGATTTTTTTTTTTTCTTTTGTTTCCGTGTTTGCCAATGTTTGCTGGCTGGCACGGAGGGAGCCATGTGTGCGTGTGAGATGTTTAGATATCCTTGGAGAGAGATGATGTTTCGTTCGTTTGTGAACAACATCGGCATTCGAGAATACCTGAAGCCTTGCGAAATTATTTTGTTGTGGACAGTATGATATGTGGTTGTGTCTGTGCCTGTCTTGTGTGTTCTGGACTAAAATGATGCAAAGTCGAGGGTGTTTTTTTTGTTTGTTTGTTTGTTTGTTTATCTCATTGATAGGGTCGCAGTGACACCTTAACAGTAGTGCGGTGGAAGGATTGATTGGTGGCATGTATCTCTCTCTCTCTCTCTCTCTCTCTCTCTCTCTCTCTCTCTCTCTCTCTCTCTCTGTATATATATATATATATATATGTATATATATATATATATATATATATATATATATATATATATATATATATATATATATATATATTTTTTTTTTTTTTTTTTTTTTTTTTATACTTTGTCGCTGTTTCCCGCGTTTGCGAGGTAGCGCAAGGAAACAGACGAAAGAAATTGGCCCAACCCCCCCCCCCCCCATACACATGTACATACACACGTCCACACACGCAAATATACATACCTACACAGCTTTCCATGGTTTACCCCAGACGCTTCACATGCCTTGATTCAATCCACTGACAGCACGTCAACCGCTGTATACCACATCGCTCCAATTCACTCTATTCCTTGCCCTCCTTTCACCCTCCTGCATGTTCAGGCCCCGATCACACAAAATCTTTTTCACTCCATCTTTCCACCTCCAATTTGGTCTCCCTCTTCTCCTCGTTCCCTCCACCTCCGACACATATATCCTCTTGGTCAATCTTTCCTCACTCATTCTCTCCATGTGCCCAAACCATTTCAAAACACCCTCTTCTGCTCTCTCAACCACGCTCTTTTTATTTCCACACATCTCTCTTACCCTTACGTTACTTACTCGATCAAACCACCTCACACCACACATTTTCCTCAAACATCTCATTTCCAGCACATCCATCCTCCTGCGCACATCTCTATCCATAGCCCACGCCTCGCAACCATACAACATTGTTGGTACCACTATTCCTTCAAACATACCCATTTTTGCTTTCCGAGATAATGTTCTCGACTTCCACACATTTTTCAAGGCTCCCAAAATTTTCGCCCCCTCCCCCACCCTATGATCCACTTCCGCTTCCATGGTTCCATCCGCTGACAGATCCACTCCCAGATATCTAAAACACTTCACTTCCTCCAGTTTTTCTCCATTCAAACTCACCTCCCAATTGACTTGACCCTCACCCCTACTGTACCTAATAACCTTGCTCTTATTCACATTTACTCTTAACTTTCTTCTTCCACACACTTTACCAAACTCAGTCACCAGCTTCTGCAGTTTCTCACATGAATCAGCCACCAGCGCTGTATCATCAGCGAACAACAACTGACTCACTTCCCAAGCTCTCTCATCCCCAACAGACTTCATACTTGCCCCTCTTTCCAGGACTCTTGCATTTACCTCCCTAACAACCCCATCCATAAACAAATTAAACAACCATGGAGACATCACACACCCCTGCCGCAAACCTACATTCACTGAGAACCAATCACTTTCCTCTCTTATATATATATATATATATATATATATATATATATATATATATATATATATATATATATACAAAGGCAAAGGGGATGAATGTGAGTGTTCAAATTACAGAGGTATAAGTTTGTTGAGTATTCCTGGTAAATTATATGGGAGAGTATTGATTGAGAGTGCGAAGGCATGTACAGAGCATCAGATTGGGGAAGAGCAGTGTGGTTTCAGAAGTGGTAGAGGATGTGTGGATCAGGTGTTTGCTTTGAAGAATGTATGTGAGAAATACTTAGAAAAACCAAATGGGTTTGTATGTAGCATTTATGGATCTGGAGAAGGCATATGATAGAGTTGATAGAGATGCTCTGTGGAAGGTATTAAGAGTATATGGTGTGGAAGGTAAGTTGCTAGAAGCAGTGAAATGTTTTTATCGAGGATGTAAGGCGTGTGTACGAGTGGGAAGAGAGGAAAGTAAGGTTGTTTAATTTGTTTATGGATGGGGTTGTTAGGGAGGTGAATGCAAGAGTTTTGGAGAGAGGGGCGAGTATGCAGTCTGTTCTGGATAAGTGAACTTGGGAAGTGAGTCAGTTGTTGTTCGCTGATGATACAGCGAGAAACGCAGTGGTTGTTGACTGAGTTTGGTAAAGTGTGTGAAAGAAGAAAGCTGAGAGTAAATGTGAATAAGAGCAAGGTTATTAGGTTCAATAGGGTAGAGGGACAAGTCAATTAGGAGGTAAGTTTGAACTGAGAAAAACTGGAGGAAGTGAGGTGTTTTAGGTATCTGGGAGTGGATTTAGCAGCGGATGGAACCATAGAAGCGGAAGTGAGTCACAGGGTGGGAGAGGGGGCGAAGGTTCTGGGAGCGTGTGTGGGCGTTTATGTGGGTGTGTTGGGCCATTCTTTCGTCTGTTTCCTTGCGCTACCTCGCTAACGCGGGAGACAGCGACAAAGTACAATAAAAAATGTAATATATATATATATATATATATATGGTTGTCAGGTTGATATATATTATCCACAGACCTCTTATCATTTTGATAAAAGTGATACGAGGGTTATTATCTTTCACAGAAATCATATAAAGAATTGATTTGTTTGTGAAGTGGTATGATATTAGAGCTGAGGTGGTATGCTTTGTAGATGAAAATCTGTATTGAAATTACTTCGTCTCTACGGGGAATATAACCATGATATTACGCCAAATCCCGTAAACATAAGTCTTGTATATAGAGATATGTGAAATGATTTTTTTTCCCTGGAAGTTCAAAGTCTAAGAAAATTTAGATTGTCCTCAAGTTCCTCTTTTGCCGTAAGTTTAATATTTGGATTTTTTTTGTTTTCTTTAGTTCAAGTGAGTTAGAAATTGCCCTATCCGATCTTGACTCTCGAAAATCATATATGTATTATGAACATATCTTCAGGATATGATCGGCTTAAAATGTGTAGGGTATTGTTCCCAGCACTTCTCATGGTGACAGAGGATTGTGTCGCTTGCTTAATTCATAAAAGTGTGAAGTGTTATAACCAACTAAGTTAACAGTCATCATTAACTAGTTCAAAGTCTCTTGTGGAATATTTATAAAGAGGTTAGGTTAGGTTAGCATCAAAATTGGCACCACGGTGACCTTTGGGGATTTTAAATACCAAGTCGTTGGAATGAGTGACGAGAAAAAAAAAGATATCGTGTTTAGTTAGTTGAGATAATATGGCGTGCAGCTGACTGCTGACAATGTAAGTGAACTTTGGGAATTAATTCTACAAAGTCGTTGGAATGAGTGACAAAAAAAAATACCGTGTTTAGTTGGTCGAGATATTATTACTTGCAGCTGACTGCTGACATCGTAAATCTCATGGGAATACCTTTCTTTTTCTCTCTCTTTAAAGTTTAGACACACCGTATAACATCCCATGGGTGGAACCTGAATATTTCAGTGAATTGATAACGATATCATCCGGCAGTCCAAGTATTTTGATATTCTGTAACTATTACGTCCGCTATCATATCACTTCTGGGAAAAGAAACGAGTTGATCAACATGTTTCATCTTTTTTAACTATTGTGCGTGATCATTATATATATATATATATATATATATATATATATATATATATATATATATATATATATATTTGACTATATACTCAGCAGTTTTTTTTTAATATATATGATATATATATTTGTGACTTTATCTACTTCAGGTTTTTTTTTTTTAAAGGAGTTACTATACAATGACCTTAATATGGTTTGA
Organism: Panulirus ornatus; assembly: GCF_036320965.1. Lineage (NCBI taxonomy): Eukaryota > Metazoa > Arthropoda > Malacostraca > Decapoda > Palinuridae > Panulirus > Panulirus ornatus. The sequence goes on along the minus strand of NC_092227.1, from coordinate 76,921,012 downwards.
AGATGATATTCAAATTGCTTTTGATAAAGCCTTGTCAGTACTTTAATATCATTACCATACAAAGTAGACATGTAATACGGTAGAGTTAACACACCCACCCAGTCCTAGCCACAAGATAATATCCCGAACGCATAGCAGCTTGCCAACATAGTTGGTACCCAGCCAGAAACCCGTTTATCACTGCTCTCTTCAGGAGTGATACAGCAGTGAAGACCTGATTCACAACAGAATCAACCATACCGTCCCACTCTCGCCTTTAGTTATACACCGCATCACTCCACGACCAGACAGACTGCGCACGGAGCCCACACAACACATCATGGATGGCTTCGACCAGACAGACTGCGCACGGAGCCCACACAACACATCCTGGATGGCTTCGACCAACAGCAACACCTCTTCCACACTCTGCTCATTGCAGTAGATATCAATAAACCATTCTATACCATCTCCCTAGACATCCTCACGTAAAGACACTTGACGCCACTCCACGCTATTGATAAGGAATGATTTCTAGCCATCTTCAAAGCTGGCCTTCAGATCTGTCACTGACTAAAGGTTCCATCTCTTAACTTCCCCCCCACAGCTCTTCAGTTGAGTTCCCCAAGAAGCAGTTCATCATTCAGTCCTTTACAGTCTCTTCTCACGTAACCTCTCAACACCTCCCGCAGACGAGAGTGTTCAAGCCCTCCCTCACACATGCAGATGACTTCACAGTCAGCATACTGACGTTACCCAAGCATCATCGAACGTGCAACATTAAGTCATACGTTTAGGAAGTGAACACTGACCCACCCAAGAGTGTATGGCTGTATCACCACAGAAGTCTACCGTCAACGTAATTTTTTTCTTTGTTTTTACCGCTGACAAACATGAATCCCTTGTCACCTTGGATAGTCAACCATTTCACTCAAGATATTCCATCCATACTGGGTATCGCATGACACATAATGCGTTTCACTCCCCTTATTTCAAATATCAGAACAAAGGTCATTGAAAAACAAGTAGATGCCCTCAGGACGATTATCATCTTCTAAGAGAAAATAGTGATTCTCTTCTCCCTAAATCAAATATCCCCCTGCCTGGTCATCTACCCTGTCAAAGGCAAACGTAAAACTGAAAACTACACAAGAACATGCAGAACAACCATTGGCTGCCTAGCAACAGGAAAACATTGAACACTTGCATTACGAGCCAACAATCATTCTAATACAACCTTACCTCAATATGCTTGGCACTCCAAAGATTTTGACACCAGCACCAAACCTTTTATATCCAAACCACTCCATCCATATCCGACCCACTTCTCCTTAAGTAGAAATTAAGACACTAACTCGTAGCTCACATTTCAACAAGGCATAGTCACAGATCCCGCCTGCCCCAATACACACAGTGATGACAGAAATGTACACACACCGAAGCACTAAGCAAACAATAGCCCTCCCACCCCTGTCTTAAGCGACACCACACCACACATACAATCCCCCACGCTAACAGGTGTTCTGCTAACCTTCTGTGTTCGTTGGAAAGTAGAAATATTCGCTAGGATACATTACATCTCCTGTTTTGCCTGTAATATTCGCTGTAAGCAACTAATCCTAGATAGAAGTGTCAAATATTTTCAATTTTTTTTTAATACGTATATTCAGTATTCTTTAAATTCATTCGCGTGAGTGTTAACACTTTAACAGTGAACTAAGAATGACGGGGTGTGTCCTCCAGTGACACCCCAGTAAAGCAATGGGTTACTTGGAAACTGTGACAGAATTGTTAGCCATTGTGATTTCGGGTAACGATCCAGGTCACTGATGAATACATGGTCGTGTGTTTCAGTTTGACGCCGATAATGCGGTTCGCGACCCCCTCTAGAGGGTCTCTCATGAATATGTGTGGTAAGGCTGTTGATGAAAACCCTGGTGGTGTTAAATACGCTTCCTAATACGTCTTGGCTTACTGCTAGGAGGAATGTTAGTAATATTTATATGTGGTTACTGTTTAGGTTGTTTAGAGGAGGGAGTTTTACATTCGTGTTGCCCCTGTCTCTTAACATTGTACAGTCTTTACACACACACACACACACATGCCGTAACCTATGCATATCCTCTCTCTCTCTCTCTCTCTCTCTCTCTCTCTCTCTCTCTCTCTCTCTCTCTCTCTCTCTCTCTCTCTCTCTCTCTCTCTTTCTTTGTGTGTGTGTGTGTGTGTGTGTGTGTGTGTTACATGATTAAAGTAACAGTTTGGTGGACTATGGCCAAGCCTGTCACCCATTTTAAGTCCCGTATAGTAACAGTGGTAACAGCGGGGTCATTACAAGCTAGAAGTAACAGGTGATCCGCAACGATCCTCCCAATGGCTGTTGCTCAACATGAATATCATTCATCAGTAACTTTGACCTTCCTCATTATCATAATACTGCAATTAGATACGACCAAGCCTGGTCAACCACTTGATTCCCAGTTAATCAGCGTATGCTTTTGACATTTCAAGTGTAACTGGAGAAACGAAACTTTATTATCGCTAATGTTTGATGACTTAAATCGGTAAGAGTTTGTTTGCAGTTATTTTGTAAACAGACTCGTATGTCATACTGTCAATTCATTTTCCCTTACACTAAAAAACATGAAGTATATACCTCAATGTTTGTGGAGAACATACATAAAGAAGAAACAGGATATCAGGACTCCAGTTCTGCCTTTGTGGAAATGTCATTAAAGTCCTCGATTATCTTGGTATACTAAACGCCTACTGATTGCCCGTGAATCACCGTTGCTATGGGTGACAAGAGGGGTGGAAGATCTTGACATTGGTCTACCACAGAGATAGAGTCAGGATGCTCCATGCCTTTGCTTTGCTATCCTTTTCTTCTAATGCTTTTAAAGGGGACTGAATTCCTTATTCTTTTTTGAAGTTGTGTTAAGGACAGACCACCTCGCTTGGACCTCGGTTCAGTGTGGTCTGTATATTTATGTCAATGCAACACAAACCCCTCTGGGCATATCCCACCGACACTGGTAGATCACCCACAACTCCTTCTTCTTCTATCCCCAGCCTTCCCCAGTGTCACCACTCCCTTGCCACTCCGCAGACTCTCCTTTGAGGCCGCGTTGGTACTACTGGTGGGGGGGTGACCCCCAGCTTCTCCCAGCCCCTCCTGTGTTTGAGGCTGTTGAATCACTTCGTCGTCTTCTTCCCCGCCGTCCCCCTTACCTCTATCCTCACCCAACACGTTTTCCTTTTGTACGGACGCTAATGGACGGGCCCTTACCTCTCACGCCATCCTCCCCAGCCTCTCACTTCGTTCTCGTAATGGCCTCCTCGGCCGAGGCCGCTGGACCACGAGGACGTGATCAGGTTGTTTAGTGTTTGCTAAAGGACGTGCTTCTCTTTACCCATTTTTCTTTTTATGGTCTCACGTCTCACTGTCCAGGAAGGAAGCCTCAAAGTGGTCTGTTTGCTGGCGTGCAGCTCTTCAGCAAACGCCTCCAGCAAGTTGTGTCTTGGAAGGTGCTCTCGTCTTTGGACGTTCTCCTTCGATTTGCTCCCCTTCTCTCTCCAACCTCTCCCTCTCGCCCTCCACCCGTCTCTTACCTGGATCTTCCCACAAAGGGATTCTACCAACAGGTCGTCATCGTCGGAGGAACTATATTGCTCAGTGATCTTACTACATTGTTCATCTTCATGATGCAGCTGAAGCAGCTCAGTTGAGATTCATCCCCAAAGTCAAGAATAGATTCTGCCATCACTACCTTCTGGTTTTCTTCATTCCTTATTGGATATCTCGGACGCCTTTCCCAGAAGCCCTGAGTGTTCTCGTCTCCGTTGGTTGAATTCTTCGGCTGTCTTCGTTGTCAGAGCCCATGCTTCCTAACCATGGGACAGGATCAGCTTTCAAGTGTTTAAGTCACAGTCTTAACCTTCCCTCGTATAGTGATGTCTTTCAGCATTAGGTACAATATATATATTTTTCCTCCATTGATATTCATTTTCTTTTTCGACTTCAATGTTCACTCTTTTCTCAAAGTAATGCGCATCATCACTGTTCACTTTCTTTGACCATTTTCTTCTAAATTGATGACACATTTTCATCTGTCTCTAGAAATTTTTATCTATACCATCTAATATTTTTTTTCCCTTCACACGATTTTTTACAGCGCCACTTCCCACTTATCATCTGATTTCTACAAGTCTTGACCACCGTCTTATCCATTCCAGAGTGGATCAAATTAAAAAAAAAAAGGGTAAGCGAATCTTTTGTATACAGATGCGTCCTCTCTTACCCAGCTAGAGACAGCAAACCTGTAGCGAGTGTAAGTGGGAGGGACAAGTAACAGAAGACCTTAAGGTGTAGGATGGGCCTGTCTGCTGCAAGTCAGTAACAGGAGTCTGAATTCCAGATCGTTATCGATGAAGAGACAGGATTATAGAGCAGAAGGCTCTTCCCCATCCACCACTATCGATGAAGACACAGGATTATAGAGCAGAAGGCTCTTCCCCACCCGCCACTATCGATGAAGACACAGGATTATAGAGCAGAAGGCTCTTCCCCACCCACCACTATCGATGAAGAGACAGGATAATAGAGCAGAAGGCTCTTCCCCACCCACCACTATCGATGAAGACACAGGATTATAGAGCAGAAGGCTCTTCCCCACCCACCACTATCGATGAAGAAGGGATAACAGGGCAGAAGGCTTTTCCTCACCCACCACTATTGATGGTGGCATGGCAGTAAAGCAGAAGGCTCCTCCTCAACTACCATTATGAATGGAGACAGGATAGTAGATTAGAAGGCTTTTCCCCCAACCAGCACTGTACATGGAGACAGGAGAGGAAACCAGAAGGCCGACTATAAGTGGGAACAGGAATGTAAAGCAGAAGGCTTCTCCCCAAACCACCACTATAAGTGGAGACAGGATAGTACAACAGAATGCTTATCCCCACGCGTCACTCTAGATGGGGACAAGAAAGTAAAGCAGAAGGCTCCTCCACAACCACCGCTATAAATGGGAACAAGACAGTTCAGCAGAAGGCTTCCCCCAACCCATCACTGTAGACTGGGACAAGACAGTAAAGCAGAAGGCTCGTCTCTGCTCATCCAATGTTGTTGACCGTGTACCAGCCAGCAAGAAATTATTTACGAAGGAAATGGATATTTTACTGTAGAGGAAAAAAAAAATCATTCTGGTCTAGTTTCAGTAGGTATACTACAGTGAGAAAGTACTGTACTGTTCTGTACTGTACTGTAATGTACTGTATTCTACTGTACTCTACATTGTACTGTAGAGAAAAACGAAGCTATAAATGCATTTATCATTGCTATATTTTCGTGTCTTTTTTTTTATATCATTCATTGACATCAAGCATCATTGAAGTATATATGTGTATCTGTGGCGTAAACTTATTGATTATTCGTTTACTTGACAGTGTTTTTCAGCTCCACAGATGGAAAGTCTTTTGCCCACATTTGTATTTACATTTTCTCCATCCCTTTAACTTCATTCCATTATTTCGATATATGACTTACTCTATTTCTAAGATTTAAGGGACATTTAGTTTTGCTGCTCTTGTGATAATTCGCTCTAGAACTTGATCGTCTCTGATGAATCGTGGTAACCAGAAGCGAACGGCACATTCTCGATGTCTCCTGACCAGGGGCGTCTTAAAGGGAAAATATTGTGCCTTGTGCTTCATAGTTCATACACATCTGGCTATGAGAGGCAACGTTGTTGCATTACATGTAACCAAGCATTCCTTTGTGAGTTCTAATCATGACTCCTCGATCTCTTTCTCAGTTCATTTCCCACCGTTGCTCACCAAGAATTTCATGATCGTGTTTGACATGTCTCGCCTAAATGAATTACTTTGCTAATGCCTACATTGAAGTTCATTTTCGCTGCCTGTAAGTATTACATCAATCAATGTGGATCTTTTGTTGATTTGATTAAACAGTCTTCCTTTGTTTTATATTTTATATTCTAATTTCTCTCCGTCGGCAAATTTTAAGAGTATACTGATGACACTGATGGAGGTAATCAAAGAAAACGGTGACTAGAACTGAGTTAACACGAAGAGTTGATAGGATAATCAATGTTTGATACAAGTCCTTTGTTCCCTGTCATCAAGCCATTCCTCAGTCCACACTTATACTCGCTTTCCTACAAGTGATCAAATTTCATTTAAATAGTATTTTTATGTGTTGCCTTGTCTAAAGGTCTTTTTAGAAAGTCGAGGTCTATAAAGATATTTCTACGTACGAAAATAGATGATATCTGTATTCTACAGTACCCTCGGATATTATTATGGTAAAACCAAAATCTTAAGACGAAGTACCACGTAAAAGAACGATTCTGGGATAGGCTGTGCCAGTCCACGCTTTCAAGACGAAGGAAAAAGATCTGGTTGCTGGGCTAAGACAAGGCAAGCTGGCAGGCACAGACGCCAGATCAGGAGCACATCCTGCTAGAAGAGTCTAGAAGGAAGGCAGTTATGGCTCAGGCATGGTCGCCTTCCATGTGACCAGAGAGAGAGAGAGAGAGAGAGAGAGAGAGAGAGAGAGAGAGAGAGAGAGAGAGAGAGAGAGAGAGAGCAATCTTTGGACTGCGCGAAAAGAGATGAGAGAGAAGGACATAGGACTAGTAAAAGGAGAGTAATAAAATGCTCTACTTACTTCAGGATAGAATTAGAGGACAAAAACAGAGAGAGAGGAAACCAAATAGAATTGCAGTAACAGTAATACCAAATAGAAATGCCATATTGATAGGATAGACAACTATATTATCGTCGAGAAGGAAAAGAAAGGCACAGGTGGACGAATGCCAAAGGATATGAGCCATACTCTTGGCCAGAGGGACCTGTTAGTGGGAGAAGAGGAGAGGTGGTCAGACTTCCTTTGGATTGAAGGAGATCCTTCACCTCACAAAGGATCTATCTGCCGTGATCCTGGGTGGAGATCAACAGTGAATGCGAGTCGAAAGATAAGATATACAAGGTACCTTTCGCGAATGGACTTGAAGAATACAAGGTACCTTTCCCGAATGGACTTGAGGATGGTTGGTTGAACCATGGAGTAGAACTTTATGTGTGTGAGTGAAATTTGGTATAAATGATGGGCAGAGAGAAGACGTTCAGAAGAGAGACATGCACCGGAGGGAAGCAACATGGGAACTGAAAGATTTGGTGAATGATACGAAGAGAAACGTTGGAGAGTATCCTTGTTGCGGTTCTGATCAGTAGATGTGAGGCTCAAGTACGATGCATGTAGGTTAGGTTAGGTTAGGTTAGGTTAGGTTAGGTTAGGTTAGGTTAGGTTAATGATGAGAGCAGTGGAGATGGATGAATTTCGTGGTATGCCTGGAAATAGGTGAATAGATAAAGAAGGAGTTAAGAAGAATATTTGAAGAAATCGCCAAAAAAGGCGAATATTAATATGTTATATGATAGACTGATCAAGAGGATTTATAGAAGAAAAGTTTGAAGTTGCGAGGTTGAGAGGTGGGACGTGGTATAAACGGATAGACGAAGTGAGAGAACGGGTCAAGGCTCCTGGTTGATTACATGACGATGATGAAGAAATGTTTCGACAGTGTGCAGTCCAAGCGTTGGTTTTATTGAAATCCCCTTTGGCGTTGCCAAACGCCATTACAGGGGAATAGCGGCATCTACAGGGAAAGAGACACATTGAAAGTTTACTTAAAAGACCCTTTGGGGGGTGCCAAAGTCCAGTAGAGTGGCATGGCGGCAATCAAAAATAAAAGGAGAAATTGCAATGAGGTGGTGTAAATGGCGAATGAACAGAAGTGTACAAAGTCTAATATAACCATTCAGTGTAGTCTAGAAACTGGGGAAAAAAAAGTAATAAGAATGTTAAATATGAAACTGATTTCTTTCCACGAATTTCTACGTTGTGGAATTCTCGGCCTACATTCGTCTTTTCCTCTATAACCTCTCTGACTTTAAAACACCCGAGGAGTCCTGCATGATTATTTAATTTCTTTTTTCTTTTTTTTCCTCATGTCTTATTTTCTTTGCATCCGAGTTGGCCGAGCCTGTGGGGTGTTTCACCCATGTACAGGTTTCTGTTTTAGTTAACACACTAGACGTGGGTTGAGGATGTTGTATGAGGGGGATTGTGTATGAGGGGGATTGTGTATGAGGGGGATTGTGTATGAGGGGGATTGTGTATGAGGGTGATTGTGTTTGAGGGGGATTGTGTATGAGGAGGATTGTGTTTGAGGGGGATTGTGTTTGAGGGGGATTGTGTATGAGGGGGATTGTGTTTGAGGGGGATTGTGTATGAGGAGGATTGTGTTTGAGGGGGATTGTGTTTGAGGGGGATTGTGTTTGAGGGGGATTGTGAATGAGGGTGATTGTGTTTGAGGGGGATTGTGTATGAGGAGGATTGTGTTTGAGGGGGATTGTGTATGAGGGTGATTGTGTTTGAGGGGGATTGTGTATGAGGGTGATTGTGTTTGAGGGGGATTGTGTATGAGGGGGATTGTGTATGAGGGTGATTGTGTTTGAGGGGGATTGTGTATGAGGGGGATTGTGTATGAGGGGGATTGTGTATGAGGGTGATTGTGTTTGAGGGGGATTGTGTATGAGGAGGATTGTGTTTGAGGGGGATTGTGTATGAGGGGGATTGTGTATGAGAGGGATTGTGTATGAGTGGCAATGAGAGGCTCTCTGTAGTTGAACTACCCATAGTAATAGGTAGCCGAAGATGACGATTAGACCTATGAAGTTCATCTGTCTATCCATGTATCTCTCTCTCTCTCTCTCTCTCTCTCTCTCTCTCTCTCTCTCTCTCTCTCTCATTCTCCTGGGTAAGTAAGCAGCAGGTGGTAGGGAGATGCCGACTAGGGAGATATGTTACCGACACTACTTGTATGGGTACCGTGAGGGTTAGCAATGGCAAGTAGGAACTTCAGTGGATGTCATGTTTCATGCCAGTTGACAAGGCGCGCTGCCGAAGATATTTAGTTGAAATTAAAAAGATAACAAAAAATTTGTCAGCTTGCAAAAGTTTTCAGTACCTTCTTTAAATCTACCACGTATTTTTATTTCCATTAAGTCAGAAATATATATATATATATATATATATATATATATATATATATATATATATATATATATATATATATATATATATATATATATATATATATATATATATTCCCTGGGGATAGGGGAGAAAGAATACTTCCCACGTATTCCCTGCGTGTCGTAGAAGGCGACTAAAAGGGGAGGCAGCGGGGGGCTGGAAATCCTCCCCTCTCGTTTTTTTTTAATTTTCCAAAAGAAGGAACAGAGAATTGGGCCAGGTGAGGGTATTCCCTCAAAGGCCCAGTCCTCTGTTCTTAACGCTACCTCGCTAATGCGGGAAATAGCGAATAGTTTGAAAAAAAGAAAAGAGAAGATATATATATATATATATATATATATATATATATATATATATATATATATATATATATATATATATATGTATATATATCATCTTGACGTAGGAGCCAATTCTTTTTATATCATTCGTCCTGATGCATTAAAAAGAATATTCATTTCCTTGCACTTCACGCACGAAATGAAGGATCATTTCCCTTGACTTGACACTTGGTGAAGAAAAAAAGAACATAGTTTATCTCGTATCTCCAAGTCTGCAGGAAAATAGATATAATCCCCTTTTTTCTTTGACGTATAAAGTCAGTCATTCTGTCCTTTGTGACGACACACGAAAGAGAGAAAGAGAAAAAAAATGAATATTTTCACGATTTCCAAAAGACCACGAACCACTGTCTCACTTGGATGAGTGCCTGAGTCAGCAGCTCGTAGTCCTTGATGATGGGTAAGGTTACTCACTCAGTCGTGCCTTGATGATGGGTAAGGTTACTCACTCAGTCCTGCCTTGATGATGGGTAAGGTTACTCACTCAGTCGTGCCTTGATGATGGGTAAGGTTACTCAGTCGTCCCTTGATGATGAATTTATCCTCTACTGCTTTGACTAAGGTTGCTTATGTTAGTTTAAAGGGCGCGTGCAACTGAATGCCCCCAATTAAGGCCATTTCCCGCGTTAGCGAGGTAGCGTTAAGAAAAGAGAACCGAGTCTTAAAAGGGAATATCCTGATTTCCCCCCTTCCCCCTCACACACACACACACACACACACACACACACACACACACACACACACACACACACCACTGATGGACAGCCTAAGTACCAAGTGAAGCGACCACCACCATTTTCATCACGTCCGTCTTAGGCAAAGTGTAGGAATCTTTGATGATGTGTGTAAATAGCTCTCGTATCAATAGCACACCGGACATTGTCGTGTTGCACTGCAGGTGCTGCAACCTCTTGAACTTTAATCATAGCCATCTTGCTGACAGAAATATTTGTGATTTGATGATGATACAATTACGATAGGAAGACAGACGAATTACCGACATGATTTCTATGTGGACAATACCGTGGATTTGACACCAGACACTCGTGAGTGTAGGTTTGTTAAGCCGCTTCGGTGTTGCTTGCGGGTCCTTTGCCATGAGATTAATAAGTTCATAGAAGTGTTTCTCTCTATTGTAAAAGCTTTATCTATGAGAACTTAGATTTCATTTCTCATAACTTTGAACCATGTGTCCATATCAGAACCTTTCTCTTGTCTGTCTGTCAGTAGTGGCTTCCAGTAGAATACTTCGCAAGTGAGGTCTTAGGAGACGAGAATTTATGTTTTTTTTAACCATATACACAACAGATTCATCATGTCCTTTGATCGATCAGTTCCTCTTCATGTAATCCATATTCCATCCATCTTTCCTTTTCTCGTATTCATCATGTCCTTTGATCGATCAATTCCTCTTCATGTAATCCATATTCCATCCATCTTTCCTTTTCTCGTATTCATCATGTCCTTTGATCGATCAATTCCTCTTCATGTAATCCATATTCCATCCATCTTTCCTTTTCTCGTGAGAACAAAATGTTCAAGGATAGTGTCGCTTCAGCATAAGGGTTTCCAGGTCTTGTCGCCTGTAGTCGTGCACTGGAATATTTCCATCAGATCTACAAGAATTCAAATACCCCATCTTTTTCTTAATAATTAAAATCCCCCATTACCATTGCTTTACCATCTCTGAGAAATGCGTGTCTTAATCCTTCATGCACCACTGTAATTGTGCCTTCATTTGTTATCACAGTTTTTTTTGTTCCGTATCGTTCAAATTCTTCAAGAGGATTGTGTCATAACAACACCACCACGTTGCCTCTAGATTGGTGAAGTTCTGTTTCTCTCCTACATCACCCAGCCAATTCACCTGTGATCGTGAGGTGATATAATTCATCTTAAGATTCACGCCTGTGTTGCTTGATGCTCTTGGCCATCCATTAAACAAAGCTGTTCATAAGGACACGTTTGTATTGATGATAGATAAATTCCCCACACACAAAAAAGAACAAGATTCAAAAGAGTAATAATATTTCAAAATTATATTTTAAACTTAGAACAAGATTCAAAAGAGTAATAATATTTCAAAATTATACTTTAAACATAAGCCTTTCCCTAATTAACTGTACCCAATGATTTACCAATCGGGATAATGTGAAACCACCCTACATTATAATTTTTTTTGTTAATCTTTTACCGAAATATGTGATATACTGATTATTACTATCCTGTGAGTCTCGATTCGACCTCCCCATGATTAATGAACAATAACGGTGTGATTATTTATCTATGAATAACAGTTATCCATGGTCATAGTTTGGAAAGTTACATACAGATTAATCTTGCAATATGACCAGGAGAGTGCACACACACACACACACACACACACACACACAACAGAGAGGTCAAGACTGTTAAGAAATAGTAATACCAGACTGAAAGTAATGTAAACAAACCCTGAAAGATTAGCAAGTAATGGTTAAGAGCCGCAGTTCAAGGATCGTGTAAGGGAAAGAGAACCTGATAATGATGGAATCTTGGAAACAAAGCTTAACATTAGAGATAAGATCTCACCTCATCTGCCCAGGGGGTACGTGATGGTAAGAAAGGAAGGATTGGCGCCATTGATAAGAAATGACCTTAACTTTGAGGAAGTAGTGGAGGGATAACCCGAGACAAATAAAGACAAGAGCGATTGTGGAAAAGACGTGCGTGGGGGTGTTGTTATGACACAATCCTCTTGAAGAATTTTAACGATACGGAACAAATAAACAGTGATAACAAATGAAGGTACAATTACAGTGGTGCATGAAGGATTACGACACGCTCCCCGTAAAGCACAAGTAGGTAATTACACACACACACACACACACACACACACACACACACACACCATCCTCTTAATAATGCACTATTGATATACAAGCATGCATGACATAGTATGAAAGAACTGTTTTCTATGAACCATCCCAATTTGCATTTTATTGTATGCATTCAAGAGTAAAGAACATTTCTGCATGTTGATATGTGTTTGGTGCAAGGGAGGCAACCTGGAGCATAGTATAACATTACGCTACTCGTTAAGCTTTATATATATATATATATATATATATATATATATATATATATATATATATATATATATATATATGGGTGGGTTGGGCCATTCCTCGTCTGTTTCCTTGCGCTACCTCGCTAACGCGGAAGACGGCGATTAAGTATGATAATAATGATAATATATATATATTCGTTCACAGTCTCTAGCTGTCATGTGTAATGCACCGAAACCACAGCTCCCTATCCACATCCAGGCCCCACAGACCTTTCCGTGCTTTACCCGATATGTTTCACATGCCATGATTGTCCATTTATATAATTTTCCCATATTTTTCAGACTGAATGTATTCTTAATCAGCAATAACCATATTACTCTCAAAATAACCTTTATAAACCTACAGTACTTTGGCCAACGAAGGTCCCTTTACCCAACTTAAAAGCGTTGAAGCTGCTGAATAACTCATCTTTTGTTGACATTCTGCTCTACTAGACCCCAATCCAACTGAATAAATGCTGCCCCTGAGTAGGGCTGTCTGTTCGGGTGAGATTGCCTAAAGTTCAGGTATCCTGCATAAAATGTAGGCTATGAGAATACGCTGTGGGGGTTACTCTGGCTCAGGAACTGAATAAATTATCGCCATTCCCCATAAGGTTGCACAAAATTATACGGATTATCACTTTCATTTGGAAAACTCATTTATTACGAGTGTAAGGGCTATATGTATACAATTTTGTTGATAACTAGGTGAGAGATCAAGAGAGTAGCAACGTGCATCCTTGAATTGCAACTGACTGAACTGAACTCATCCATAAAGATTAAAACAACTCGCTGTCGCGAAGGATGTGCGCTCGGCTTGAGTGGTCAAGTGCGCAGAACTGGAGGGGATGATGCGCAACTGTGGAAGCGCGCCGCTCAGAGTGAACATTGGCCAGAGACTCCTTTAGATTAAGGTATTTTACCAAGTTACTTAAAATTAAGGTATTCTACCACTGATGTCCTTTATTTCAAACTCATTAAAAAAGATATCTTCAAATAAGGCCCCTTCTTACACTGGTTCAAATACGGAGGGAAGACATATGGCAATAACCCACGAGTGTTGCCCTCTCTTGTTCATGTAGTTTCCAGGTTTACACGAAACTCCGCACTATAGCAGCCTCAGAAACCCCCCCACGAAATATGACCATCACGGAAATAGCGTCGATCCTGTAATATTTCTGTATCTGCTGAATATCGGGGATCAATACCCACTCAGAGGGAGCTTGTCCGTCTAGACGTTTCCAGAAAAAAAAGAATAGGTTGATTTAGACTGTTTCCCCGTACGTGACAGAGACAACAAAAACAAAGACAAGCTGGACTCTTTGATCCCCCATACGTGGCAGACACGACCAAGGGCTTGTTTGTTGCCCGTTCTTAGGCGGACTTCAGAGTGTCCTTACCAGATGGTTGAACATCAACATCTAAATCACTATCCAGAAAATACGTGTCTCAAGTTGCAACACATAGCAATGCAGTTTTAAGACGACTTTAATCCAAATTAGACTTCCATGATCCTATGGAATTTTGGATCATAAGGGACTTTTTTCTGTGGTAAACTGGAAGCTGATGGAAGAATTGGGGTTTTTCCTGACGCGTAATACAGAAACTAAACCATCCATTAGAATCTGACATCTTAGCCATCCCTAAACGATCGTCTGGCTACCAGGAATAACCAGGTAGAAAACTGTTTTGCTTATAGCAGATTAGTACCAATTTCGCCTGTTGCTGATTGACACCATCACAGCGTATGTACATAGCTTAACTGACTGAAATTTCATTTTTCTCCATGTAGAGAAGTGAGTCATAAAATGGCGAATGGATGGAAGCCACAGCCAATATCATCCAGATCAGTTAGAATCCAGGTAAGGTCATACAGTGGAAGCTAACGTTTGGTACATTTCGACAGAGCGAATATGGTAATAGGAAGCGAAGTTTCAGTCATACTGCTAAATACCTGAAGTTCCACTTG